>NW_016107555.1:1848469-1853122 GCF_001604975.1 Cebus imitator
AGGCGGGGTTTCACCATGTTGACCAGGATGGTCTCGATCTCTTGACCTCGTGATCCACCCGCCTCGGCCTCCCAAAGTGCTGGGATTACAGGCTTGAGCCACCGCGCCCGGCCTGTTCATTTATAATTATTATGATTACTGATATAGTTACTGATAATTTCAATTCATTTCTACCATGTTTTTTTGTACTTTCTATTTGTCTTGATTTTAAGGGTTATTTTTCTCCTTTCTTGCTTTTTTTCTTTACTCATTGCATTTTTTTTCTCATCCCATGCCACAATTTGGAAGTTATACCCTCTATTTCTCTTTTTTGGTGGTTATCTAGAAATTGTGAAATGCTTAACATAGTAAAATCTAAAGCTAGTATCTTTACTTTCCTGAAAAATACAAGGAACCTTTAAGAACATGTTAATTCACATCACTGCCTCCTAATTTTCATGTTCTTCCACCTCCCAATTTTCATGTTTTTGTCCAAAATTTAAACCTCTCTTTAAGTACCACTAATTAGACATTATTATTGTTGTTTATGTAGTCAATATTTATTTAGACTTAACCATACGTCTTTGTTGTTCATTACTCCTTGCCTCTTCAATGTTATTTGAGGGATAATTTTCTAGCTTTTGACAATATATATTTTTAAAGTGCCTTTAGAGATGCTATTTTTGTTGAAAAATCTATCAGTTTTTGTTTGCTTGAAAATGTCTTTCTTCACCCTCATTCTTGAAAGATAGTTTCAAGTGAATACAACTCTAAGTTGACAGTTTTTTCCTCAGAAACTTGAAAATATTATCCCATAGTCTTCTAATGTTATTGTTATTGATGAAAATTAGTTTTCCGTCTAATTGTCCTTTCTTGTAGGCATTAGGTCTTTACTTTCTGTGTTTAATGCCATTCTCTTTGTTGGCACATTGCAGTTTACTTACAATGGGTCTATGGAAGTTATTTTTATTCATGAGGATTGTTGTTTTTTATCAGTTCTGGAAAATTGTTAGCCATTATTTCCATTGTCTCTATTGTTTCTCCATTCTTTTTTCTCCTGCTAGAATTTTGATTAAATAAGTATTAGATCTTACTCCGTCCTTTGTGTCTTTTAACTCTTTTGCATTTTCTATTTCTTTCCCTTTCTGTGCTACATTTTGTATAATTTCTTCAAATCTATCTTCCAATTTGCTATTGCTCTCTTCAGCTATATCTGCTACCTAACATCAATTGATTTTATAATGTCAGTTATTATATTTGTCATTTTTAGATGTATTTTTTCAAATACATCTAAATAATCAAATATTAAAAATAATCATTACATCTTGATTATTTTTGACAATTTTTTCCTTCTCTGATATCTGATAACTTCTTATAATTTCTTTAATTACTTAAACAAAATTTTTTTATTTTTACAGATTAAGGGGTACAAGAGCAGCTTTCTTACGTGGATATATTGTGTAGTGGTGATGTCTGGGCTTTTAGTATACCCATCACCTGAAGAGTTAATAGTGTACCAATAGGTAAATAGTGAAAATTGCCATTAGGTAATTTTTTAATCCCTCATCCCTCCTCCCACCCTCTCACCTTTTGGAGTCTCCAGTGTCTATTATTTTCCTCTGTATATTCATGTGTACCCATTATAGTAAACATTATGTTTTATATTTGTTATCTAATAATTACAATATCTGAAGTCTTTGTGGATTTACTTAGGCAGTTTGTTTATTCTGCTTAGTTTTTTCATTTACTTTTTTGGGGAGAGAATCTCACTCTGCCACCCAGGCTGGAGTGCAGTGGCACAATCTCGGCTCAATGTAGCCTCCGCCTCTGGGGTTCAAGTGATTCTCCTGCCTCAGCCTCCTGAGCAGCTGGGACTACAGGTTCCCAGCACCACGCCTGGCTAAGTTTTTAAATTTTTTTATTTTTAGTAGAGACGGGGTTTCACCATGTTGGCCAGGCTGGTCTTGAATTCCTGACCTTCAGCGATCCACCCACCTCAGCCTCCCAAAGTGCTGGGATTACAAGTGTGAGCCACCCACCCAGCCTATGGTGCTTAGTTTTACTTTCAGTAAACGTTATTCTCAGCAGGGTTTCCTCATGCATGTTGTGGTTTTTTATTCAAAGCTTATATTCTTTGGTACTTTTTGTGAGAAGTCAAGGATTGGAGTCTGTTTACGCTAGACACCTAGAGCCACTTCTAGCCAGATCACTTGAATAAACTAAATTTTTGGCTGGAAGTATTTTTTGGGCCACCACACAGATATCTCTCTCTCTCTCTCTTTTTTTTTTTTTTTTTTTTTTTTTTTTTGAGACGGAGTTTCACTCCTGTTACCCAGGCTGGAATGCAATGGCGCGATCTCGGCTCACCGCAACCTCCGCCTCCTGGGTTCAGGCAATTCTCCTGCCTCAGCCTCCTGAGTAGCTGGGATTACAGGCACGCACCACCATGTCCAGCTAATTTTTTGTAGTTTTAGTAGAGATGGGGTTTCACCATGTTGACCAGGATGGTCTCGATCTCTTGACCTCATGATCCACCCGCCTCGGCCTCCCAAAGTGCTGGGATTACAGGCGTGAGCCACCGTGCCCGGCTCTCTTTTTTTTTTAGTTGGAGTTTGTCTCTTGTTGTCCAGGGTGGAGTGCAATGGCACGATCTTGTCTCACTGCAACCTCTGCCTTCTGGGTTCAAGCGATTTTCCTGCCTCAACCTCCCCAGTAGCTGGGATTACAGGCATGTGCCATGACACCTGGCTAATTTTTTTGTAATGAACCGTCTTGTACATAATAATTTTACACAGCTCTGCATATTTCCTTAGGATCAGTTCTAAGTAAAAGAAAATGCTGGAGGGCCAGGTCTGGTGGGTCACACCTGTAATCCCAGCACTTTAGGAGGCCAAGGTGGGAGGATCGCTTGAGACTAGGAGTTTGAGACCCCATCTCTACTAAAAATAAAACTTTTTCTGTTGCCAAATTGCAAGCAGATTATTGGACTAGCTGGGAGAATTAGCAGCAATACAGTGCTCATTTAATGACGCACTCTCCAACTTTGATTTTTTTTTGGTTAGTTTCAGATTTTTCTCTTAGTTTACTGCTTTACAATTAAAAAGAATTTTTTTTAGAGATGGGTTCTTGCTATGTTGTCCAGGCTGGTCTTGAACTCCTGGGCTCAAGCAATCTTCCCACCTTGGCCTCCCTAGTAGCTGGGATTAGAGGCATGAGCCATCGTGCCTAGCTCAGTTGCTTTATTTTAGAAGGGGCAATTTATTAGACAAAATTTCATCACAGTTTTGAAAAATTGCACATTTCTCCCATTGATACCGATGCTGAATATATACATATATAAGTATATACACACACACACGTGTATATGTATGTACACATATCTATGTATACACACACGTGTATATGTCTGTAGACATATCTATATACACATATACATGTGTATATGCATGTACACATATCTATGTGTATATACACACATACACACATGTATATATGTATGTACACATATCTGTATGCACACATGTGTATATGTATGTACACATATCTATGTATATATACACATACATACATACACACCTTGAATGACCCTTATACTTCTTTGGTGACATACTGGTCCATTTATTTTTTCTATTGGGGGATTTTTTCTTATTATTTATATATTGAGGAATGAATTCATTATCTATCACATATATTATAAATATTTCCCCCCTTTTAGTATACGTCTCTTCTTTTTGTTTATGGTAACTTTTTACCTTTTTTTTTTTTTTTAAGAATCAAGGTCTGAGTCTATCGCCCATGCTGGAGTGCAGTGGTGCAATCATAGCTCACTGCAACCTTAAATTCCTAGCCTCAAGCAATCTTTCTGCCACAGCCTTCCAAAGCTTTGGGATTACAGGTATGAACCACTGTACCTGGCAACCTAAAAATGTTGACATAATATCAGACTTACAGGAAAGTTGTGAGATTAGTATAAAGAATTCTCAGATACACCTTATCCAGGTGTGTTCGTCTGTTACCCAAGACTGGGTAATTTATGAAAGAAAGAGGTTACATTGACTCACAGTTCCACATGGTTGGGGAGGCCTCACAATCATGGCAGAAGGCAAAGGAGGAGCAAAGTCACATATTCCATGGCGTCAGGCAAGAGAGCATGTGCAGGGGAACTCCCGTTTATAAAACCATTAGATCTCATGAGACTTATTCACTACCATGAGAACAGTATGGGGGAAACCACCCCCATGATTCAGTTATTGCCCACTGGCCCTGCCATTGACACGTGGGGATTGTTACAATTCAAGGTGAGATTTGGGTGGGGACACAGCCAAACCATATTGCAGAGTCCTCAAATGTTAATATTTTTTTGCATTTATCTTATTCTTTTCTGTCTCTCTATTTCTTTATATAATTTTTATTTGGATCATTTACAAATAAGTTGTAGACGTAATGCTATGGTATTAAAAAATATCTGTGACAGGGTGTGGTGGCTCATGTCAGTAATCCCAACACTTTGGGAGGCTGGGGCAGGAGAAAGACCTGAGGCCAGGAGTTCAAGACCAGCCTGTGCAACATAGCAAGACCCCAAGATTCCATTTCTACAAAACTTTTTAAAGTTAAAAGAAAAAAAGAAAAAAATAGCTATTACAGATGTTTAAAACAGATTTTTTTTTTTTTTTT
>NW_016107555.1:1853262-1864810 GCF_001604975.1 Cebus imitator
TTTTTTTAGACAGAGTTTTGCTCTTGTTGCCCAGGCTGGAGTGCAATGGCACAATCTTGGCTCACTGCAACCTCCGCCTCTCGGGTTCAAGTGATTCTCCTGCCTCAGCCTCTCGAGTAACTGGGATTACAGTCATGTGCTGCAATGCCTGGCTAATTTTTATATTTTTAGTAGAGACTGGCTTCCATCATGTTGGTCAGGCTGGTCTCAGACTCCCAACCTCAGGTGATCTGCTCTCCTCAGCCTCCCAAAGCGCTGGGATTACTGGTGTGAGCCACTGTGTTCAGCACGACTTTATTTTTTAGAACAGTGTTAGAGTTACACTAAAATTGAGAAGATAGTATAGCGCCCTGTATGTCTCACTCCCAGTTTCCCACATTATTAATAGCTTATACTACTATGGTATATATGTTTCTCTTTTTTTTGAGACAAGTTCCCACTCTGTCACCTGAGCTAGAGGGTAGTGGTGTGATCGTGACTCACTGCAGCCTTGACCTTCTGGGCTCAGTTGATCCCAGCTGACCCACCTCAGCCTTCTGAGAAGCTGGGACTACAGGCATGTGCCACCATACCTGATGGAATTTCACCATGTTGCCCAGGCTGGTCTCAAACTTCTGGGCTCAAGCAGTCCACCCACCTTGGCCTCCCAAAGTGCTGAGATTACAGGTGTGAGCAACCACAGCCAGCCCGATGGTATACTCATTGCAGTTAATGAACCAGTATTGATACATTCTTATTAGCAGAAGTCCATCGTTTGTTCAGAATTTCTTAGTTTTTATCTAACGTCCTCTTTCTGTGCCAGGATCCCATGCAGGGCACCACATATTTAGTTGCATGCCTCCCCAGGCTCCTTTTGTCTGTGACAGTTTCTCAGACTTTCTTTGCTTTTTATAACCTTGACAGTTTTGAGGAGACCGGCCAGTCATATTGTAGAATGTCCCCCAAAATTCTTATGTTGGAACCTAATCTCCAGTGTAATGGTATTAGGAGGCGAGGCCTTTGGGAGGTGATTATGTCCATGAGGGTGGAGCCCTCATAAATGGGGTTAGTCCCCTCATAAGGGGCTGAAGGGAACAGAGTTCTCCACCTTCATTCTTCCATATGAAGACACAGTAAGATGGCACCAATTATGAACCAGGACACAGGCCCTTACTAGACACCAAATCAGCCGGCACCTTGATCTTGGACTTCTCAGCTTCCATAACTATGAGAAATAACATTTTTGTTTTACTTTTCTCTTTTGTTTCTAAGCTACCCAGTTTACGGTATTTTGTTATAGCAGCGTGAATAGACTAGACAGTCCCTTTCACAGAATTTATCTGATATCTGTCTCATGATTTGACTGGAGTTACTGGTTTTTGAGAGGAAGACCACATCGGTAAAATTCCATTTTCATCACATCATATCACGGGTAATTGCAGTCACATGATTTCTAACCATTGATGTTGACCTTGATCACCTTGCTGAGAAGTACATAGCCTTGTGAGGCCTACAGAAACATAACCAGTGGTGTTCGGTCAACGATTCTGAATCAGATTTGAAGGCTCCAGTCATCTTTGAATCATCATGAAATCTACAACAGAAAACTGTGATATTCACTGCAATTCATGAACCCAAATACATATGTTGATGGGAATTCCTTAAATGTAAGTTTAATTTGACCTAGTGTGAGAGCCGGGCGTGGTGGCAAACGCCCGTGGTCTCAGCTGCTCCGGAGGTTGATGTAGGAAGATCGCTTGAGCCTGGGAATCCAAGGCTGCAGCGCACCATGATGGTGTCTGTGAATAGCCATTGCATCCTACCAGGGCAACGTAACGAGACCCCCATCTCAAAAAAAAATACAAGTATGTGGTATGTTTTTGGTGATGCTGTGAACTAGAAATTAATGTGAGAACAGAGCCTTAAGATCTGTTCTTTAAAACTTTCAGCATATTATTTGAACTGCAAAATGTTTTTCATGTATCCATACAGAGGTGAGAACATCGATATGCGTCCATATGTCAGATGCAGTCCTTGATTTTCTAGAATTGTTTTGCAAAGGAACACATCTTCTCTAAAAATGATTTTGCTGTCCAATAAAACTGATTCTTGTTTCCATTTACTGAATGAACCTTTTGAATGTTTGAACAGTTAAATTTCCCACATCCTACATTTGATCTTTTCCAGGAGCCAATAAGAAAGCTTAGTAAAGTGAATCTGAATGATTTATTTGTACAGAAAGAATGAATTTCCTCTTAGTCATACATCCGACACCCACACGATACCTCATCATTTTCAGAAGAAATCCGATGCCCAATTAGTGTGTTTTAATTTAGCCAGTGGATTTTCCATCTGGCTCTAATGTGTATTCTGGAGGGTGGACTAGTATGGAGTTCAGTGGTTTGTTAGGTTGTGAGATGGGGTTAGTGGCTACAAAGAACATTTCATAGAAGCAGGATTTTATAGATTCTGAGTTTTTTCCCCTTCTTTTTGTTAGTTACAGGATGAATGGGGACAGAGGAAGCAGATGCTATTTATTTTGTGATTACATAGACATAGTTTAAAACAAGGAAAACCTTCACAAAATTAGATGATAGAGCAAACTGTTTTCTTGTCTAGTGAAATTTCTGGCAAATAGGTAAATGCTTCCTTAGTCTAGGATATAAGTCATAGACTTTAGATAAGCATATTTTGCACAAATAACAAGTTCTCTTTTTACAAGTTTTAGGTGGGGTGAGGTGGCTCATGCCTGTAATGCCAGTATTTTGGGAGGCCGAGGCAGGCAGATCACATGAGGCCAGGAGTTGAGACCAGTCTGGCCAACGTGGTGAAACCCCATCTCTACCAAAAATACAAAAATTAGCCAGGCGTGGTGGCGCACACATGTAGTCCCAGCTACTCAGGACGCTGAGCAGGAGAATTGCTTGAACCCAGGAGGTGGAGGTTTCAGTGAGCCGAGACTGCGCCACTGCACTCCAGCCTGGGCGACAGAGACTGTCTCAAACAAAAAACAAACAAAAAAAGTTTTATCATTTTTGCAGATACACACACACACACACACATACACACACACAGATCTTGTTAACTTTTAAGACTTCTCGCCGGGTGCGGTGGCTCAAGCCTGTAATCCCAGCACTTTGGGAGGCCGAGGCGGGTGGATCACGAGGTCAAGAGATCGAGACCATCCTGGTCAACATGGTGAAACCCCGTCTCTACTAAAAATACAAAAAATTAGCTGGGCATGGTGGTGTGTGCCTGTAATCCCAGCTACTCAGGAGGCTGAGGCAAGAGAATTGCCTGAACCCAGGAGGCGGAGGTTGCGGTGAGCCGAGATCGCGCCATTGCACTCCAGCCTGGGTAACAAGAGCGAAACTCCGTGTCAAAAAAAAAAAAACAAAACAAAACTTCTCTGTGTTGAGTGCATTCACCTACTAATATTGAAATTAATGATTAAACTCAACCCACTGAAAAATTTAAGAGTGAATAAGCTTAATATAAAATTGAAGTTTTCAGTAAGGGCGTTGATTCCTGTTATAAAAATAGAGGAGATTCCAGATGTAAGGGCTCCTGGACAAAAAATTCTGTTTTCCATTTTGTGGGATGGGTCTTTTCAGTCCATTTCCAAGAGTTTGCATTCTGTTTTCAAGTCATGTTTCCGACCTTCAGCTGTTCTGTTTTCATATGCTCGAGCATGGTTCCACATAGCTGACATGGATCATGTTCTTTCCCCAAGAATTAGACAACCTTCCCAGGCTTTCTCATCTGCACACTTTTGTCACACTGTTGAGTGACGTCCATCCTTGGTGTTTTTTTGTTCATTTGTTTGTTTGTTTTGTTCGTTTGTTTGTTTGTTTTTTTGAGATGGAGTCTTGCTCTGTTGCCCATGCTGGAGTGCAGTGGTGTGATCCTGGCTCACTGCAACCTCCACCTCCCGGGTTCAAGTGATTCTCCTGCTTCAGTCTCCTGAGTAGCTGGGACTACAGGCACGTGCCACCGTGCCTGGCTAATTTTTGTATTTTTAGTAGATATGGGGTTTTGCCGTGTTGGCCCAGCTGGTCTTGAACTCCTGACCTCAGGTGATCCACACGCCTTGGCCTCCCAAAGTGCTGAGATTACAGGCATGAGCCACTGCGCCCAGTCGATGATCTCTTAACATTATTCCCATTCTGTATGTAAACAACAAATTAGCATTTATGAACTAGATTTTCTGTTTTTCATGAAGGTATCAGACAATCTCAAATGTCTGTGGAGTGTTCAGTTTGAATAGGGAGGCATAAATGTGTTTCTTTGATAGTTCTTAATTTCAGATGATTATGAATTCATTATTTTTAATGAGAGAAAGGTGATTGTATACCTGTAAAACTTTTCAGCGTTGACCTTTGCTAAAACACAATTCCAATTGTGTTTAATCATGACTACTTAGATATAATTGAACAAGCCCCAGGCACAGCAGTTTACGACTAAAACATTCAGCCCTTCCAGGAACAGGACCAGAAATTTCTCCATATGTCTGTAGACACAAAACTTCAGGATGTCTGTGAATATTTTCTGTGTTCCACTGTCCCCCCGAGTTCGTTTCCCAGCCATGGAAAATGCCCATGAGAAAAAGTTGTGCAATTGCTGTTAGTCACTTTATATTTCCTGTATTCCCTATTTCATTTCCCTGGTAGCTGGCAATAACATCCAGGATTTAAGTTGCTGAAGGGTATTTGGGAAAACCCACATAAATGTCTAAGATGAGGTTTGGCAAGCAATGAATCTTGGTGACATAACAATATTATAACTAGAGATTTCATCAAACAGAGGAGGCAGGAAATCCCTGACACTGCCAAACACCCACTTCAGCTCACTTGAGTCCGAGGACCATCGTTTGTTAAAAATGGATTTTACACAGTTTTTAATTTGGTGAGGCTGCTGAAATAAAAATTTGGACCTGAATTTTTAGAGGGAATAAGATTTCTCTAAAAATGGGCATCTTAAGGGACTTTAGAAAGAAAGAAAAGAAAGGAAAGAAAAAAAGAACTTATGCAAAGTTCCCGTAGAGAGAGCAACAGCTGCGTATGGAAAAGCCCAGCCCTGCTCACCATGATGGGGCCTGAGTTTTGGCAAGGATACACTTAGCCTGACCAATTGACGGACTCAGCCTCCGCCGCCAGTGGGAGGATGGATTTCCCACCCATGTTTTTCTCACACCCAAGAACCTAATGGACATAATTTTAAGTTTCAGGCAGCATTATCTGGACACAGAAAAACAATTCGAAAGAACAAATAAGATGTAGTACTTGATTAAATTATTAAATCCATAATAATTTAATTGCACATTTAAAAATAACGAAAGAGTCCCTCCCCCGCCATCACCCTCAGCCTTCCCAACCCTTCCCTGCAAAAAAAGAAAAAAATAAATAACTAAAAGAGTATAATTGGATCGTTTGCAACACAAAGGATAAACGCTTGAGGTGATGGGTACCCCATTTACCCTGATGTGATTTGCACACACTGTGTGCCCATACCAAAATTCTTCATATACCCCGTAAATATATACACCTACTATGTACCCACAAAAATTAAAAATTAAAACAAGACAGCAGTGTCTACATGGAGGTATGATAGTTTTCTTTCCCACTGTGAATTCACTGGTCTGAATTTTATCCCATCCTAGATACTGTTTAATAGTTGGTAAGTTTTAACTTCTTCAAGGTACTTTTTGTTCATCTTTTGTTTTTATCGTAGTCTTGCTCCACACGTATGATCAGATTCTGTTCTAGAATTTGTTAACTTTTTTTTTGAAAGCAGGTTTATTAAGAGAGCAAGGGAATGGCTACTCCACAGGCAGAGCAGCCTGCTAACTTTTTTTCAGAGGGCACGTACACTTGAAAAGGAAATCTGTGGACTTATTCTTTATTTTCTCAACCTATGCCTGCCGGTTCTATCACACCCACTGTATCAGCCTGGCTAGCTACTTTCTTTGTCAAATTCTTTGATGTTTAAGTCTATCATTTTGGCAAGTATTGTGGTCACCAATTACCATATTAGATGTCTATTTATTGCATTTCCGCTATTTAAGATTTTTTTTTTTTTTAAGACAGAGTCTTGCTCTGTCACCCAGCCTGGAGTGCAGTGAAGTGGTCTTGGCTCACTGCAACCTCCACCTCCTGGGTTCAAACGATTCTCCTGCTTCAGCCTCCCGAGTAGCCAGAATTACAGATGTCTGCCACTACACTCAGCTAATTTTTGTTATTTTTAGTAGAGACGGGGTTTCACCATTTGGTCAGGCTGGTCTCGAACTTCAGACCTTGTGATCTGCCTGCCTCGGCCTCCCAAAGTGCTGGGATTACAGGTGTGAGCCACCGCGCCCAGCCAAGATATTTTTATTATATTAATTGGATCATGAATTGAGTGTCACATTTTTATTATTGAATGTTCTACCATTACATGGCGATTTTATCTGCTAATGCTCCCTGCTGTGGCGTTGATTTAATCTCATACCACGGCGATCAGTTCTGCTCCTCTTCAGTTTGCACATATACCTTACTTAGACGAAGATCATCATCTTACTTCAAAGGTTGGCATCTGTTTGTGTTTTCACAAGTCCTGTGGACAGCAGATGATTGGGTTTTGCTATATAGTGAGGCCTAGTCTATTTGTTCATAGTGTTACATGTAACTTATCCTCACATTTACATCTTCAGAGTACAATTGGAGTCCAAACACTCCCTGGACTCCAGGTCTTGGATGTCTAATAGGTATCTGTATTAGACATTTTTTTTTTTTTTTTTTTTTTTGACCGAATTTTGCTTTTTTGCCCAGGCTGGAGTGCAGTGGTGCAATCTTGGCTCACTGCAACCTTTGCCTCCTGGTTCAAGCGATTCTCCTGCCTCAGCCTCCCAAGTAGCTGGGATTACAGGCATACACCCACCATGCCCAGCAATTTTTGTATTTTTAGTAGAGATGGGGTTTCACCATGTTGGCCAGATGGGTCTTGAACTCCTGAGCTCAGGTGATCTACCTGCCTCGGCCTTCCAAATTGCTGGGATTACAGGCGTGAGCCACCATGACATTTCCTATATTCATTTCTTAGGGATGCTTTAAGAATGCACCACAGGCTGGGCGTGGTGGCTCACGCCTGTATTTCTAGCACTTTGGGAGGCTGAGGCAGGTGGATCATGAGGGCAGGAGTTCAAGACCGGCCTGGCCAACATGGTGAAACCCTGTCTCTACTAAAAATACAAAAATTACCCGGGCGTGGTGGCAGGCGCCTGTAGTCCCAGTTACTTGGGAGACCGAGGCAGAAAAATCGCTTGAACCTGGGAGGTGGAGGTTGCAATGAGCCAAGCTTGTGCCATCGCACTCCAGCCTGGGAGAAGGAGTGAGACTTGGTCTGAAAAAAAATAATAATAATAATGTACCACAAATTGGGTGGCTTTAAACAACAGAAATTTATTCTTTCATAGCTCTGGAGGCCTGAAGTCTAAGACCAGGTGTCACCAGGCCCGTGCTGCCTGTGGGTGGGACCCTTCCTGCTCTTCCTGGCTTCTGGCTGTGGCTGGCAATCCTTGGTGTTCCTTGACTGGCAGCTGTGACCCCAACCCGTGTCTCCATCTTCCCAGGGTCCCGGTCATACTGGACGAAGGGCCCCTCCTGCTCCAGAATGAGCTCATCTTTAAAAATTGCATCTGCGAGACCCTATTTCCAAATAAGGTTACCCTGTGCTGAGGGCTCGGGCTTCAGTGTATCTTTTTGAGGGATGCAGTTCAACCCCTAACAGCATCTGAAGCTTTGCCCGTCAAAACAGAACTTTACATTTCTGCTCTGTAAACCTCCTTCTCCTTCCGTGTTTACCATTCCAGTAAACGGCGGCGCCACCCACACGATTTCTTAGGCCAGATGCCACCCAGGAGTCAACTTTGATTTCTCTTTTTGTGCCCACACCCCAAATCTAGTCCATCGGGGAGCCCCATCAGCCCACCTTCCAAATGTCCTTCCAGCCTCACTGCTTTTCACCACTCCATGGCACTGACCCTAGCTAGTTAAAGCCACTGTCCCCACTTGCTTGGAATATGTAGTAACCTCCCATATAGTCTCCTTGCTTCTACACTGGCCAAGAATTTGCTCTTGGTTGTCCCCAGAGCAGCCAGAGAGGATCTTTCAAGAGCATGCCCTTGCCCTGCTAAGAGCCTCCCACAGCTCCCCAGAACTTCAGAACACAAACTAGACTGCCTCCCATGGGCTCAGGGTGTTGCGTGGCTTCACCCTCACTGCATTTTCTTCTTCATTTTGCTGTAGCTGCTCCTGACTTTCTGTGTGTGTGGTTCTTCAAAAAAGTGTTTTAATTAAATTAATTTATCATTATTATTATTTTTGAGATGGAGTCTCTGTTTCCCAGGCTGGAGTGCAGTGGTGCTATCTCGGCTCACGGCAACCTCCACCTCCTGGGTTTAAGTGATTCTGTCACCTCAGCCACCTGAGTAGCTGCGATTACAGGTGTGCGTCAACATGCCTGGCTAATTTTTGTATTTTTAGTAGAGACCAGGTTTCACTATGTTGCCCAGGCTGGTCTCAAACTCCTGGCCTCAAGTGCTCCGCCTGCTGTGGCCTCCGAAAGTGCTGGGATTACAGGCATGGGCCACCATGTCAGTCTTTATTTATTTATTTATTTATTTACTGGAGACAGAGTCTCGCTCTGTCACCCAGGCTGGAGTGCAGTGGCACAATCTCGGCTCACTGCAACCTTCACCTCCTAGATTCAAGCAATTCTCCTACCTCAGCCTCCTAAGTAGCTGGGACTACAGGTGCACGCCGCCATGCCTGGCTAATTTTTTGTATTTTAGTAGAGACGAGGTTTCACCGTGTTGCCCAGGCTGGTCTTGAACTCCTGAGCTCAGACAATCCACCTGCCTCGGGCTACCAAAATGCTATAATTACAGGTGTGAGCCACCGTGCCAGCCTTTATTTTGTTACTATTTTTTTGAGATAGAGTCTTGCTCTGTCACCCAGGTTGGAGTGCAGTTGTATGATCACGGCTCACTGTAGCCTTGACCTCCCAGGCTCAATTAATTCTTCCAACTTAGCCTCTGAAGTGGTTGGGACCACAGATGCACACCACCACACCTGGCTAATTTTTGATTTTTTCTTATATATGAGGTCTTACTATGTTGCCCAGGCTGGACTTGAACTCCTGGGCTCAAGCAATTCTTCTACCTCGGCCTCCTGGAGTGCTGGGGTTACACGCGCGAGCCTCAGCACCCAGCCAAAAAAGTGCTTTAAACAGTTTATAAAGGTATAATTTACATACCATAAGATCCACTTGTTTTAAATCCACAATTCAATGATTTTTAAATAAGCTTGTAAAGTTGTGTAAATATCATATCATCACAATCCAGTTGGAGAACATTTCCATCACCCCAAAAGATCCCCCATATCTGCATACATAATGAAATTTTTAACGGCTTTGTTGAAGTATCTTCTTGTGGTTTTTATAAAAGATATTTTCTGGCCTGTAATCCCAGCACTTTGGGAAGCTGAGGCGGGTGGATCACTAGGTCAGGAGTTTGAGACCAGCCTGGCCAACATGGTGAAACCCCATATCTACTAAAAGTACAAAAAATTAGCCAGGCGTGGCGTTGCGCACCTGTAGTCTAAGCTACTTGGCAGGCTGAGGCAGGAGAATTCCTTGAACCTGGGAGACAGAGGTTGCAGTGAGCCGAGGTCAGGCCAGTGCACTCCAGCCTGGGTGACAGAGTGGGACTCTGTATCAACAACAACAACAAAGAGGTATTTTCTGCCTTAGGACCCTAGTATTTGCCAGTCTCTTTGCCTCCAGTTTCTCATGGCTTACTTAGGCCCTTCAGCAATCTGCTCAAAAATTCCTTCTTCGAAGAAGCCTCTTCCGACCACCCTGTCTAAAATGGAAACTCTCAGCTGCTTATACTTATCCTGATCTTATGTTTGTTTGTTTGGTGTTCCTTTCCCCAGAAAGGACCGAGGAGAGCAGGAACTTTGTCTGGCGTCTGATCATTACATCCCTAGAGTCTAGAACGGTGCCTGGCGTACAGTAGGTGCCCAGTAAATATGTGTTTAGTCAATGCAAGAATGAAGGTAATTGGAGCATCATCAGTTTCCTTATCACTTTATTGCCAGTTCTTTGCTTCTTTTAATTCACTATGTTTCTTTCTTTGAGTGAATGTCCTAGGGCTGCTTTAAGAATATATCACAAATTGGGTGGTTATTTTGACTTTCAAGTCGGGTTTTCAGTGTTTCGACTTTTGATTTATTTCACTTGCCTAAACCTCGATCTTCCTTTCAGGAAAGAAATTTGGTTCATTTTAATTCTCTTTCTTCTCCAAATCGTGGTTAAGTAGTCTAGCCTTCTTTTTGAAATTCTATGCACGTTTTGTAGTTTTTACACTCTCTTTAGTGATTGATAACTGCTATCACTGGCTTTGCTTTTTATTGACTTGAACTGTTTATCTGTCTGCTTTCATATGCTTTAAGCGGCCTGTTTCATTCTGATTGTCATCAAAGCTGTCACTGGTGTTTATTGATTTTTTCTGTTCTCTCTCTGTCTCTCTCTCTTTTTTTTTTTTTTTTTAACATTTCTACAACATAAAATTTGTATGTACTCACTAGTTTTTTGTTTTGTTTTTTGTTTTTGTTTTGGCAGAGTCTTACTCCGTCGCTCAGGCTGGAGTGCAGTGATGAGATCTCAGCTTCTTGGGCTCAAGTGAGCCTCCCATCTCAGCCTCCAAAGTAGCTCTGACCACTGGCATGCCATCATACCTGACTAATTTCTGTATTTTTGGTAGAGATGATGTTTCCCCATGTTGTCGCCCAGGCTGGTCTCAAACTCCTGAGCTCAAGCAATTCACCTGCCTCAGCCTCCCAAGGTGCTGGGACTACAGGCGTGAGCCATCATGCCTGGCCCGTAGTCACTAGTCTTTACTGATTATTTCACCTTCTAATTCTGAAAATGGTCTCCATTCCCCTTTGAGAAATGTGAGCCTGTGGTTGTGGGACTAGTAACCTTTTTCTTAGCTCTGAGGTCAAATCACTTTTATTTTTTTATTTGAACATGTTTTCTGTCTTTTGGTTTTTTTTAAGTTTTTGTTTGACAACTTAAGAAATGGATGTCTGAATGTTTAGAGACTTGGTTTCTGTTTGTTTTCTTTTGTTCTCATTTTTAAGAGTGTTCCTGAGAAAAATCCTATGCAGCCTAATAATGATACTAGGATTTCACTGAGAAAATTTTGATTTTAATTTTAGGAAATTTACTTTTATTGGTTGGGTGCGGTGGCTCTTGCCTGTAATCCCAGCACTTTGGGAGGCTGAGGCAGGCAGATCACTTGAGATCAGGAGTTCGAGACCAGCCTGATCACCATGGCGAAACCTCGTTTCTACTAAAGATACAAAAATCAGCCAGGCGTGGTGGCAGTTGCCTGTAGTCCCAGCTACTTGGGAGACTGAGGCAGGAGAATCACTTGAACCCAGGAGACGGAGGTTCCAATGAGCTAAGATTGCACCACTGCATTCCAGCCTAGGTGACAGAGTGAGACATCATCTAAAAAAAAAAAAAA
>NW_016107555.1:1865091-1873664 GCF_001604975.1 Cebus imitator
TTTTTTTTTGAGATGGAGTCTCATTCTGTCACCCAGGCTGGAGTGCCATGATCTCGGCTCACTGGAACCTTCACCTCCCGGATTCAAGAGATTCTCATGCCTCAGCCTTCAGAGTAGCTGGAACAACAGGGATGCGTCACCACACCTGGCTAATTTTTGCATTTTTAGTAGAGGTGGGGTTTTACCATGTTGGCCAGGCTGGTCTCGAACTCTAGACCTCGAGAGATCCACCTGCCTTGGCCTCCCAAGGTGGTGGGATTACAGGTGTGAGACACCGTGCCCAATCTCTTTTTCTTTTCTCTCCTCTCTTCTCTTCCTTTTTTTTTGAGACAGGGTCTCCCTGTCACCCAGGCTGCAGTGCAGTGGCGTCATCACAGCTAACTGCAGCCTCGACCTCCTGGGCTCAAGCAATCCTTCCACCTCAGCCTCTCTAGTAGCTGGGACTATAGGCACGCACCACCATGCCCAGCTAAATAAAACAAATGTTTCTGGAGAGGAAGTCTCACTATGTTTTCCAGGCTGGTCTCAAACTCCTGGGCTCAAGTGATCCACCTGCCTCAACCTCCCAAAGTACTAGGATTATAGGCATGCACCAGTGCACCTGGCCTGGTGGGGTTTTTTTTTTCCCCTATATTGAAAGGCATCACTTTTGAAGTTTTCTATTTTCTTTCATATCCTCAAGTAATTTGATGTGACCCATTTGTGATGGCTCATGAACCCAGAGAAGATGTGGCAGTTTTACTGTTCTGTGTATCTTCTGTTCTTTCTGGTTTACTCTTACACTCGTAATGCATTTATTCATTCCACGAATAAGGATTAAAAGCCTGTTCCATTCCAGGTACTTTTCTGGGTGCCGAGGCTACATCATTGAGCAAATGAAGTTCCTGCTTTTAAGGCATTTACATTCTAGAGAGAGGTAATACGTCTATTTATATACAGGACAATAAGTAGAGAGATAGTTAAGGGGAAAAGGTGTAGTCAAGTTAGAGGACAGAGTGGGGCTAAAGGGGCTATTTTTATTTTATTTATTGTTTTGAGATGGAGTCTCATTCTGTCACCTAGACCTCAAGTGCAGCAGCGCGATCTTGGCTCACTGCAGCTTCTGCCTCCCAGGTTCCGGTGGTTCTCCTGTCTTAGCCTCCTGGGTAGCTGGGGCTACAGAGATGCGTCACCATGCCTGGCTAATTTTTGTATTTTTAGTAGAGACAGGTTGTCACCCTGTTGGCCAGGCTGGTCTTGAACTCCTGATTTCAGGTAATCTGTCCACCTCGGCCTCCCAAAATGCTGAGATTACAGGCGCGAGTCACTGCGCCCTGCCTGTGAAGGGGCGATTTTAGATGGGATGGTTGCTGATAAGGGCTATTGAGCAGAGATCTGAATCAGGGTGAACGATGAGAAGACAGACTTGGGGAAGAGGGTTTGAGGCCATGCGAAGGGCCTGAGGCAAGAGAGTGCTTCACTTGCTTAGGTCGAGCAAGGCTGGCCTTAGAGTGAGGGCAAGTGGTAGGAGATGCAGTCGGAGGTGGACCCTGTCAGCCACTGTCCCCTTGATTGCCATTTGCCAGCCACCTGGCCTCGTCACATTCCCGGAGCACGCCTGTCCTTGCTGCCCTGCGCCTTTTCTCCTGCTGTTCTCCAGAGCATCAGTGTTCTTTCCTTAGGCGTTCTCATGAGTGCCTTCTCATTCTGCCTTTTAGAGAAGTACATTTGTTTACATCTTTTTTTTTGAAGGAAAATCTGTATTATTTTAATTATTTTTATGTACTGAAAACTCAGCAGTGTACATTTAACACAGTTTGGTGGCAGGTTCTTTAGCTGGCAAATGGCAATCAAGGGGACAATGGCTTAACAGGGTCCACCTCTGACTGCATCTCCTACCACCCACCCTCGCTCTAAGGCCAGCCTTGCTCAAGTTAAGCAAGCGAAGCACTCTTGCCTCAGGCCCTTTGCATGGCCTCAAACCCTCTTCCCCAAGTCTGTCTTCTTGTTGTTCACCCTGATTCAGATCTCTGCTCGATAGACCCTTTCTGAGATTGGCAGTGCGGGCCACAGACTTGGGACCCAGGGCACTGCCTCCCCAGTGACAGTGGATCTCATCACGTCTGTCTTTGTAATTGGTCCTGATAGCTTCCACCAGCTTAGCCAAAGTGACTTTGTCTTCCTAGTTAACCCATGTGAAGGCGACAGTGGTGCAGGTCTCCCCGTGGACTGGACTTCCCAGTCTTACCTTTTCCTTTTTTATTTTTGAGATGGAGTTTCACTCTTGCTGCCCAGGCTGGAGTGCAGTGGCATGATCTCAGCTCACTGCAACCTCTGCCTCCTGGGTTCAAGCGATTCTCCTGCCTCAGCCTCCCAAGTAGCTGGGATCACAGGCATGCACCACCACACCCAGCTAATTTTGTATTTTTGGTAGAGACGGGGTTTTTCTATGTTGGTCAGGCTGGTCTCAAACTCCCGACCTCAGGGGATCTGCCTGCCTCAGCCTCCCGAAGTGCTGGGATTACAGGTGTAAGCCACCACACCCAGCCTGCCTTCCCCTTGATAGTGCAGTAAGGGACCCTGTTTTACAACACAGGGCAGGCAGGAAGACAGCCAGCTCTAGGGGATCCACGTCATGTGCAGTGATTGCCAACTGAGCCTTTTTATTCTCTACCAAGGTGGTGACGGTATTAACTCCTACTTGAAGGACAGGTGGTCTCTTAGTGGGGACGTCCCCTTTGCCAGCCACTTTCTTCTCAGCCTAGAGCCAACAGCCTCACTTCTTCTTCTGCTTTGTCTCTGGTCTGTACTTGTGGGCCAGCTTAAGCAGCTGCGTCGCTGTTTGGCGGTCCAGGGCCTGGGTGAGCTGGTTCATCGCAGGAGGCACCTTCAGCCTCTCTCTCTCTCTCTCTTTTTTTTTTTNCACAGAATGGGAAAAATAATTTTATGTTTTACATTACGCTTTCATCCATCCATTCATTACTTCAGCAAGTACTTATCAAGTTCCTTGGATGTGTTCGGCTCTGTGCCAGATGCCTAGGTCCCTGGTAACTTGAAGCTTCCCTTCTAGTGGAGGGAGGTGGAAAACACACAGATGTTATGAATATCCCTTAAAATATCTCAGATCTTGCCACTGAGGGAGTTTATCTCTGGCCATCTTTCTGTCCAGCTCTGTTTACTTCCAAGTTGTACCCCATCTAATTCATTTCATCTGGAGAGCACCCCTGTGCCCCGCACCCTCAGTCCTCCTTCATGTTCTCCTGCCTGGGGAATGAAGTTTTTCCTTCCTCGCTTCCCGTTTCTCCCTTTCATTAAATGATTTGTTTGCCACACTTTCTTACTATCAAAATGAAGAACCCTCCCTCCCCCTTCCTTGATGTCAGTGGTTTGAGGAGTTTCCTTCTCTCTTTTGCAGCAGAGCCGGGGAATCGCCTGTGTCATTTACAATATTCTTTCTAGTAGCCATATTGAAATTCCTGATTTTTTAGCGGGGGCGGGTATGGAGTCTCATTCTTGTCCAGTGGTGCGATGGTGCCATCTCGGCTCACCGCAACCTCTGCCTCCTGGTCAAGCAATTCTCCTGCCTCAGCCTCCTGACTAGCTGGGATCACAGGCTAATTTTGTATGTGTGTATTTTTAGTAGAGACGGGGTTTCATCATGTTGACCAGGATCCTCTTAAACTCCTGACCTCAGGTGATCTGCCCGCCTTGGCCTCCCAAAGTGCTGGGATTACAGGTGTGAGCCACCATACCTGGCCTTCAAAATATGTTTTATGTACTCCAGTAGTTCCAAAATGTTATCATTTTGACATGCAATCCATTTAAAAATTAATAAGATGTTTTGTATTTTTTTTTTTTTTTTGAGACGAAGTTTCTGTCTCCCAGGCTGGAGTGCAGTGGTGCAATCTCAGCTCCCTGCAACCTCTGGCTTCTAGGTTCAAGCAGTTCTCTGCCTCAGACTCCCGAGTAGCTGGGACTACAGGGTCCTGCCAACACGCCTGGATAATTTTGGTATTTTTAGTAGGGATGGGGTTTCACCATATTGGCCAGGCTGGTCTTGAACTCCTGATGTTGTGATCTGCCTGCCTCGACCTCCCAAAGTGCTGGGATTACAGGCATGAGCCACGACTCCCAGCCCACTTTCAGCCTCTTGTGGAGGGTTGCTCTCTGCCACTGCAACCTGAAACATCGGGGCCATTTTAGAAAGCAGGGGAGGTCCCTTTGGGCTGGATGTCCTGTCCAATGCCAAAATTCTTAGGCCCTTTCTAAAACAGGGGATTCAGCAGTTTCTTGGCTTCCTGCTTCTTCACGACAGCAGGGGCCAGAGCCACCTTCTTCCCGTAGTCCTTCGTTCTTTTTGGCATCTTGGGCAGCGGGAGGGCAGATTGTTTACTTCTTTATTGACTTGCCCTTGCACCCCGACTGGCATATAAGTAGCACGTGGGTCGAGACCATGTCTGTTTGATTGCTGTGTACTCCCAGGATTTATTATAGCACCTAGGACTCAGCAGGCTCTGACAGATGTTTGTTAAGTAACTGAACAAAGATAAACTTCTGGTGGCTCACACCTGTAATCACAGCACTTTGGGAGGCCAAGGCGGGTGGATCACCTGAGGCCAGGAGTTCTGACCAACATGATGAAACCCAGTCTCTACTAAAAAATATAAAAATTAGCCGGGCATGGTGGCTCATGCCTGTAATCCCAGCACTTCGGGAGGCAGAAGTGGGCGGATCGCCTGAGGTCAGGAATTTGAGACCAGCCTGGCCAACATGGTAAAACCCCATCTCCACTAAAACTATAACAATTAACCAGGTGTGGTGGTAGGCTTCTGTAATCCCAGTTACTCGGAAGGCTGAGGCAGGAGAATCACTTGAACCCAGGAGGCGGAGGTTGCAGTGAGCTGAGATCGCGCCACTGCCCTCCAGTCTGGGTGACAAGAGTGAAACTCTGTCTCAAAAAATAAATAAAAATAAAAAAAACAAAGATAATCTTGTATTGGTTGGTAAGTTTCCCTAAGTAGTTTAATTCACTTTATAAAAACATGTCCCTCTTTTACTGGGAAGAGAGAACCAGGAGAAGAACAGAAAAGACAACCACAACCAAATATGTCCCCACTTCTCATCTTACCTCCATCTCCCATGTTATTACCAAATAAACAGTTCGTATTCCTGGGATTCCCCTGTTTGACATTTTTCGATTCTCATGACCTTCAAGTCTATTCCATATGAACACTGAGGGTCTGGGATTTCTGTTACCACGTGGATCAAGCTCTTACCCAACATATTTTCCCATTGCTCCTGGGCTTTCTTTTCACACAGTCTTCATAACATTAACCTTATAAGGCATATACATATTTCTTTCTTTCTTTTTTTGAGACAGGGTCTTGTTCTGTCACCCAGGCTGGAGGGCAGTGGTGCAATCACAGCTCACTGCAGCCTTGACTTCCGAGGCTCAAGCAATCCCTCTACCTCAGCCTTCTGAGTAGCTGGGACCACAGGTATGAGCCACCATGCCTGGCTAATTTTTAAATTTCTTTTTGTAGAGACAGGGTCTCACTATGTTGCTTGGGTTGATCTTGAACTCCTGGGCTCAAGCGATCCTCCCACCTCGGCCTCCCAAAGTACTGGAATTAGAGGCGTGAGCCACCACACCCGGCCCAGACCTGGTCTTTCCGTCCTGACTTCTTGCTAAGTGGTGACAGTGTGCCTCCTTTTCCATCCTGCCACAGTAGATGGGTTTCTTTTCTTTTCTTTTTGTTTGTAGAGACAAGAGTCTTGCTTTGTTGCTCAGGCTGGTCTCAAACTCCTGGCTTCAGACAGCCCTCTTACCTCGACCTCCCAAAGCGTTGGGATTACAAGGGTGAGATCCTGCACCTAGCCAAGTAGATGGGCCTCTATTCCATGCTGTTGAACGCAATTTCTAATTAACTAGAGGAGGTGAGATTTGATCAGGGCTTTGAAGGATGTGAGTAGCAACGAACTGGGAGAAGGAGGCCAAAGAAAGAGTAATTCCTAGAAGCTCTGTTTAGGTTTAGGGCTTCTGAATAACAGGGATTCATCATCCGAGTTGCTGAATTAGACTAGGATTTCTTAAATACTAAAATTGGTCTTGGGAATGAACCTGCAAGAAGAAAAAAACCTAATAAAAATAGTAGCAGTAGCAGCAGTACTAGTAATAGCTGGCCGGGCGCGGGCACAGGCGCTCACACCTGTAATAACAGCACTTCGGGAGGTCAAGACTAGACAATCGCTTGAACCCAGGAATTCAAGACCAACCTGGGGCCGGGCGCGGGGGCTCACACCTGTAATCCCGGTACTTAGGGAGGCCAAGGTGAGTGGATCACCTGAAGTCAGGAGTTTGAGACCAGCTTGGCCAACGTGGAAAACCCTGTCTCTACAAAAAGTTCAAAAAAGTAGCTGGGCATGGTGGTGGGCACCTGTAATTTCAACTGCTTGGGAGGCTGAGACAGGAGAATTGCTTGAACCTGGGAGGTGGAGGTTGCAGTGAGCCACGATCGTGCCATTGCACTCCAGCCTAGATGACAGAGCAAGACTCTGTCTCAAAAAAAAAAAAAAGAAGATCAACCTGGGCAACATAACAAGACCCTGTCTCTGCAAAAAATGAAAAACAATTAGCTGGGCATGGTGGTGTGTGCCTGTAGTCCCAGCTACTCAGGAGGCTGAGCTGGGAGGATCACCTGAGCCTGGGAAGTCTAGCTAGGCTGCACCACTGCACTACAGCCTGGGTGACAGAGCAAGACCCTGTCTCAAACTAATAACAATAACTAACACTTCCAATGTAATAAGCTCTGTTCTAAAGGACTTACATGTGTTACCTCCTTCAGTCCCCACAGCTACTCTTTGATGAAGGGCAGCTCCCATTTTATGGTTGAGGAAACAGGAGCAAAGAGAGGTCAAGCAACCTGCCTGAGGCTGCACAGCTAGGAAATGGACGAGCCAGGATCCGAGCCCAGGCAGTGTGACCTGAGCCTGAGCTCATGAGTTCGTGCCAGGCAGAGTTCGACCAAAACCTTGGACTCACTCCTGTCTCCTTTCCTTCAGTGACTAAGAGGATTCCTGAGATGGATGTGCAAACATGAAGTGTTGACTGTTCTTCCATGAGAACGTACTTCTGGATTCTACTCCTCAGCTGCTGCTGCTAAGCCAATCAGGTGGTCGTTTGGCAACACCCTTCTGTAGGTTCTCTTTGTTGTTTTGGGGATCCTACTGAGTTAATTTTCCCCTCATTTTATGAGACATAGAGGTTCTTGCTATATCTTATTCCCCACCCCAAATTCTACTTATTTATACTGAGCTGCGGTAAAAATAATGATCCCAAGTACATGCAGGGTTTCTTCCAGCCTCTAGGTTCTGGCTTTATCTTCCGCTGCTCCTTCTCGGATGCCCCTCCAAGAACCGGAATCCGACCCTTTACGTCCAGATCAGGACAAACTCACAGAGCTGTTTGCGACCTACTGGTTTAGAACTAGTTCAGAATCTGCTTGTTATGGTTTATGAGAAGATGAGTACAGAAATTGAAAGCAAATGAGCATAAGAGGCTTTTTAGCAATCTAGCATTACCCCCAACATCCAAGCACGAGATCAGGGAATTCATCTCGACAGGGTGTGGTCCCCTTTGGATGCTGTTGAGCTTGCGATGAGTTGCCTGCTGCTTGAGCTGTGTTAAAGTCATGGGCAATAGGACTGATTTTTGGTTCCTGAAGGGGTGGAAATGAAAACAAAACAAAATCAAACCAAACCAAACAAAGTAAAACAAAACAAGTGACCCTTTATCACAGATAGTTTGAGAGTCACTGCTCTAACCCGTATCAAATTTTTCCACTTGTGAATCACCGTAGTATTGCAGTCTCCAACACACAATCTAGGACTGGCCCATAAGGTTTATTTTTGTTGAGACAGAGTCTCACTCCATGGCCCAAGCTGGAGTGCACTGGTGCCATGTCGGCTCACTGCAATCTCCTCCTCCTGCCTCCCTGGGTTCAAGTGATTCTCCTGCCTCAGCCTCTTGAGTAGTTGGGACTACAGGCATGCACCTGGCTAATTTTTTTGGTATTTATAGTAGAGACAGAGTTTCACCATGCTGGCCATGCTGGCCTCAAACTCCTAGCCTCCAGTGATCCACCCACCTGGGCCACCCAGAGTGCTGGGATTACAGACGTGAGCCACTGCACCCAGCCTGGAACATACAGTTTTTATTTATTATTTATTTATTTTATTCAGTTTTTATTTCATAGAGATGGGGTCTTGCTTTGTTGCCCAGGCTGGTCTCAAACTTCTGTCCTCAAGTGATCCTCTCTCCTGAGCCTCCTAAAGTTCTGGGATCACAGGAGAGTGCCATCATGCCTAGCTAATTAAAAAATGTTTGTTTGGTTTTTTTTTTTTTTTTAAATGATTTTGAGTCTTATATTTAAGTCTTTAATCCATCTTGAGCTCCCATTCACAATTGCTACAAAGAGAATAAAATACCTGGGATTACAATTAGAATTGTATGTGCATATTTTCAAATTTTATATAGTGTTATATACACATGTACACATACCTACACATATGTGCATGCACTTATTTTTTTTGAG
>NW_016107555.1:1874389-1876029 GCF_001604975.1 Cebus imitator
TGAAACCCCGTCTCTACTAAAAATACAAAACATTAGCTGGGCATGGTGGCGTGTGCCTGTAATCCCAGCTACTCAGGAGGTAGAGGCAGGAGAATTGCCTGAACCCAGGAGACGGAGGTTGCGGTGAGCCGAGATCGTGACAAAGAAACATTTATTTATTTATTAGAACCACAAAGCCAAGGAAGAACCTTCAGGCAAACAATAGTAGTGACTGTTTATTGGAGGCTATTGTTTAGGCGTCATGTATTTACATATAATATTTCGTTTAACCTTTATACCATTTCTTAAAAGTATATATAATTATCACCATTTTGCAGATGATGAAGAAAATGAGTGTCAGAGAGGTTAGGTAACTGGCCTGAGGTCACACAGCTACTAAATGGTGGCAGGCTGTCTGATTTGGAAGCCTGTGTACTTTTGCTTGTTCCCATTATTGCTTGGTGACATCAGTTATTGCTAGAAGGGAATGTTACTGGATTTAGAGGATCTGTGTTCTCTGCCATTTTTCTAAAACAGCCTTGTCATTGTTTCAGGGGCTTCTATTTCCATTAAAGCCTTTCCTTTAGAGACTTAGGATGGCGCAGGGGCTATAGTTCGGTCTAGGCTATCCAGCAAATTGCAATTCCAGCTTTTTCTTTCCATCTCTTGGGAGAAGACAGAGACAAAGGCTTCTTCTCTGGCTCTAATTCAGCCTCATCGCCCGGGAGGTTGGGACCTGCAGCTTTAGGAGAGATCTGTGTCCTGTCTTTGAGGACGGCAGATTCGCTGCAGGACTCTCTGGACTGCTGTCAGCACCATGACCAGGATGTGGTTTTCAGATGCTGCTTTCGGGTTCTTTGAGGCTATTTTTTAAAAACGTATTTTATTTATTTATTTATTTGAGACGGAGTTCCGCTTTTATTGCCCAGGCTGGATAATTGGAGATCAAAGCCTTGAGTTCTGGCTGTTAAATGACTCTTCATCCGTCCCTTCCCTGCCTGCAGCTGGACTTTTAACCAATCTTCTTGATTCCAAGATCTTCTCCAGTCCACCTTTCACACTGCCACCTGGGTGATGGCTGTTTTGAAAACAATACCTGACCATGTCACGCTGCCACTTAAAATTCTTTCATCTTTGTTTCTCACGGAATAAAACAAAAGACAACATACGACTCAGGCACAAAATCAAGACAAGGTCAGACACAGAGCCCTTTCCTCTTAAATCCTTGCCCATCGTTCCTTCTGCATTTGCAGGTGTTCTAGCCTCAGGGACAAACCATGGTCTGTCTTTTCGGTTAAACTTTACTCTTGGCCTACAATGTTGTTCACTAGCCAGTGCGATCTCGGCTCACTGCAATCTCCACGTTCCAGGCTCAAGTAATTCTTGTGCCTCAGCCTCCCAAGTAGCTGGGATTACAGATGTGCATCACTACAGCCAGCTAATTTTTGTATTTTTAGTAGAGACGGTGTTTCACCACATTGGCCAGGCTGGTCTTGCACTCATGGCCTCAAGTGATCTGCCTGCCTCGGCCTCCCAAAGTGTTGGAATTACAGGCATGAGCCACCACGCATGGCCCCTCTCCTGCTTCTAGTAAACCAAAAATCCCAGTGCATTCTAAATATTAATCTAAGTTACATGAGGTTTTTTTTTTTTTTTTTTTT
>NW_016107555.1:1876053-1896433 GCF_001604975.1 Cebus imitator
AGACAGAGTCTCACCCTGTTGCTCAGGTTAGAGGGCAATGGTGCAATCTTGACTCACTGCAACCTCTGCCTCCCGGGTTCAAGCTATTCTCCTGCCTCCACCTCCTGAGTAGCTGGGACTACAGGTGCGTGTCACCACACCTGGCTAATTTTTTGTATCTTTAGTAGAGATGGGGTTTCATGATGTTGGCCAGGCTGGTCTTGAACTCCTGACCTTGTGATCTACTTGCCTTAGCCTCCCAAAGTGCTGGGATTACAGGCGTGAGCCACCACGCCTGGCCCACATGAGTTTTAATTATGATATTTGTATCCAATTATTGCATTTTAAAAACAGGGTTGCACAGTGGTGGAGGCCTCCGGCTCTGAATGCTGACTGCCTGGATTCCAGTTCCGGCTTTGGCACTTCCTGTCTGGGTTATGTGGGCAAATTACTTAAAGCTGTCTGGACTTCAGCATGCCATCTGTCAAATGGGGATAATAACAGGGCCCACTTCATAGGGCTGATGACTTAGTGAATCAATATATGTAAAGCTGTGAGCTGTGACGATACATAATACTGAGCACTTTATTCATCACATGAAAAAGCCATTATGTAAATTGCATCAATTTTATTTGAGAAATTTTATTTAAAAATATTTTATTTAAATTATTGCTATATTCACCTGTGAAACAAATAATTGCATAATGTAAAATCAATTGTAACAAATTGCTAGTTATCCATAGTGTTTTTCTTCAGGAAAACAAAAAACTTCAAACAAAGGAATTTTATATTTTTTTCCTTTTTTGAGATGGCGTCTTGCTCTGTTGCCCAGGCTGGAGTGCAGTGGCACAATCTCGACTCGTGCAACATCTGCCTCCTAGGTTAAGTGATTCTCCTGTCTCAGCCTCCCCAGTAGCTGGGATTACAGGCACCCACCACCACGCCCCACTAATTTTGTATTCTCAGTAGAGACGGAGTTTCACCATGTTGGTCAGGCTGGTCCTGACCTCAGGTGATCCCCCCAAACTCCTGACCTCAGGTGATCCCCCTAAACTCCTGATCTCAGGTGATCCCCCCTCCTCAGCCTCCCAAAGTGCTGGGATTACAGGCGTGAGCCACCGTGCCTAGCCTGATTACAAGATTTTTAATAGCCAAAACTTTTTATATTGAATAAGTTTTAATTACATGTACCAAGCATGATTAAAAAGAATCACAAGACCTTAAACTTCAGACAGTGAAACTTATTATTATTATTTAACTTTTATTTTAGGTTCAAGGGATACATGGTCAGGTTTGTTACCTGTGTAAATTGTGTGTTGCTGAGGCTTGGTGTACGAGTGATCCCATCACCAAGGTAGTGTGCATAGTACTGGAGAGGTAGTTTTTTAACCCTTGCTCCTCTCCCATCCTCTTCCCTCTAGTAGTCCCGGGTCTATTGTTCCCATTTTTATGTTCATGTGTACTTGATATTTAGCTCCCACCTAGAAGCAAGAACATGCAGTCTTTGATTTTCTGTTCCTTCATTGATTTGCTTAGGAAATGGCCTCCAGCTGCATCCATGTTGCTTCAAAGGACAGGACTTCATTCTTTTTCATGGCTGCATAGTATTCCACAGTGTATATGTACCACATTTTCTGTATCCAGTCCACTGGACTTTTGATGGGCATCTAGGTTGATTCCATATCTTTGCTCTTGTGAATAGTGCTGCAATGAACATATGAGTGCATGTGCCTCTTTTGTAGAATGATTATTTTCCTTGGGCATATACCCAGTAGCAGGATTGCTGAATCAAGTGGTAGTTCTGTTTTAAGTTCTTTGAGAAATCACCAAACTGCTTTCCATGGTGGCTGAACTAATTTACATTCACACCAACAGCATATAAACATTCCTTTATCTCTGTAACCTCACCAACATGTTATTTTTTGTCTTTTGATGTATATATATATATGTATTTTTTTTTCTCTTTTTCTTTTTTTTGAGACAGAGTCTTTCTCTGTCACTCAGACTGGAGTGCAGTGTTGCAATCATGGCTCACTGCAGCCTCAAACTCCTGGGCTTTAGCTATGTATATATTTTTATATATATATACAGGTGAAAAAAATGTGTGTGTGTGTGTGTGTGTGTGTGTACACACATATAGGCTATTTGAATTTAAAATATATGGATATATATATACACACACATATATACATATTTTAAATTCCAAAAACCTTGATGGTGTTTGAAGGTAGACTCCTGAGGACTCTAGGGAAGGAAGGGGTTAAACAAGGCACTGGGCAAGCGCGGGGGCAGACTTCTCATTAGGAAATCTGGTATTTCAGGTTGGACCGGACTTTGGAGATGGCTGCTCCTTTGTTCAAGAGAAAAAATGTTTTAGATCTGTCTGCGCTCTCAGATGTGACTTGTACAAAATGAATTCTAGACTTTTCTAGCATCAGGAAAGTGAAGCGGGGGCCTTGCAGTAACTTGAACAGACTTTACCCTGGGAATCCCAGACAGAAGCCGCCCCAATTCCCTAAAATATGCACAATTACAGCTGTGGCAGCTGACCCTAGGAAGGCCCAGCTTCACCGTGAATCCGTGCAGTTGGAAATAACCTTCAAAACTTGAAGATAGATTCAACAAACCTTTGGGTGTACATCTATTTTTGTACACAGAGCCGTTTATTTACTGTGAGATTACTGTGAGATTTCACATTTTCTGAGATAAATTCTTAAGTAACAGTGATATTGACATTGACATTGCCAGGTTTACTTTCACGTGATTTTGTTTCCCTACTTTCCATATTTATTTATGTTTCTCCAATGACCAGCACCTACCCTGTAGATTCCTTCTTGCAGCAATTTTTTTTTAGTTGCTTCATTTAACCTGTGACTAACTGGTTAAAGAAAAACAACATGTACTCATAGTATTTACAAGTACATTTCGTTCTAGGCCAGATAAAAAGGAGTAAATTACACTGTTCATTCCTGTCATTTTTTTGTCCCTCCCTTTCCTTCAAAGTTATAAACAAAATTCACATGCAAAGTTCTTAATGACTTAATAGTGTCCCGAGTGTTTATTTAGGTTTATTTTATTTTATTTATTATTATTGTTATTTTTTTTTTCTTGAGACAGAGTTTCGCTCTTGTTACCCAGGCTGGAGTGCAATGGCACGATCTTGGCTCACCGCAACCTCCGCCTCCTGGGTTCAGGCAATTCTCCTGCCCCAGCCTCCTGAGTCGCTGGGATTACAGGCACGCACCACCATGCCCAGCTAATTTTTTGTATTTTTAGTAGAGACGGGGTTTCACCATGTTGACCAGGATGGTCTCGATCTCTTGACCTCATCATCCACCCGCCTCAGCCGCCCAAAGTGCTGGGATTACAGGCTTGAGCCACCGCGCCCTGCCTATTATTTTTTTTTAAGGAAAATTTGCATTAATTATTTTTAGTTACAGAAACAGTGTACATTTAACCCAGTTTCGTGGCAAGTTCTTTAGCTTTTGCCTTTTTTAGCTTGGCGATGTGAGCCACAGACTTGGGACCCAGGACATTGCCTCCCCAGTGACGGCGGATCTCACCATATCTGTCATTGTAGTTGGTGCGGATAGCTTCCACCAGCTTAGCCAAAGCACCTTTGTCTTCCGAGTTAACGTGTGTGAAGGCGACAGTGGTGCAGGTCTTCCTATGGACTAGACGTCCCAGTCTTGCCTTCCCCTTGATGATGCAGTAAGGGACTCCCATTTTATGACAGAGGGCAGGCAAGAAGACAACCAGCTCAATGGGATCCACATCATGAGCAATCACCACCAGCTGCGCTTTCCTCTTCTCCACCAAGGTGGTGACGGTGTTGACTCCTGCTCGGAGGACAGGTGGTCTCTTCGTGGGGACGTCCCCTTTGCCAGCCGCTTTCTTCTCGGCCCGGGCCAGCAGCCCCTGCTTCTTCTCTTGCTTCGTCTCTGGTGTGTACTTGTGGGCCAGCTTAAGCAGCTGAGTAGCGTTTGGCGGTCCAGGGCCTGGGTGAACTGCTTAATTGCAGGGGGCACTTTCAGCCGCTTATAGAGGATGGCTCTCTGCCGCTGCAACCTGATAGAGCGGGGCCATTTCACAAAGCGGGTGAGGTCTCTTTTGGGCTGGATGTCTTGTCCAATGCCAACATTTTTAGGCCTTTTCTCAAATAGTGGATTCACCACTTTCTTGGCCTCCTGCTTCTTCACGACAGCGGGGGCCGGAGCCACCTTCTTCCTCTTGGCCTTCTTTCCTTTCGGCATCTTGGGCAGTAGGAAGAGAGCTATTTTATTTATTTTTTGAGACGGAGTCTCGCTCTGTCACCCAGGCTGGAGTGCTGTGGGGCGATCTCAGTTCACTGCAACCTCTATCCTCTGCGTTCAAGCAATTGTCCTGCCTCAGCCTCCCAAGTAGCTGGGATTACAGGCACCCACCACCATGCCTGCCCAATTTTTTTTTTGTGTTTTTAGTAGAGACAAGATTACGCCAGACTGGTCTTGAACTCCTGACCTCAGGTGATCTGCCCACCTTGGTCTCCCAAAGTGCTGGGATTACAGGCGTGAGCCACCACACCCAGCCTATTTAGGTTTATTTTGAATTAAATTGATTGGTTGCTTCCTTTAGGAATTTATCTACTAAGCACAAACTTACCTTTCATTCATGTGTGTATTATTCTGTAACTATTTTCAGATTCCATATTTGCATGTGTTCTCACCAGTCAGGTTATGACTTCTCAAGTCCTTCAGTCTATTCGTAACTTAGAAAAGGGAGAGAAAGTAGAAGGAACTGATTGGGAAGAGATCAGTTCCAGTGCGATTGGTAAACCTGGGATGTAAATGAAACAACAAAGTTGTGATTTGGCAAGTTGTGAAATGGAAAGAGCAGTGGACTACAAGTCTGAAAACCTGGGTTCTAGGCATGGCCCTCTCCTGATCAGCTATGTGAAATTGCACGATTTCAATTAACCTGAGTCCTTGTTTTCTTCACTTGTAAAATGAGCATTATCACCCCCGTCTGGCCATTTCCCTAGGATCACTGTGAGATGCTGTATGTAGGCAAAATCACTTTGTGAACTCCAAAGCTTTTTATGAAAGTAGACCTGAGTAGCTAGGACCACAGACACACGGCACCACGCTCACTAATTTTTGGATTTTTAGCAGAGATGGGGTTTTGCCATGTTGGCCAGGCTGGTCTCAAACTCCTGACCTCAAGTGATCCACCTGCCTCCGCCTCCCAAAGTGCTGGGATTACATGTACGCGCCGCCGTGCCCGGCCTCTTGCTATATTTTAATATCTCCTCTAAACCAGACTGTAAGCTCCGTGAAAGCAGGGGCACACCTCACCTGCCCACTTTGACACTCCCGGAACCTGCCAAGCACAGGGCACCTCATGTAGGAGGCAGTGTGTTGATCTAGGAGAGGTCCTGCCACCCAGCCTGTATGACTCCATTCATTCATTCATCCTGCACTCTGTGTGACATTCTGCTCAGGGCACTGGGACACAGCAGCATATCCACAGCCACAACTTCTTGCCCTTGTGGAGTTTACATTCCATTAGAGGCAGTCGGATTATAAATTAAGAAAAATATGTAGTGTGACATGTGAGAGGGAATTTTCTTCAATTTATATACGTAGTAAGGAAATCCCACATATCTCCCCAAAGAAATGGAAATTCGAATTGCCCTTTTGTATAGAATTCCACGTTGGCCCCTTCCTGCTGCCACACAGCAGAATCCACTGAATTCCATTTCTCCTGCAGTAGACAACAACTCAGCTTCCACTTTAGAACCAATTACGTTTTCCATGTCCGGTGCTTGCTTCGTTATACAGGAAACTTTTTGTTTGTTTTTGAGACAGAGTCTGTCTGTGTTGGCCAGGCTGGAGTGTAGTCATAGGATCCTGGCTCACTGCAGCCTCCACCTCCTGGGTTCAAGTGATTCTCCTGCCTCAGCCTCCTGAGTAGCTGGGACTACAGGTACGCACCACCATGTCTGGCTAATGTTTGTATTTTTTGTAGTTTCACCATGTTGGTCAGGCTGGTCTTGAACTCCCAACCTCAGGTGATTCGCCTGCCTTGGCCTCCAAAGTGCTTGGATTACAGGCATGAGCCACCATGCCCGGCCAATGAGTAAGCTTTTTGAGTCGATGTACTATGACTTTTTTTCTTGGCACAGAGTCTCTCTGTCAAGAGAGACCGGAGTGCAGTGGCATGATCTCGACTCACTGCAACCTCCGCCTCCTAGGTTCAAGCAATTCTCCTGTCTCAGCCTCCTGAGTAGTTGGGATTACAGGCGTGTACCACCATGTCCAGCTAATTTTTATTTTTGTATTTTTAGTAGAGACAGAGTTTCACCATGTTGGCCAGGCTGGTCTTGATCTCTTGACCTCAGGTGATCCACTTGCCCTGATCTCTCAAAGTGTTAGGATTACAGGCATGAGCCACCGCATCCAGCACAGGTATGCATTCTTCTGAAGGCCGGTTTACTCTGTTCCTACAAGGTCATAGCTGGAATCTGGGTGGTTTCCAAAGAGAACTGATGGTTCCCTGGTGAAGCTATTGATGGCTCTCTTGAAATCAAGAGAGGGGTGTAGGAGCAAAGGGAATTTCCTTTCCCCATTTTTGAAGATTTGATCATTTGACTCTACGAAATAAACCGATAATAGACGGGTCAATAGGACAATGGCTTACAAATTTATTCTGTGCACGTGCACATGGGAGCCACACAAATATGACACTCAAAGGACCAGAGGACTGCGGCTTTTATACCCTGCAGAGAGGACTGGATGCCTGGAGCTCCAGGCGGGAGGCGGTGACAGGTCATGGGGACCGCAAGGAGGAAAGGCGTGGGTGGGCAAAGACTGTCTTGTGATGCAGGTGAGTCTTGCACGAATCATCCCTGGAAAGAATGGCTGGTAGCCTACGGTCAAATTTCCTCTGTTAGAACCTTAGTCTTCTCCTTCTGTGAGTTCACCTTTCCTGGATCTGGATAGGGAGACAAAGAGATTGACAGAGGAGTTAAGAAGACATTATTTAGGCAGATACTGAGGGTAAGAGAGTCCTCAGCAGAATTTCCTTTAATTAAAAGCAGGCATGTACCACTTTTTATTATTAAATCATTTCTTTTCTAACAAAAAGCAGCCTGAAAAATCCAGCTGCAAACATAGATAAGCAAGCTGGAAGCTTGCATGGGTAAATGCCGGCAGCTGTGCCAATAGAAAAGGGATACCCAGAAGCCAGGTATGTTCAACAGGGAGGCTCTCTCCCCTTTTCTTTGTCGCCACGTGTGTAGAAAAGAAGCAGGCTACATGGTGCTGGCCAGATAGAGACCCTACTTGCATAATAAAAGACCCCTACCTGCATAAGGGGTCAGGCTCATGCCTGTAATCCCAGCACTTTGGGAGGCTGAAGTGGGTGGATCACCTGAGGTCATGAGTTCAAGACCAGCCTGGCCAACATGGTGAAACCCCCTCTGTACTAATAATACAGAATTAGCTGGGCAGGGTGGTGCATACCTGTTATTTCAGCAACGTGGGAGGCTGAGGCAGAAGAATTGCTTAAACCTGGGAGGCAGAGGTTGCAGTGAGCCGAGATTGTTCCACTGCACTCCAGCCTGGGTGACAGAGCAAGACTCTGTCTAAAAAAAAAAAAAAAATTAAGGTGGGGTGGCTAGCTTCTTTGCATGCTATGTGAATGGCTCACGTGGTCCAACCAATCCTTTGTGCCTGTGTAAATCAGACACCGCTTTCTCAAGGTCATCTATAAAACCAAACGCATCTCATGATGAACCTGGAGAGTCACTCGGAATCCCTCCCCTCTGCACGAGGGAGCTTTTCTCTTTTTCCTATTAAACTTTCACTCTTAAACTCGCTTCTTATGTGTCTACGACTTTGATTTCCTTGATGTGAGGCAATGAACCTCGGGTATTACCCCAGACAAATGATGCCTCAGATGTGTATTCTGTTTACAAAAGGATAGCTTTTCAGAGATATTCCAGTCTGTAGCTTCTCTGAGTAATCAACCTGAAATATGCTAGAGAACTATGTTTCGGAGTGGCATGTTTTGATTTCTTGCAGGACTGAGTATTAGTTTATGTTTTCTCTGGCTTATAGAGTTCTCTCTCAGTCCAGTAGTGTTTGGTGAGGTACGAATTTTTATATTGACTGTATGGATATCAACGATTATATGAAAGTTATGATGTTGTCCTGATAGGACAAGGTAAGATGGCCACTGCACTAGCTAACACTAACTCATTCTGTAGCCTGAATTTCAAACTTATTGGCTCTGCAGCATTCACAGGAGACAAGAAATACGTGAAAATGGCCAGGTTCAGTGGCTCACGTCTGTAATCCCAGCGCTTTGGGAGGCCGAGGTGGGCGGATCACTTAAGGTGAGGAGTTTGAGATCCACCTGGCCAACATGGTGAAACCCCTGTCTCTACTAAAAATACAAAAAGTAGCCAGGCGTGGTGGCACGAATCTGTAATCTCAGCTACTTGAGAGGCTGAGGCAGGAGAATCGCTTGAACGTGGCGGGGGGAGGTTGCAGTGAGCCCAGATCCTGCCATTGTACTCCAGCCTGGGTGATAGATTGAGAGTCCATCTCAAAAAAAGATAAGGAAAAGAAAAGAAATGTCTGAAAATGGCATTTTAAAAGTTGTTGCTTCTCCAGTCATATATTTTTGTCAAGCTTTGTGTTACGAAACAGAGTCAAAACCTAGTAGTATCGTTTTCAGCAGGGGGTGAGGGGAGGGGGTGGAAAGTGATAAGTGAGACTAGAGGAAAGGTTTTGAAGGACAGAAAAGCACAGATCCTTCCTAGACCTCCCCTGGCTCCAGGATGGAAAATGACTTGGCAGGGGCCCTTTTTGTGCGGGCCAGAAGGGAATTTGTTTCCCAGCTGTTCTGGTGTATTTTCCTTGTTAGTCTTTGCTCCCACGGTCTAAGAGCAAATACCGGATCTTCGCGCCTACAGTACTGGTCAAGAGCTGCCGCTTCGGTCCTGTGTGACTCACAGCTGTCAGTGAACCACCTACTGTAACGGCTGGCTAGGCACCACGGCCCTGCGGCCCAGCTGAGTCTTCTTAGCTTCACCTCGCTGGCCTTGCTCTTGACCTGAAATTACCATCACCTTGTTGGGTTAGTAAAAGTGGGGCTTAGACATAGATACTTTTATTCATTTTTCTTTCTTTTTCTGAAAGCGAAGTCTCAGTCTGTTGCCCAAGCTGGAGTGCAATGGTGCGATCTCGGCTCATTGCAACCTTTGCCTCCCGGGCTCAAGTGATTCTCCTGCCTCAGCCTCCCGAGTAGCTGAGACTACAGGCACACGTCACTGTGCCTGGCTAATTTTTGTATTTTTAGTAGAGACGGGGTTTCACCATGTTGCCCAGGCTGGTCTTGAACTCCTGACCTTGAGATCCACCCGCCTTCACCTCCCAAAGTGCCAGGATTACAGGCGTGAGCCATGACACCTGGCCCATTTTTCTTCAACTGTATTTCTCAATCACCACTCAAAGATCTTGGAAGATGTAATTAATCTCAACATCAAATTAGAATTCTCGGAGACCAAGTCAATAGATTATGTCATTGTATAAAATTCCACTACACACCGTTTGGTGTATAAATGGCTCATTACTTGAAGAAGAAAGGTTATGGTTAATTTGAGGCTTCATTATTATTTGCTCCTATTCTGTGATAAGGAGCTGCCTTTAGAAAAACTGGTTCCGTGGTAGGATCATGGTGGGTGACCTCCGGCCTCTCTCCCTCTGCTCTCTGCTGTAGCTTTCTTCTGCTCTAAGGCTTATTCCCAAAGCTTCACTAGAGACAGATAAAATACCGTTCCCACCCTCAGAAGGTTTCCAAACCAGTTGTGGATACATAGGAGAATCATAAAATCACACAAGTACAAATAAAATGCAGTTTCAGAGAAAGTACACATTACTTTTTGCCTCAGCTTGTATTAGTCCATGTCTTTATCAGCCTAGAGTTTTACTTCGTTTTATTTTATTTTTTGAGGTGGAGTCTCTCTCTGTCACCAGGCTGGAGTGCAGTGGTGAGGTCTGAGCTCACTGCCACCTCCGCCTCCCGGGTTTGAATGATTCTCCTGCCTCAGCCCCCCCGAGTAGCTGGGACTACAGATGCCTGCCACCACACCTAGCTAATTTTTGCAGTTTTAGTAGAGACGGAGGTTTCACCATGTTGGCCAGGATGGTCTCGATCTCCTGACCTCGTGATCTGCCCTCCTCAGCCTCCCAAAGTCCTGAGATTACAGGCGTGAGCTATTGCTCCCGGTCTCATTTTATTATTTTAAAAAAGAAAATTGTTCTGCTGGACTAGAAATACCTTGATGCCAGAGCGCGCGTTATGTTCATCTTTTGATCTCGTCTCTATTCTAGTCCACCCAGGCCCCACACAGGACACGGCACACAGGAGACTGCCTGGTAAGCATTTGCTGACATCCCTGAATCAGGGAAGGCGTTGTTGAAAAGGTAGAGCTTGAGCTCTGTTTTTAAATAGAGAGAGGCAGTTGGTGCCGACACACTCCTCATCTATGAGTCATTTGTTCTGGGCCGAGAGGACGAATTTGAAAGCTCAGAATAGAGTGGGGAAGAATGGCAGGTTGGCAGAATGATTAGAACAGAGCTGGGTGTTAGTTCGATAGAATACGGAGTCAGAAAGGAGGCCAACCAGCCTGGAGCCAAGACGCTGTTTTGCAGAATAATTGGGATATTATGAGATATTATGGTGGCTAGATGCAGGAGGAGGGTCTTCCTGGGTTGGAATGTTTGTGGAAGTAAACAGCATTTCTTCTCCTCTCTGTTTCATGCTGAGGACACCATCAGCCTCTTCACTGGTCCCTTAGCACATGTCGTCCATTCTTGGTGGTGGGAAGGGTGGGATGGGGAGGGGGGGCTGTCCGTATGATTTCCTTGTTCCTTTCTTTCTTCAACGTGCGTCAGTGTTATTGGTTATTTTGTTCCGGGATTGGTTTGTTCTCAGGAAAGATGTTGAGTGCATTTGGAAAAACTATGAGAAAATTAGATTGAGCAAATAAAGTTTTTCCGTTGTGGGAAGAATCCTGATGACTTTATGGAGACGTCATGGATGAATAAGATGACCTCTTTAATAAAAACAGATACGGAGTTTCGGGTGACAGCTTGAAAAACAGATGCCTAGCTTCGGGCAACAGCGTGAGCTAGAGGCAGCAGGTAGAAACGGCAAGTTTGGGGAAATAAGTAAGTTTCTTTGTTGACAGGGCTTGTGGGACATCTAGAAGAGAGAGCGAACCTGCGTGGGAAATCGGGCCTTGAGCTCAAGAGAAGTCAGCACAGACATGGAGATTTAGCCGAAAAAGCGGCTGCGTAATGTGGGTGGCAGTTGAGAGGCACAGGCTGCAGTGAGCCAACATCGCACCACTGCGCCAGCCTGGGTGACAGAGCAAGACCGTCTTAAAAAACAGTGTGGGTGATGGTGCAAGTCAATGAGGCCCTCCACTGGAGTCTGCTGTGGCCTGGGTGACGGTGTCCAGGGCTCCATAACCCCCAGCAATTAGAAGCAGCTGGGCCCAGTGGCTCACACCTGTGATCCCAGCACATTGGGAGGCTGAGGTGGGTGGATCACCGGAGGTTGGGAATTTGAGACCAGCCTGGCGAATATGGCGAAACCCCATCTCTACTAAAAATACAAAACTTAGCCGGGCATGGTGGTGTGTGCCTGTAATCCCAACTACTTGGGAGGCTGAGGCACGAGAATCGCTTGAACTCGAGAGGTGGAGGTTGCGGTGAGCCGAGATTGCGCCTCTGCCCTCCTGTTTTTTGCCCGGGCTGTTGTTGCTGTGGTGCCCAGGCTGGTGCAGTGGTGCGATGTTGGCTCACTGTTGCCCAGGCAACAACAACAAAAAACTGAAAAAAAGAAGCAGCAGCAGCAATTAGAAGCAATGTTTTCTGTGCATTTCCATTTGGTGTGCTATGATGGAGTGCATCCTGACTTGTGATCAGATTCTCAGCGGTTTCCAAAGGTTAAAAAATTGGTATCATAGAATGAGAAGATAGAAGCAAGAAGGTCAGGACTTGGGGCCGACTGGGGGGGGGGTCAGAATTTAAAGAGTAAGAAGAGGGGAGCCAAGGGAATGGTGTCTTTAAGTTGGACAGGATTAAAAGAACACGCTGGGTTGACCATTAGAAGGTTATTAGTGATAAGCAGAGGATGGGAACTAGGGAGTAGGGACAGCTAGTCTAGACATTTTATTTCTGGGAGCTTAACATTTGACCAGAGTGAATGTTTGCTGAGTTCCTAAGAAGGGCCAGACACGGTGTCATTTGTTGTAGACATAAATGTGGGCAAAGATGACATCGGTTTTGCACTCATAGATCTTAGGGTCTTGTGGGAGAGAGAGGCGCTGATCAAATAATGACACAAAGGAAGCGATGGCAGCCTCACAAACCGGATCAGCGCTTCGCGGGGAGAAACATGGCGTGGCACGGGAACATCCATGATCTGGGGGTCCAAGAAGGCTCCCTGAGGCTGCAAGCGCAGCCATGAGGGGTGGATAGGAGTGATGTGGTCAGCAGGGGGAGGGGAGGTTGGGGACAGAGATCAGAAGAGTCCAGGTCAGAGGACAGCAGGTGCAGAGCCTTGTGAATGTGGAGCCAGTGAAAGGGATAGTGGCAGGAGGCCAAGCAGGGTCTTCTCTCTCAGAAGGATTTGGGTCTAAGAATAATTAGGAAACCTCTAATGTTAGGTGGTGTAACATTTGCATTTTGGAATAAAGTAGAAGAGTCCAGGTGATCGTGATAGCTTGGACCAGGATCCTGGCAATGAAGGTGAAAAGAAGCAGTTGGATTCCAGGACAGTGCAGAAGCTAACGTTAGCCCCAGAAGGCAGGAGGGAAGGAGAGAGGGAGCACAGTAGTTTAGAGAGGTTGGTAAGACACAAAGGTTTTTCTTCAGGTGCAGAACACTTGAGCTCACTCGTAGGCAGAGAGAAAGAGCAATGGAGAGAGAGAACTCAAAGTAAGAGCTAGTGGGGAATATATATATCCTGGAATCAGAAACGCTGACCCTCTGAGGTGAGAAGAAAGGGCCAGTGACTGCGTAGGTACATTTATAAGGGGGAAGGAGGGAATTTGAGATTTGAAGTGTTGATCCACAAAAGGGGGCTCAGATATGTTCATGAGTGAGGCCATGATCCCCTAAGTAATGGGGTAGCACCAGGCTCTGAAGGAAGAGCAAGAAGCTGGGAGATGTTAACAAAGGGCCATAGAGTTGTTTAGAACATGGGAGAGGATGAAACTTATTTTTTCTCTTTTGAGATGGAGTTTAGCTCATTTTGCCCAGGCTGGAGTGCAATGGTGCAATCTCGGCTCACCGCAAACTCTGCCTCCCAGGTACAAGCGATTGTCCTGCCTCAGCTTCCTGAGTAGCTGGGATTACAGGCATGCACCACCACACCTGGATAAATTTGTATTTTTAGTAGAGATGGGGTTTCTCCATGTTGGCCAGGCTGGTCTCCAACTCCCTACCTCAGGTGATCTGCCTGCCTCGGCCTCCCAAAGTGCTGGAATTACAAGCGTGAGCCACTGTGCCTGGCTTAGAATGAAATATTTTTGTGTATATATTGTATGTAAGTTATTTGTGCATATGCACAAACATTGCATAATCCTCACAGCACCTGGCGAAGTCCACATTTGAGAGTCGGAAACGAGAGTCAGGGAGTTGTGAATTTCCAAATGTTGAAGCAGGCGTCTTGAGCACTGTGGAGTCATCTTTCTCCTGGATTCGTGAAGCCGTTTGCCCTCCTGTTGGGATCAGGGCTGGTTGCATAGATCTGCCCAGCGAATGGCTTCATGACTTAGGAAAACTGGATAATTTTCTCATAAACTAGGCATCTACACAGGTCTGTATTTCAAATGGCATCTTAATTTGTATTTTATACTCACAATGTAGTCCAGCCATAGAAATACCTATAAAACATACCAGTTTTCTAAAACGTACAGTACGCTGGGCACGGTGGCTCACACCTGTCACCCCAGCACTTTGGGGGGCCAAGGTGGGTGGATTTCTTGAGCTCGAGTCAGCTTGGCCAACATGGCAAGACCCTGTCTCTATAAAAAGTACAAAAATTTGCTGGGCGTGGTGGTGCGTACCTATATTACCGGCTACTCGGGAGGCTGAGGTGGGAGGCTCACTTTGAGCCCAGGAAGCCGAGGCTGTAGTGAGCTATGATCATGCTACTACACTCCAGCCTGGGCATCAGAGCAAGACCCTGTCTCAAAATTTTAAAAAGATAAAAATGGAAAAATGTACACTTTTTAAAAAAACTTTAGCAACAAGGAGTGAGGAATGGTATGTCAGATCTATTATACTAAGCATGCTTATTTATTTCCTAATTCAGAAAAAGAATTAGAGTTGAATTGACCTTTTCAAGAATTATCCAAAGGTATTAATGTTTATCTTCCTCTCCCCTCCTTAAAATATCACAATGGAATATCTGTTAGATGGAGTTTTCTCCGAAACTTGCTTTAAACACATCAGATTCTTATTGCAGAACCTCTGGCTTCACATGCTTCTGATGGCTCCTATTCTTTTCCAGGCTGCATGAATACAGTTTTGTCACAAAATTACTTGTCTAAGATGCCTATTCTTTGAAGATGGGAGGGAGGAGTGTGACTTAAGCGTGTCATGTTAAACTATAAAGGAATAATACGAAATGGGCGAGGTGGCTCATGCCCGTAATCCTGGCACTTTGGGAGGCTGAGGCAGGAGAATTGCTTGAACCTAGGAGACAGAGTTTGCACTGAGCTGAGATCACCACACCACTGCACTCCAGCCTGGGCAACAGAGTGAGACTCTGTCTCAAAAAAAAAAAAAGGAATAGTAAGGACCTGGCTGGAGCCATGGCCCCGAGGTAAATGCAGCTGGAATAGTTTTCAGTTCAACCCTTGGCAAACCTTCAGTGTTTATAAAATAAATAAATAAATAAAAGCCATGGAGGAGGCTGAAAAGCTATGCTCAGCAGTCATTGCCCTATCTCTCAGGATTGGCAATAAACAGCAGGTCTGCTCCACGCCCTGTTAAGGGGCAGTGAGCTCTGGGAAGAAGCTAGTATTATTCAGTGAGTTAATACGTCCCAGCTACGGGGGTTGCACATTGTAAGTGTTCAGTGAATATCAGCTATTATTGTTTTTAAAAAATTGTTATTATTTAGAATTATACACCTCCGAAGATTCCATCTGAAACCCTAAGCATTCTTTTCATATACAAAATAAAGCGCATACAGAATTTTGAGGCGTGCTTGCAAAGGATGACAGAGAAATGTCCTAGCACAGTCCTGGAACCCCCTGTGAGGATGAACCACATCTCCTTCTCGACACACGTGGTTTGTCAGGTCTAGACCAAGATATCGAAGTGTTATACTCTACAAGTTAAAAGAAGAACATGCATCACTGTGAAAGTATTTTTTTAATTCTCCTCCAGCACTGAAACTGATTTCTGTATTACAATCAAGTGTTCAAGCACTCACAACTCACTCGGAGAACCAGATAAGTTTAGCAGCCGATGAAGCCTCCACCTTCTGGGTCTGATTCCTTTCTGAGTTCCCAGGAGGACCAGTTTTGGAATTTCCCCTAAATGTATATCCTCTCAGGGCAGAGTCGGACCTTTGGCGTTTCCTGTTCTGTACTGGGAACCAGAAGCTTTCTGAATTATCTCATAGGACATTTCCTGATCTGAGAATCTTTTGAGCATGAAGATCATGTTTTTTCCTTCCTCATCCCCTGATTCTCAGTCTCCAAGGAACATGTGTGTATTTCATTACAACCCCATCGTTTCCCGCACTCAATGATAAATATGTGGGTTACAGTGTGAACATTCATACAGAACACCAAAGGTTACCAGTACAGATTTATGGCTTGTTACATCATTTTACAGTGGGGCTGATTCATTAGATCAGTTTATTTAGCAATGAAATAATATTAAATAAGGCAACTGTACCAACTTACACCAGCCCTGGCTTGGTTGACTCCAGCACCTCCTCCCTCTTCTAATCAGTAGTCTGATAAGGTTGATCAGTACAGTACTTAGGGAAACAGGCCTTGATTGGGGGAAGTCACATAAGCTTCTTAATAGGGTCACTGTCTCTACTAAGGGACATCAGGAGCATTCCATCAGTGTTACGAGTATTCAGGAACCTTAAAATAGGGGTGATTGTCCTTTTTAAGAACCCCATGTTTACTTGTAAGGTTCTGTGTGCTTGTCTCTTGCATTTGTTTTCTTGAAGCTCTGTTGTTTGGATTTGACTCTCTTGGTTCCTAACTCCAGAATATGATTATCCTTCCCTGCGCCAAGCAGATCAGCAAAGATCACTCTATTCCTCTTCACTCCTGCAAATCACTGATCGCACTAGTTCTTTTTTTTTTTTTTTTTTTTTTTTTTTGCCAGATGGCAGTTTTTACAGTTTTATGTAAACACAGAATTGTCTACTCATTTTCTTCACTGCGCAACCTTGCATTGGCGTTGGTGACGCTGACGGCCAGCTGGGCAGCTCTTTCCATGATGGCTTCGCGGTTCTCGGAGGAAACATCGTGAGCGATCTCAGCACACTAAGGTTTGTTGCACATCAGCAGCACTTCCAGCTCCCTCACGTTGCGGACCAGGAACTTCCCGAAGCCACTGGGCAGCACGTGCTTTGTTTTTTTGTTGCTCCCATAACCAATGTTGGGCATCAAGATCTGGTCCTTGCACCTTCTACGAACCCTGTTGTCAATACCTCTGGGTTTCCGCCAGTTATGCTTAATTTTGACATACGGGTCACACTGGTGCCCGATGAACTTCTTAATTCTCTTTTTGATGATCTTGGGCTTCACAGGGGGTCTGAGAGCGGCCATGATGCTGGGGAGGAGATGGCTGCTACCTCTGTAGGCAGCGCCGAGGAAGAGAGAAGCTCTTTATGTTCAATTGGAAATAAATAAATTACTATCAGAATCAAAGTTAAACTTAGTGTATCAGTTGGATGTTTTCAACATTTTTTTTTCACATTTTAAGTATACAGAGGAGTGGAAAGAATTGTATCAGTCAACAACCAAAGGTCCACAATTGAAATTCTACAATTAGAATTTTAATACATTTATTTATCATGTAATCCTTCTATCCATCCATTAATCATCTTCTTTCTAAAAACTCTTCATTTAATTTATTATGAGTTATTTATTTTTGAGACAGGGTCTTGCTGTGTTGCCTAGGCTGGAGCACAGTAGCAGAATTAGAGCTCACTGCAGCTGGGACACCTCCCAGCCTCAGGCGATCCTCCCGTCTCAGCCTCCCAAGTGCCTGGGACTACAGGCACACACCATGCCTGGCTAATTTTTGTATTTTTTGTAGAGGCCAGGTTTCACCATATTGTCCAGACTGGAAAACTCTTTATTTTAAAATAACTTTAGATTTTTAGAAAAGTTGCAAAATAACACAGAGTTTCCGAATACCCTTCACTCAGTTTCCTCTCACATAGCATCTCACAAAACCAAAATACGATGATGAAAGACAGAAAACTCGCGTTACCACAGCACTGTCCACTCATGTACAGATCCTCCTGGAATCACATCCACTTTCACACTCGCATCCTTTCCGGGTGCAGGATTCCACCCAGGAGCCCACACTGCACTCAGCCATTGCACCTCCTTAGTCTCCTCTGACCTGTGATCATTCTCAGCCTTTCTCGCCCATAGCATTAACGCTTTCGAAGTGTGCTGGCCACCGCTTTTGTTGAACATCCCTCAATTTGGGTTTGTCTGAAGATTCCTCATAATGAGATTGAGGTTATGCATATTTCACGAGAATATCAGAAGTAATGTTACGCTCTTCTCACAGTAATGTCGCTCTGTCTAATTACAGTGATGCTGTCTTTGATCACTCAGTGGAGGGGTTCTCTGCCAGGTTTCTCCACTATCAATGAACATTTTTTTTTTTTTTTTGAGATGGATTTTTGCTTTTGTTGCCCAGGCTGGAGTGCAATGGTACGGTTTCAGCTCACTTTAACCTCCATCCCAGCTTCAAGTGATTCTCCTGCCTCAGTTTGCCAGGTTGCTGGGATTACAGGCACCTACCATCATGCTCGGCTAATTTTTGTATTTTCAGTAGAGACGGAGTTTCACCATATTGGCCAGGGTGGTCTCGAACTCCTCACCTCAGGTGATCCACCCGCCTCGCCTTCCCAAAATGCTGGGCTTATAGGCATGAGCCACCACACCTGGCCCAATTTACAATTTTTCACTTTGTGAATAATAAATGTTTTAGAGGTGATACCTTTTTTTAAAAAAAATCCTTAAATTTTTACTTGCTAATTTTAGCATCTGTTGGAAGATCTTGCCTTTATTTCTGTGGTTGTCTCATGGCAATTTTCTGTGTCCCTCATTCTTTCTACATTTATTAGCTGGAATTCTACCAAGGAAGGTGTCTTTTTTTCCTCATTTATGGATTCGATTATTTATTTATATTCAGATGAACGCCTGAATATATCACAGTTTGCTGTTAATTTTTGAAATACAGGCTTGAAAAGCGAAGCATTTCCATTTGCTTTTTTCACCTGATGCTTCAGATTATTCTGGTGTTCCTGTGACCTTGCTACATATATTTTGAATTATTTAAAATAATTCCGTTTTAAAGGTATTGCCTTTTGTTTTTGTTTGTTTGTTTGTTTTTGCAGAAATAGGGTTTCACCATGTTGCCCAGGCAGGGCTTGAATTCCTGGGCTCAAGCGGTCCTCCCATCTTGGCCTCCCAAAGTGCTAGGATTACAGGTGGGAGCCTGTAATATTGCCTGGCTCATATTGCCTTTTGCAGATAGAGAGATAGATAGATAGACAGATAGATAGATAGATAGATATCAATCGATAGATGATAGATAAATGATAGACAGATGACAGAGCGAGCTTCTCTTTCAAAAGAGCTCAGTGCTAAACACTATTAGACTCTTTCTATGCAGATAGATAGAATGTCTTTTATGATACTGAACGTTAAGAAATGAATTTAACAAAAACTCACTCAGTAACCATTTCTTGAACATTTCTTAGATGCCTGTTACCCTGGCCGGCATCTGGGAACCCAGACATGCGGAGGACAGCGCCCGTTTCGTGGGTGTTTTCGTGCGTGAGGATGCCACCTTCTGCGAAGATCCCGGTCATGATCTCCTCAGTTTCCTCCGAATCTTGCGTGAAGTGCAGGGACATTTGAGGCCAGTAGTTCTGATAGTGAAACTGTACCATGCTTTTGCAGCTGTCCTGTGGGCTTGGGTTAGGACTTACTTGGGAACAGTGTAAGTAGAAGCAGGGAATGAGCGAGAACAAAATGGAGCCTAACATGAACCTGGAGCTCTTCCACCAGTGAAACTTGGTGTCGGGGAACAATGCCAGTCAATTTGGGGCCAAGTCCCCTGGCACCTGAGTTCTGCCCCCAACTCTGCAGGGCTGTCTCTGGGCCCACTTTGACTTCATGGGGGAGAGAGGGGCTCACAGCCAGCCTCCGTATAAGGTGACTGCTTCCTTGACCTCTTACATGTGCGCAAAACAAGGCAAAGGGTGGCGGAATATTCTGGTATTTGATGAGTGCTGAATTCAGTTGAACGTGTTTGTCCATTTTAAGTCTCTCTCCCTCTATTTTTGATCTCATTGAGTAACCTGTAAGAAAACTTTTTGGTATAATCCGGTAACTTCCAAACTTGGAAATGATAAATGCTTTTAAAAAAAATAAGAAATGTGAACTGAAATGGAAAGGACTTTCTTCCAGAACACTTTAAAGAAACATATTATTATGTGGAATCTCATTTTGAATGAATCAGAGTACAGTAAATCTCAAAATATCCACTGACCTGCCTGCTGTGGTTTACTCAACAGGAAAATGACTTCAGCAGCATGGTCTTTCACTCCAGATCCACATCAGGCAGCCTTTTGTGCTGTTCTGAAAACATCTTAATTCTTCCCCAAGTACCATGTTTCTTGGAATTATTCACCGGAAATTAATAGTATTCTGAATTTTGAAGTAATTCAAACCACAAGTGACTTTGTAATGGCTCTTAGCAGTAGTATAAAAAGCAATTGAGCACAGTTTATGATAGCATTAGTCACTGTTGTATATAGTACTCCCTTCCTCTGTCTCAAAGATTGTGTTTCTATTCCCCCGTGGTCACTGGCCTGCTGTACTGGGTGGGGATAGCAAACAAGAAAAATTAGTCAAATATGTTGGGAATGTCAAGGACTGGGGGAAAAAATTAGGTAAAAACAGGATCTTGAACAAGCTGGGGTAGAGGCAGCGGGGAGATCAAAATAGTAAAGGGGGGCCGGGCACAGTGGCTCGTGCCCATAATCCCAGCACTTTGGGAGGCTGAGGCAGGCAGATCACTTGAAGCCAGGGGTTCAAGACCAGCCTGGT
>NW_016107555.1:1897578-1907893 GCF_001604975.1 Cebus imitator
AAAAAAAAAAAAAAAAAACCAGAGATGACATATTCTGATTTATGTCTTGGCACCCAAAGCAGAGAGAGCAGTTGAGAGGCTCTCATGGACTGGAGGCTGTAGCAACGAGTTCCTCTGGAGAAGGCAGAGGCCATTCCCAATGTTGAGAGACAGGTCAGTTCTCCCTAGGCAAGGAAAAACAGGGACGCATGGCAATTGTTCAGAGAACAGAGTGGCTGGGGATTACATGTCTGTTATTTTTGGAAGATAGCATATTTTTTTTAGTGCCCTGCTTGTGGTTTCTTGTTGCAGCCTTCAGAGCACACCACAGAGAAAGATAAGAGTGTGGCCTTCCAAATCTAGCACTGAATTAGAAGACCTTATTTCCGGCCGGGCTTGGTGGCTCACACCTGTAATCCCAGCACTTTGGGAGACTGAGGGGGTAAATCGCTTGAGACCAAGAGTTCAAGACCAGCCTGGCCAACATGGTGAAATCCTGTCTCTACTAAAAATACAAAAATTAGCCAGGCGTGGTGGGACGTGCCTGTGTCCCAGCTACTTGGGAGGCTTGAAGCAGGAGAATCACTCGAACCCAGGAGGCAGAGGTTGTAGTGAGCCGAGATGGAACCACTGCAACCCAGCCTGGGTGACAGAGTGAGACCTTGTCTTAAAAAAAAGACCTTATTTCCAGTCTTGGTTCTGATGTTGACCTTGTCATATCCTGGGGCTGGTTGCTTAATCTTTCTGAGCTTTAGTTTCCTCAGTGGAGAATATGTTTGTTAATTACATTATGGAATTATTACGTCAATTAATAACGTGGTAATGACCATATGGCCATAAAGTACTCAGAGTGTCTTTGAAATAGGCATGACAGACAACTGTGGTGGTGACAACACCAGCATCGCTACTGAAAGAAACACATGGCATTTCAGCACCAAAAAAGCTTCATGGACAGGAAAACTGTGGGCGACCGGGAGGAGATGCTGGCGTGAGGTTGGAAAGAGATGAGTGGTGAGGAGGATGACATTTAATTTCAGGACATTTTGATGGATGTGAACAGGGATTTCGTAATGCTGTTTGTAAAAGGATGGGCATATTCGAGGGAGAGGACAAAAGGGAGTGTGTGTAACGTAAATCACTTACCAGCCCCAGAATCCGGTGTGACTGCACGTGTCACCTTTCTACCCTGTTCATCCTCAGTGGCTGCAGCTGACTCGAAGTCTTCATATTTTTGAGCAGCCTGTTCAAAAGGCCGGCGAGGTTGACCTCTGACACGTCTGCCATGTGTAATCACAGGTGTACTGAAATATGTGACGTTTATTTTCCTTACTACACACTAATTTGTCAAACAAAACTGAGGTGTCACGTAAGTGGCACAACTTTGGATGAATAATGAGGTGGACCATGGTGGATCTTTTGAAAGACACAGACTGATCAGACTAGGATGACAGTGTGTTATTGACTAAGGAGAGAGAATTCAAGGTCATCTATCAATTGGGGTTAAGCTGTCTATTGCGAGGCAGGAGAGGTGGCTCATGCCTGTAATACCAGCACTTTCAGAGGCCGTGGGAGAACTGCTTGAGGCCAGGAATTGGAGACCAGCCTGAGCAATATGGCAAGACCCCGTCTCTACAATAATTTTTTTCTTCAAGAAGAAAACAAAGTTAACTGGGCATGGCAGCATGCACCTCTAGTCCTAGCTACTCAGGAGGCTGAGGCAGGAGGACTGCTTGAACCTGGAAGGTCGAGGCTGCAGTGAACTATGATCGCGCCACTGCACTCCAGCCTGAGCGACAGAGCAAGACTCTGTCTCCAAAATAAAATAAAAAGTCTGTTGCTTTAAGTGCTTTGTTTATTCATCCAACAGACAGTTTTTGATAATATACTGTGTTGGGCGATGCAAGGTATAAAAAGATGAGTAAGACACAGCGCCTATCACCAGTGAGTTTATAATCTAACAGGGAAATAGGTATACAATCAGGCAGTTTGTGATATGTGTCATGAGCAGTCATAAAAGTGGCAGAGGTCAGGGGGTCCCTTCTGGCTTGGAGGATCAGGGATGCTTTGCGGAGGAGCTGGCATCTCAGCAGGAGGCAACCACGTGCTCACATTGAGGGGATAGAGAAGCCGGGAGGCGGATGGGGAGGCCTCACAGAGAGGCTCCACCTGTACTGGACTTTGGAGGCCAGGTCACTCATGTAGCACAGAGGAGACTGAGGAGACGTCATGGGGCAAGAGCTGCCCTAAACGCAATATGGGTGCATCCCACGGGCGACATCCGGTGGACCAGAGCAGGAGAGAATTCTGATGACGTAGATTTGGGCAGATTCGAATGTCAGGTTGTGGGGTCTGGTCTGCAGGTGGTAGAAGGGTACCGAAGATGTCTGGGCAATGGGCATTTTGGGGCAAACCATCTGGCAGGGATGCCTAGGAAAAACCAAAGGGCAAAAAGAGACCAGAAATGAGGAGGCTCTTGAGATAGTGCAAGTTAGAGGTGAGGAGCCAGGATGGATGGGAGTGTATCAGCTGAAGATGTCATTCAAAGGAAGTGAATGAACATGGTTTGAGCAGTATGAACCCTGAAAAGTCATAAAAAGCAATATAAATATCAGGGATTATCAAAGGGAAGGAAGAGGGTAGCTTCCCTCAAGGGTTGGGCCAGCGTGAGGCTGGAAGTGGAGGATGGGACAGGAAGTTGGGAGATGCAATCTCAATCTGGCAAATCATCATAGACTCTAACCACCAGCGTGGCGGAGACCAGCCAGTCTCTCCTGCCAGTTGGGTACCTTGAACTCTTCAGGTATGTAACTGATAAATGGCAGCTAGGGTTTCTCAATGCCTCAGCCACTCGGAGCCACCTAATCTCCGCAAACTTGGTCAGATGTCTGGTTCCTGCTATTTGGCCTTATTTCCACGGCTGTCCATGTCAGCATGGAAGTGAGCACTCGTGCAGCTCTGGTGGAGAATAAAGGTCATGTACATACGTGCTTATTTCTAAATGAGCTGTAATTATATTCGCATCTCAGGACTCCATGACTCACCTCTGCCCTTATTAACTCCACCCAGTGTTCTGCCTCTTGCACTCAAAGATGAAGTCACTCCATCCACTTCACTTTTCAAATCTTGGCAGAGCTTTTATGATGATTTTTTTTTCTTTGAAAGGAATCCAAAAGTTTGGATACCCAAACTTTCAGAGCCATCAAGGGCTTCTAGGGAGACACATCCATCCCCAAATGGGAGGCGTGTGGTGTGTTTCTTGCTGAGACATGGTGAGCTCCTCCACATCAGAGGGCAAAGTGCCCATGGGCAGCAAATGGGCTTGACACATTGAACTTCAACCACAGATCAAAAAGCATGGCGGGCGGAGATTTGCGTGTCTTAATCTAAGTTGGTTTAAACTACTGGCAAGAGGGGAGAAGCAAAACAAATATGAATGTAACATCCTGCTTTTAGCTCCAAGAGCCATGGTTCACAAGAAGAGGATATGAATTACAGGTATTGATCGACTTACCACTTATGCAACTTATGACCATTCGACTTTACGACCACAATTGCTAGCCACCACTGCTCCACGTCTGGCAGCGCAAACGTTGCCCAGCTGGGCGTACGACAGTGTGGACCAGCTTCAGGCAACACTACCATCTCTGCGTGCACCATTTCAACTGTACATACAGCCTACTCAACTTACGACCAAATCATGTTACGACCGGTCCCCGGTCCCTACCGTGGTCGTAAGTCGAGCACTAGAAGGGCCGAGAGCCCATCCTGTGCTCAGCACAAGATGTTTTCCACAAGGAAATGAGCCGAAGTCAAGAAGGCAGGAGAACACTGAAATCCCTTAAAATGCCGTGTTATAAACACGTGTATCTCAAGTATTTGCTGAGTATTTACTACGGTGAGGAGATTGTTTTAAGTGCAAAGAAGACACCATTTCTGCGCTTTAGGGTTTACATCTGACAGTTTCTAAGATAAATGGAAGGCTCTACAGGCGAGGATTTTTAATCATTTGTGGTTGTGAGACGCAGTCTACACAGACGCAATATTTGAGACCAATATCCTTGGTAACAATGCCGGAAGTATTTATTTTCTCTAAAACAATTGTGATTTTTCAAATACTTTATCAGAAAGTAGAAACAAAATAATGATTCCCAGTTGCTAAGACCCATATCAGCTAAACATTCACGAGGTTCCTGCAACACGCCTCTGCTTATTCTGTGACTGCAGCAACCTTGTGAGATTGTTTTATCACCCCCATTTTACAGACGAGGAAACTGAGGCTTGCAGAGGTCAAATAACCTCCCAATCTCCTTCTAGTAAGTGGCAGAACAGGGTTCAAAACCCCAGGTCTTCTGGTTGTAAAGTCTCTGCCTTCCACTCTACCAAAGGAGGAAAAAACACCTAAAATTAACTCATTTCTAGGCCTATGGAAAAAACCTACCTATCCCCTGAAGTCAAGGAAACTTAAAATTATCTTGCCAAATAGACTTCAGCGCTGAAGGACTTCAGGTTTCAGAATGCTTTCTTATACCCCACTCCCACTCTGGGGTCAAATGAGGCTACCACATGAAATCTATCAAGCAAATCCGAGGAGATTTTCAAGTGAAATTGTAAAATCCATAATGTTCACATGGTCTAGATAAATTTTTGTTGTTTATTTATATTCCAATTTCCTAAGCACAGATAGCAAAACTGCTCTTACCCGAACATGAAAAAAAAATTTCCAGCACTCCAGTATTCTTTGTATGTACCTGTGCTATCTCCAAGCCTTCCAGCTGAAAAATATCAAATCCGTGGTACTATTGGCCTCTGTCCCTTACTCCTGGACGTGGGTGTTAGCCCAGAGTCACTCTGAAGTTAATGATTAAAGTCTCTGAGCGGACATTCTCCACCATTTTGGGCGCATTCTTGAATTACCCGTTAGTTTCTAGTCTTAAACAGCGTAATACAGATCCCACCTATTGGAAATGGTTTTTAGATCATGAATCTCCTTGTTCCTTTTGAACTTCTCTCCCCTCTTTATTGCCAGGCCTGATGGTCAAGGCCACTTTATCCTTTATCAGATTGTTATTCAACCACAATCCGTCTTTCAAGGATTCAGAAATACACGATTTCTGCTAAAAGAAACTCCCATATTTTTATCCAATGCCTGTTTCTAGCACATTTCTCTAAGCATAATTCTTTTTATCATCCAGATTCTTATGATTCATTCAAGAGAAATTTACAGTCAAGTCTGGCTTTTAAACAAATATTTCTCACAAACTGCCCTATTTTAGTATCACCATAAGGTTATTTCAGGATGGTGAATTATAGCCTGTCAGTGAACAGCAGAGGCTACCTTTTTTTTGATTCCTAAACGACTCAGATTTTGTGAGACTTTACGTTTTTCATCAGTGATTCATAATCAGTTTTGCAATTTGAAAGCAGTTTATGAGTCATTCCGTTTATGAATTTGTTGTCACTTCCTTAGAAAAGGGCTCCCTTTCCTTATAGCTTTTCAAGCTTCATTCAGTCACCTGAAAGCTTTCATTTAACCTCATTTTTTTTTCTGCTTCTGAAGAAAAAGGTTGTTATTTATCAATTTTACTGTTATTATCAGGCAAGAAGGACTAGGGACTAGTGGCATAAATTCCATGAGGCATCACTGTCCTGGGCCTTTAGTTCACAGTGGAATGGGTAGTTGCCATGAAAAAAAACCTTGTAAAAATCCCAGTCTTGTTTTCTAAGTTTTAAATGTGGATGCTCTGTTTTTAGTTATCTTGTTTCTGCTTCCCAGTGCAACAAACTGTAACCATGTGCAGGACCGCTGGGCATTCTCATCTTTCCCTGGGATGAAAGCGCTACTTTAACTGGAATTCTTTCAAACAAAACACCCTCCACTATTCAAGGAAGAAACTTGGTAGACTTATGTGCACAAGGCCTTTGAGAAGAGAAGAGGCCCTCATTCAGGTCCAGATGAATCATTGACAGTGTCTTTGGATTCCTTTTTTGATCAGGAAATTAGATCAACATCCTTATAGGGGAAGGTTCATTTGGAGCACAGGTGGGGCTCTTTAGTTAAAGTGTCTACTTCTCAGTCCATATTAGGCAACAGGAACTGCCTGAAAGGCATTTATTTTTCATTCTGTGTCATTCAACCATAAATGACTCAGTTCTGATATTATTTACCAAGCTCCTGTTGAACTCATAGGCGAGGCAGCTGTGCTGCACTTGTAATGCTAATCTTAATATAGTAGCAGCAGGGTATGCACTCAGTGAGTAGTAAGAGAGGTCATTTTCCCTTAAGATCATATTAATTAAGTAGCTGACTCATCTCCCAGGGACTGGATTGAGTCCTTAAAATGCTTCATTTCTAAAATCATGGAGGTTTAATCTAAGTAATTTTACTGTCTTCTGGTAAAGCTTATTAAGTTGTTTTTTTTTTTTTAAGCACACTTGAAAACATATGGGATTAGAGAAACTAAGGTAATTTTAGCAGCAGCAATGTGTATTTCATTTTTAACATTTAAATATTAATCTGGCATTCTGAAAGACCTGAGATCTTATTACATTTTAAAATAGGCTTGTTTTGTGTGTTTGTTTGTTTGTTTGTTTTTCTTTTGTTTGTTTTTTTAGATGGAGTCTTGCTCTGTTGCCCAGGCTGGAGTGCAATGGCGTGGTCTTGGCTCACTGCAATCTCCACCTCCCGGGTTCAAGCAATTCTCCTGCCTCAGCCTCCTGAGTAGCTGGGACTACAGGAACATGCCACCATGCCTGGCAAATTTTTTATATTTTTACTAGAGATGGGGTTTCACCGTGTTAGCCAGGATGGTCTCGAACTCCTGACCTTGTGATCTACCTGCCTCAGCCTCCCAAGGTGCTGGGATTACAGGTGTGAGCCACCACACCCAGCCTGTTAGAGAAATTAAATTAGAAATTTAAAAACTTCTGGCAAAGAAGATACCAGACCCAGATGGCTTCATTGGAGAATTTTATCAAATATTTGAGAATGAAATAACATCAATCCTATGCAAATTTTCAGAAAAGAGAGGGAGAAGTAACACTTTCTAACTCATTTTATAAAGCCATCAGTGCTGTGACAAAATTATCATAATAAAAAAAATTATAGGCCAATATTATAGATGCAAAATCCATAACAATATATTAACGAATCAAATCCAAATGTATACATGGAGGGTAATACCATATAGAGTGTACTCCAGGAATTCAGGATTGGTTTAATTTTCCTTTTTTTTTTTTTTTTTTTGAGATGGAGTCTCACTCTGTCGCCCAGGCTGGAATGCAGTGGCGTGATCTCAGCTCACTGCAACCTCTGCCTTCAAGGTTCAAATGATTCTCCTACCTCAGCCTCTGGAGTAGCCTGGATTACAGGCACCAGCCCACAGAGCAGCTAATTTTTGTAATTTTAGTAGAGATCAGTTTCACTCTGTTGGTCAGGCTGATCTTGAATCCCTGGCCTCAAGTGTTCTGCCCGCTTCGGCCTCCCAAAGTGCTGGGATTACAGGTGTGAGCCACCGCATCGTCCAAGGTTGGTTTAATTTTCAAAATAAATTAACTCACAGAATAAAGGAGAAAAATCTTCTGATATCTGTGTTGGTGGTCCCTAGGACCACCTCCAGATTCGCCTCCTAGAGAGGACTCATGGGATTCAGGTTCTAGTTGTGCTTATGGCTAAGATTTATCACAGAGGAAGAATGCAAAGCAAAACCAGTCAAAAGGCGCTTGGGGTGAAGTCTGGTCTGAGTTTCCAAAATTCATCTCCTTGTGCTGAACTCCCTCAGCAATGAGTTGTGACATGAGTGAAATGCTGTCTTCTACGAAGCGTGCAGAGACTTGGCGCCCAGGGTTTTTACTAGGGGCTAGTCACAGAGGCAACCTTTGCATGACACATACCAAAATTCCAGACTCCCCTCAAAAAAGGAAAGTAGGTCTTTAGCATAAGCCACATGGTTTGCACCAAACAGGGCTGGCACTGTGAGACTCTCGTGAGGCCTGGGAATAATGGGAACCTGCCTAAAATATAAGTCCCAGATGCCAGCCAAAGGCTAACTTTTGCAAGCAGGACTTTCTTTATTTTTTACTTATTTATTTTTATTTTTTTGAGGTGGAGTCTTGCTCCGTCGCTCAGGCTGGAGTGCAGTGGCGGGATCTTGGCTCACTGCAACCTCTGCCTTCCGGCTTCAAGTGATTCTTCTGTCTCAGCCTCCTTAGTAACTAGGATTACAGGCACCTACCAGCACAACCGGCCAAGTTTTGTATTTTTAGTAGAGACAGGGTTCCACCACATTGGGCAGTCTGATCTCAAACTCCTGACCTCAAATGATCAGCCCGCCTTGGCCGCCCAAAAAGCTGGGATTACAGGCATAAGCCACCGCGATTGGCTGCAAACAGGATTTTCAAAGGAGAGAAAGTCCCAGCCCTGCCATGTTAACTCTTATAATATCTCAATATATGTACCCCATTCCCCCGAAAAGAAAACGCATCTGAAAAAATTTAATACCCACTCATAAACTCTCAGCAAACTGGCCATAAAATGGAACTGCCTCAGTCTAATAAAGGGCAGCTACAAAAAACCCTATAGCTAACAATATCCTAATAGTGAGACACTGCATGCTTTTCCCTAAGACTGGGCGAGAACAAGGATGTCTACTCGCACCTTTCCTACTCAACATGTACTGGAGGTCCTCATGCGTGCAATAAAGCAAGAAAAAGAAGTAAGAGTCACACATATTGGAAAGGTGTAAAAGTATTTTTAGTCATAGGCAACACGATCTTGAACATAAGGAATCCAAAGGAATCTACCAAAACCAAAATGAGACGTGTTATTAGCTATAAAATGTGAGTTTAGTAAGGTTGAAGGATACAAGGTCAATATTGATCGAAATTTCCATATGCAATTGCAAAAAATAGTTGAATTTCTATATGTAACAGTAACAAACAATTGAAAATTCAGATAAAAATGCCACTTACAGTAGCTTCAAAAATCATGAAGCACTTAGGGATAATCTTAACAAAATAAGAATAAAACCAGTTTATAGAGAACTCTAAAATATTGCTGAGAGAAATTTTAAAATATATAAATAAATAGGTAGCCAGACCATGCTGTGGATGGGAAGACTCAATATTTTTTAAAATGTCAGTGATCTCCAAATTAATTTATAGATAACCAGATAACCATGCAATCCCAATTAAAATTCTAGCAAGCTTTCTGTAGCAAATGGTAGACTGCTCCTAAAATTTATGTGGAAACAAAAAGAGCCCTCAAAGAGCCCCATAAACTTATTTTGAAATAAAGAACAAAATTGGAAAATTCATATTACCTGATTTCTGGATTCAATAGTCAGCTTTGGTAATTAAGACGGTGTGGTGTTGCTACTCAAACAGCTCAATAGAACAGTACAGGAAAGTGAAAATAGACCCACATATACCTAGTAAATTGATACTTGACAAAGTAGCCAGGATAATTCAATTGAGGGAAAAGAAAGTCTTTTCAACAAATTTTGCAGGAAAAACTGGACCTCTACATGGAAAACAGGAGTCCTGATGTTTACCTCCTACCTTATACAGAACTAACTTGAAATGGATCGTATGCCTTAACGTAAAACTTACAGATGACTATGTAGGAGAAAAATCTTTGTAACCTCAGACTAGGCAAAGATTTCTTAGCTAGACACAAAAGGCATGAACTATAAAAGAATTAAAAAATAGACTTTGATTTTGGCAAGATACTGTTAAGAAAATGACAAGGCAGGTCATAGACTGGGAGATGCTATGTTCAGTACAGCAGGCGCATGAAAAGATGCCCCATATCGTTAGACATCAGGAAAATACAAACTAAAACCCCCACTAAAGGCTAAAATTTAAGACGATGACAATACCAAGTGCTGGTGAGAACGTGGAACACCTGGAACTATCGTGCATTTATGGTCATCATTCAACATAGTACGGCCACTCTGGATAACAGCTTGACCATTTCTTGTGAAGTTATCTGTGTGACTTTATTTCACTCCTAGGCGTTTATTCAAGAGAAGTGACAGCACAGGCTCACATAAAGGCATGCACGAGGCCAGGTGTGGTGGCTGACTCCTGTAATCCCAGCACTTTGGGAGGCCAAGGTCATGGTGGGGGGGGGGTGGAAGTTCGAGGTTCACCTGAGGTTGGAAGTTCGAGACCAGCCTGGCCAACATGGAGAAACCCTGTCTACTGAAAATACAAAATTAGCCAGGTGTAGTGGCACATGCCTGTAATCGCAGCTACTTGAGAGGCTGAGGCAGGAGAATCACTTGAATCTGGGAGGTGGAGGTTGCAGTGAGCCAAGATTGCAACATTGCACTCCAGC
>NW_016107555.1:1907963-1912074 GCF_001604975.1 Cebus imitator
TCATGTACATTCATCAAGTCTTTATTCATAATAATTGTCAAAGAACCAGAAACAACCCAAATGCCCATCCATGGTAAATGAATTCATTGTGACATGTCTAAAAAATGAGATTATTTTGCAATACAAAGGAGCAAATGAATGATTCATATGGATGAATTTTAAAAACATGCCCAGTGAAAGCAGCCAGGGTACCTACTATATAATTCGATTTATATGAAACTCTAGGAAAAACAAAGTGAATCTAGGGCTGGGCTCAGTGGCTCACGTCTGTAATCCCAGCACTTTGGGAGGCTGAGGCAGGCAGATCACCTGAGGTCAGGAGTTCAAGACCAGCCTGGCCAACATGGCAAAACCCTATCTCCACAAAAAACACAAAAATTAGCCAGGTGTGGTGGTGGGCGCCTGTAATCCCAGCTACTCAGGAGGCTGAGGCAGGAGAAGCACTTGAACCCAAGAGGCGTAGGTTGCAGTGAGCCGAGATCACACCACTGCACTCCAGCCTGAGTGACGTCTCAAAAAAAAAAAAGTGAATCTGGAAGACAGGTCTCTGGTTGCCTTGGGCCAGGGGTGGTTGATCCAGATTTGCTGGGAAGGGATGTAAGGGAACCTTCTAGGGTGATAGGAATGTCCTATATCTTAATTGTGATGATGGTTACATGGGTGTACACATTCATCTGTTAAAACTCAAATTGCACACTTAAAGTTTATACATTTTATGGTTGTAAATTATATCTCAATGAAGTTGAGTTTAAACCTCCAAACTTTTTTCATCTTGCATGACTGAAGTTGTATGCCTATTAAACAACCCCCTACTCTCTCTTCTCCAGCCCCTGGCAATCACCATTCTACTTTCTGTTGCTATTCATTTGACTGTTCTTGGTATCTCGTACAGGTGGAATCATACAGTGATTGTGTTTTTGTGACCGGCTTATCTCACTTGGCATAATGTCTTCAAGGCTCATCTATTTAAATTTTTTTGAGGGGTCATTACAGTGATTTTCTGTAATGCATGGCAGCTTTGCTTCTTGCCATACTGCCCCCCGTATCTCCCCACACAAATCCCAGTTTCAGCAAATCACTCCCATCATCTGGTGACATCATTATCCCCATCTTCTGCTCCAATCATTGCCATTCACTCAGAGTTTAAAACTGGTTGCAGAATAAGGAAGTGCATGGGCTGAGCAGAAGCAGCATGTTAGTTAAGGAGAATTCCCCTTAGAAAGAGGAAACCCAAGTCCTTTCACTAGTCACAGAAGTCAAAGGTGACAAGACTGAGATTAAGACATTGCCTAGGCAGGGTCACAGTGGCTCACACCTGTAATCCAGCACTTTGGGAGGCCTAAGCAGGTGGATCATGAGGTTAGGAGATCGAGGTGGGCAGATCACGAGGTCAGGAGTTTGAGACCAGCCTGGCCAACATGGTGAAACCCTGTCTCTATGAAATATACAAAAATTAGCTGGGCGTGGTGGCACATACCTGTAATACCAGCTACTTGGGAGGCAGGAGAATCACTTGAACTCAGGAGGCGGAGGTTGCAGTGAGCTGAGATTGTGCCATTGCGCTCCAATCTGGGCAAGAAGAAAAAAAAAGATGTTGCCTAGAGCCCTCAGGTCAACAGAGAGTCCTACTTTTCATATCTAATGGATTAACTTTTTTTTTTATTTGAGATAGGGTTTTGCTCTGCCACCAAGTCTGGAGAACAGTGAATGGTGCCATTGCGGCTCAAGGCAGCCTCAACCTCCTTGGCTCAAGAGATTCTCCCATTCCGAGCAGCTGGGATCGCAGGCACGAGCCACCATGCCTGGTTGATATTTGTATTTTTGTAGAGAGAGGTTTTGCCATGTTGTCCAGGCTGGCCTTGAACTCCTGGCTCAAACATTCCTCCTGCATCAGCCTCTCAAAGAGCTGGGATTACAGGCGTGAGCCACCACACCAGGCCACTTGATCTACCTTTTAAGACATACCTTGGCGTGCCTGAAATCGAACCTTGACACAAAGCTGAGACACGTGTTCCCAATCATCTAATTTCATATTGTCATTTGCAGATAGAGGTCATAGCAGCAAGTAACCATAGTTTGTATTGACGATATGGAGGTACAAAGGCAACTGCTTCAGTAATTTTTGAAGCCAGTGATTATTAAGGATGGAATCTGTTATTATTTCAATGTTTATTAAGGACCCGTAATGTGCTAAACACTTGTTTTGATCACCAAATAAATAGCCTGGAAAAAAAACAGTATGGCTGTGGTTACTTGAAATTTCAAGGTCATGGGGACAAGTTTGCAAGGGAAGCATGAGTGGCAGGATAAGTATTAGATGAGAATCACGTGGATGAGTATAGGGAACATATATTTAAGGAAATAGAATTTAAACTATATTTAGGGGGAAGATGGCATCCAAGGTGTTGATTATAGCCCAGGAAGGAGATCTGTAAATCATAGTAACTAAGTCAGACCACTCTGGGGACCATCTGCACGTGTGCTGGAAACAAAGTATATTTTTATGCTATTAAATATCCATGGGGTGAAGGAATGAATAAAGGCACAATTTTAGCACATTATTTGTCTTTCTGGCCCTCAGGACAAACACCAAAATGGCCTTGTTATTAAAATGCAAGCCTTTTCTTTTTTCCTGAACTGGGACTCTCAGGCTGTGCAGAGTCTCTGTTCTTAACTTTGGTTTCTTTGGCCTGGCATGGTGGCTCACGCTTGTAATCCCAGCACTTTGGGAGGCTGAAGTGGGCAGATCACTTGAGGTCGGGAGTTTGAGACCAGCCTGGCCAACATGGTGAAACCCCGTCACTAATAAAAATTCAAAAACTAGTTGGGTGTAATCCCAGCAACTCGGGAGGGTGAGGCAGGAGAATCGCCTGAACCCAGGAGTTGGAAGTTGCAGTTAGCAGAGATGGCACCACTGCACTCCAGTCTGGGTGACAGAATGAGATTCTATCTCAAAAAAAAAAAAAAAAGAAAAAGAAAAAAAAAAGGGATTCCACTGTGAGACCCCTTGATAGGAAAGGCATTGATGACTAATACATGGTTATCTAGTGCTGTGGTGATAGCATATTTTTTCATGAAGTCAAGTCGGGGAAAAGAAAAAATAGTTTTTAAAAAAGTCCCTATTTAAAATCAAAATAGATTTGAGTCCCACAGAAAATATGTAGACTTAAAAATTTAGATTATCTTATTGATTCCGTGATAAAATGCCTTTGAGAAAAATGAAACTTCATTGTTAGTGTATAGGCTACATCAGTCTGTAGTGAAATGAAAATGTTTTCTTTTATTTTTTTGAGACAGAGTTCGCTCTGTCACCCAGGCTGGAGTGTGGTAGCGTGACCCTAACTCACCGTAACCTCTGCCTCCGGGGTTCAGGCAATTCTCCTGCCTCAGCCTCTCGAGTAGCTGGGACTACAGGCGCACGCCACCACACTTGGCTAATTTTTTTTGGTATTTTTAGTAGAAATGGGGTTTCATAATATTGGCCAGGCTGGTTTCAAACTCCTGACTTCGTGATTCACCCACCTTGGCCTCCCAAAGTGCTGAGATTGCAGGCAGGAGCCACTGTGCCCGGCCCAATGAACTGTTTTCTAATCTTTTATTCAGAAATTAGATCTTGGCCTGTGTAATGACAAGAATCACTCTGTATGTCCTTTGTCACGGATGTTGCCCTTTGTGGCTTAGGTTCCAGGCTGTGCCCATCACTGCTGAGACGAGCTCTCTGCCTCCTCCTCACGCCTTCTACGCAAACAGCAGTGTAGCTTAAACTAAGGCATTTAATGGCTGGTGCAAGATATAATAATACTTTAGCCGTATTGTGTATAGCATATATAACCATAATGTATATAACATACACGTGAGAATTAAAACATGCTGTAATTAGAAGGATCATTACATTGTTTGTAATTAAATATCTGAGTACATGTCCTGTGTCAGGCGCAGTACAAGCTGATGGGCAGAAAGGACTAAGCAATAATAAAAAAGACATAATATCAGGCCGGGCGCGGTGGCTCACGCCTGTAATCCCAGCACTTTGGGAGGCCGAGGTGGGTGGATCACGAGGTCAAGAGATTGAGACCATCCTGGTCAACATGGTGAAACCCCGTCTCTACTA
>NW_016107555.1:1912889-1916724 GCF_001604975.1 Cebus imitator
AAAAAAAAAAAAAAAAAATTAGCTGGGAGTGGGTGTACGCCTGTAATCCCAGCTAGTCGGGAGGCTGAGGCAGGAGAATTGCTTGAACCCAGGAGGTGGAGGTTGTGGTGAGCCATGATTATGCCCTTGTACTCCAGCCTGGGCAATAAGACTGAAACCCCATCTCAAAAATAAATAAATAAATAAGTAAATAAATAAATAGAGACCCCAGAGAGCTCCCTCGCCCCTTCTGCTATGTGAAGACACAGCAAGAATGCACCATCTGTGAAGCAGAGAGAAAGCTCTTGCCAGACACCGAATCTGCTGCCGCCTTGATCTTGCACTTCTTAACCTCCAAACTATGAGAAATAACTTGTTGACTGTAAGCCAGTCAGTCAAAGACATTTTTTTTTACAGCAGCTTCAATGAACTAATACATGCTACTACATGATGAATGTTGAAAATGTGCAAGTGAAAGAAACCAATCACAAAAGACCATCTATTATATGATTTTATTTCTACAAAATATTCAGAGTAGTCAAATCTGTAGACAGTGGATGGCCAGACGTGGTGGCTCACGCCTGTAATTGAAGCACTTTGGGAGGCCGAGGTGGATGAATCACCTGAGGTCAGGAGTTCGAGACCAGCCTGGCCAACATGATGAAACTCCATCTCTACTAAAAATACAAAAAAAATAGCTTGGCATGGTGGCGGGTGCCTGTAATCCCAGCTACTCAGGAGGCTGAGGCAGGAGAATCACTTGAACCCAAGAGGTGGAGGTTGCAGTGAGCCAAGATTGCACCATTGTACTCCAGCCTGGGCGACAGAGTGAGACTGTCTCAAAAAAAAAAAAAAAAAAAGTGGAAAGAAAGTGTAGATACACGATTGCCCAGGGCAGGGATGGGGTGGCTGGAGGAAACAGGGAGTGACTGCTATTGGGCATGAGTTTCTTTTTAGGGTGCTGAAAACGTCTAAACTGGATTGCAGTGATGGTTGCATGACTGAATACGCTAAAAACCTTTGATTTGTACACTGTAAATAGGTGAATTGTGTTGGTGTATGAATTTTATCTTAAAGCTATTATGAAAAATATGTATACTTACATATATATTTTATGTAGTATATATTTATGTGTCTATTTTTATATATTTTATCTATTACATATGCACATCTATGTATATATTTGAGATAGAACCTCACTCTGTCACCTAGGCTGGAGTGCAGTGGCATGACCATGGCTCTTGAACTCCTGGGTTCAAGCAAGCCTCCTGCCCCACTCTCCTGAGTAGCTGTGCCACCACACCTGGTTCATTTTTTTATTCTTATTTTTTGTAGAGATGGGGTCTCACTTTGTTGCTTAGGCTGGGGAAAAAAATTTTTTTTTTTTTGAGACAGGGTCTTGTTCTGTCATCCAAGCTGGAGTGCAGTGGCACGATCTCAGCTCAGTGCAATCTCTGCCTCCCGGGTTCAAGCGATTCTCCTACCTCAGCCTCCTGAGTAGCTGGGATGACAGGTACGTGCCATGACGCCCGGCTAATTTTGAAAGTTTTGTTAGAGATGGGGTTTTGCCATGTTGATCAGACTGGTCTCGAACTCCTGACCTCAAGTGATCCACCCACTTCACCCTCCCAAACTGCTGGGATTGCAGGTGTGAGCCAGCCTAGAAAAATATTTTTTTAAGAAAAGTAAATAAAACAGCCAAGAGCTCTGTCCTAATAGAGCTAGTTGGGACTAGCAACAGTAAAGCCAGGAAATAGTGAAATACCGTATTGTCTTTAGCGCACTCAAATGAAATAATTTTCCATGCATCTCGAGTGAATGGAGCTTTCAGGAATGAGTGTAAAGGAAAAATGTGGCTTCCCAGAGTAGAACTCAGCAAACTTCTTTCTTTCTTTTTTTTTTTTTTTATTGTGACAGAGTCTCACTCTGTTGCTAGGCTGGAATGCAGTGGCGTGATCTCGGCTCACTGCAACCTCTGCCTCCTGGGTTCAAGCAATTCTCCTGCCTCAGCCTCCCAAGTAGCTGGGATTACAGGCACCCACCACCATGCCCAGGTAACTTTTGTATTTTTAGTAGAGACAGGGTTTCACCACGTTGCCCAGATGGTCTCAATCTCCTGACCTCATGATCCGCCCACCTCAGCCTCCCAAAGTGCTGAGATTACAGGTGTGAGCCACCACGCCCAGCTGAGCTCTGCAAATTTCAAAGGATTGATATCATGCAGTCCACTTTTCTGATCACAATGGAGTTCTAAATAATGTAATGTAAAATAAAATATCATTATGGAAATAAGGAAGCATTTGAGAGTAAATGAGAAAAATAATTACACATTAGAACTGGAAGTATCTTGATTAAGCAATAATTAGAGTAAAAATTTTAGCTGTAAGTATTTCTTTATATTAGAGAAGAACTGATGTTAATTAGTGAGACAAGCATTCAGCGTAACGGGTTGGATTAAAGACTTCGGAATAAATGTGAAGAAAGTAAAAACAAGGGAATAGTCAAAAACAGAAATCAATGAAATAGAAAACAAAGAAATAGTAAGGATTAATACAGAAAAATGGGATCTTTGAAAAGACCAAAAAAGAAACACCCACTTCAGTGAAACTGATCATGGCCAGAAGAGAGGACCAAGTCCTACCAGGACTGAAATGGGATCCATAAATGCATGCCCAGCTGAGCTCCAGATGATAAGAGGACCCTGTAAACCTCCTTAAGACTATCCATTGATAAGTTACCAGAGCAAGATACCTTATCAACAGTGACTCAGGAAGAAATAGTCAATCTGCCTGGTTCTAAACCCATTAAAGAAATTGAAACAGGCCATGTGCAATGATTCATGCTTGTAATCCCAGCACTTTGGGAGGCCAAGGAGGGAGGATCTCTTAAGCCCAGAAGTTCAAGACCAGCCTGGACAATATGGTGAAACCCCATTTCTATAAAAAATTCAAAAATTAGCCAGGCGTGCCTCTCTATATAGTATTATATATGTAGTTTTACATATATATGCACACACACATATAAAATTCTAATTATATATAGCACATGCCTATAATCCCAGCTATTCAGGGGGCTGAGATGGGAGGATCACCTCAGTCTGGGAGGTTGAGGCTGCAGTCAACTCTGATTGTGCCACTGCAATCCAACCTGGGCGACAGAGCAAGACCCTGTCTCCAAAAAAATAACAAAGAAATTGAAACAGATGATAAAAATCTCTCCTCAAGGAACTATCAAGTCCAGATATTTCTACAGCTAAATTTACCAACTGTTCAAGGAAGAAATAACCCCAATATTGCACAAACTCTTTCAAGTAATAGAAATGAAGCAAACACCCCCTAAGTAATTTATTGAGACTCAAAGCAATTTATATAAGCACAATACCAAAAAAACAGGCAAGAATGGTACAAGAAAGGAGAATTCCTGATCAATTTCACTCATGAACATAGCTATAAAAATCCTAAGCAAAGGCTGGGTGTGGTGGCTCAGCCTGTAATCCCAGCACTTTGGGAGGCTGATCACCTGAGGTCAGGAGTTCGAGACCAGCCTGACCAACATGGAGAAACCCCGCTTCTACTAAAAATACAAAATTAGCTGGGCGTGGTGGCGCATGTCTGTAATCCCAGCTGCTTGGGAGGCTGAGGCAGGAGAATCACTTGAACCCAGGAGACGGAGTTTGCGGTGAGCCAAGATCTAGTCATTGTACTCCTGCCTGGGCAACAAGAGTGAAACTCCGTCTCAAGAAAAAAAAAAACTCCTAAGCAAAATATTTGCCTTCAGAATCAAGGAAGGTGCAGGTCTGCCCTGTTTTATGGTGCTTCACTTCGTTGCACTTCACCGATGCTACATTTTTTTTTTT
>NW_016107555.1:1917776-1922093 GCF_001604975.1 Cebus imitator
TTTTTTTTTTGAGACAGAGGCTTGCTCAGTCACCCGAGCTGGAGGGCAGTGACGTGATCGTGATCTCGGCTCACTTCAACTTCTGCCTCCCAGGTTCATGTGATTCTCCTGCCTCAGCCTCTTGAGTAGCTGGGATTACAAGTGCCTGCCACCACACCCGGCTAATTTTCATCTTTTTAGCAGAGAGGGAGTTTCATCTTTTTGGCCAGGCTGGTTTCGAATTCCCAACCTCAGGTGATCTGCCCACCTCAGCCTCCCAAAGTGCGGGATCACAGGTGTGAGCCACCGTGCCCGGCCTAATTCTTTTCAATTCTATGAAGTCTGAGAGAGATGAGAAGGCTGCAGAGGAAATGTCTGAAGCCAGCAGAGGCTGGTTCATGAAGTTTAAGGAATGAAGCCATCTCCATAACATAAGGTGAGAGGTGAAGCCGCAAGTGCTGATGGAGGAGCTGCCTGCATGTTATCCAGAAGATCCAGCTAAGATACTTGATGAAAGTCACTCCACTGAACAACCAATTGTCACTGTAGTCAAAACAGCCTTCTATTGGAAGATGTCATCTGGGACTTTCATAGACAGAGAGGAGAAGTCAATACCTGGCTTCAAAGGACAGGCCAACTCTCTTGTTAGTGGTGAATGCAGCTGGTGACTTTAGATTGAAGTTCATGCTCTGTTGCCATTCCAAAAATCTGATGGCCCTTAAAACTTAAGCTAAATTGCACGGTGGCTCACACCTGTAATCCCAGCACTTTGGGAGGCCGAGGCAGGTGAATCAGAAGGTCAGGAGATTGAGACCATCCTGGCTAACATGGTAAAACCCCATCTCTACTAAAAATACAAAAATTAGCCAGGTGTGGTGGGGTGCACCTGTAATCCCAGGTACTTGTGAGGCTGATGCAGGAGCATCACCTGAATCCAGGAGGCGGGGATTGCAGTGAGCGGAGATCGTGTCATTGCACTCCAGCCTGGTGACACAGAGAGACTCCGTCGGAAAAATGAAAAAAAAAAAAGACTTAAGCTAAATCTACTCCGCCTGTGCTTTATAAATGAAATGGCAAAGCCTGGATGACAGCACATCTGTTTACAGCATGGTTTACTAAATATTTTAAGCTCACTGTTGAGACCTACTACTCAGAAAAAAAGATTCCTTTCAAAATATTACTGCTCATTGACAATGTACCCGTTTTCTCAAGAGCTCTGCTGGAGATATACAAGGAAATGAATGTTGTTTTCATGCCTGCCAACACACCATTCATTCTGCTGCCTATGGATCCAGTAATCTTGACTTTCAAATCTTATTATGTAAGAATTCCATTTCATAAGGCTATGGCTGCACATAGATAGTGATTCCTCTGATGGATCTGGGCAAAGTAAATTGAAAGCTTTCTGGAAAATATTTACCATTCTAGGTGCCATTAAAAATGTTTGTGATTCATGGGAAGAGGTCAGAATATCAACATTAACAGGGGTTTGAAAGAAGTTGATTCCAACCCTCATGGATGACTTTGAGGGGTTCAAGACTTCAGTGGAGGAAGTAACAGCAGGTATGGTGGAAATAGCAAGAGAACTAGAATTAGAAGTGGAGCTTGAAGATGTGGCTGAATTGCTGCTATCTCACGATCAAACTCAAATGATGAGGAGTTGCTTCTTGTGGATGAGCACAGCAAGTGGTTTCTTGAGATGGAATTTTAACTTCTGGAGATGTGAACAAATCCTTTGTTGAAATGACAACAAAGGATTTAGAATATTATTTACACTTAGCTGATAAAGCAGCAGCAGGGTTTGGGAGGATTGACTCCAATTTTGAAAGAAGTTCTGTGGGTAAAATGTTATCATACAGCATCACGTGCTACAAAGAAATCTTCCGTGAAAGGAAGAGTCCTAATCGATGCGAAAAGCTTATTTTGAGAAATTGCCACAGCCATGCCAACCTTCAGCAAACACCACTGAGATCAGCCAGCAGCCATCAACACAGAGGCAAGACCCTCTTCCAGCAAAAAGATTGTGTCTCAATAAAGGCTCAGATGATTGTTTGCATACTTTAGCAATACATAATAATAATAATAATTATTATTATTATTTGAGATGGAGTCTCACTCTATTGCCCAGACTGGAGTGCAATGGCACAACCTTGGCTCACTGCAACCTCTGCCCTCCTGGGTTCAAGCGATCCTCCTGCCTCAACCTCCCAAGTAGCTGAGACTACAGGCATGAGCCACCATGCCTGGCTAATTTTTGTATTTTTAGTAGAGATGTGGTTTTACCATGTTGGCCAGGCTGGTCTTGAACTCCTGACCTCAGGTGATCCACAAGCCTAGGCCTCTCAAAGTGCTGGGATTACAGGTGTGAGCCACTGCACCTGGCCTTATTTTAAATTAAGGTATGTACATGTTTTAGACATAATGCTATTATTGCACACTTAGACCACTGTATTGTGTAAATAAAACTTCTGTATACACTGAGAAACCAAAAAAATGAGTGTGACTTGCTTTAATATTTGCTTTATTGAGGTGGTCTGGAGCAACCCAAAATGTCTCCAAAGTATGCCTAAATGAGAAAGATAAAGTTTATTCCAGGAAAATCTGTTGTAATCTGTGCTATCAGTTGATTAAGGGAGAAAAACTATGTGATTGTCTTAATCAATGTAGAAAAACAAATGATAACATTTAACATTCACCCATAATTTTAAAAATTATAACCTACTGTAGATAGAAGAGACTATCCTTCACATAATGAAGACCATTTTTTAAAAAAACGAACTACAGCAAACCTCAAACTTTATAGTAAAATCTTAAAAACATTCTCTTGAAAATAAGGAAGAACTCCAAGACATCGAGTCTTGTCAGTTTGAGTTTACTTAGCAATGGAGATGCTAATCAGATCAGTAAGACAAGGAAGAAGAGAATATTATAGGCCAGGCGCAGTGGCTCACGTCTGTAATCCCAGCACTTTGGGAGGATGAGGCAGATGGATCACGAGGTCAGGAGATCGAGACCATCCTGACCAACATGGTGAAACCCTGTCTCTACTAACAATACAAAAATTAGCTGGGTGTGGTGGCACGCGCCTGTAGTCCCAGCTACTTGGGAGTTTGAGGCAGGAGAATCGCTTGAACCTGGGAGGTGGAGGCTGCAGTGAGTTGAGATGGTGCCAGTGCACTCCAGCCTGGCGACAGAGCAAGACGCCATCTCAAAAAAGAAAAAAGAAAATTATAGAATTGGAAAGAAAGAAATAAACCAGAAATCATTTAGAGATGTACTCGACCGGCTTCTTAGAAAGTCCTAAGGAATATGCAGATGGATTAATAAAGTGTTTTGGTTAAGTTACTGCATGCAAAATCAAAATGCAAAGATCAGTTTCAGTTCTATACCATCATCCACCAACAACAGTGAAAAATAGACAATACAAATGATGCCAACAGGCATGGTGGCTCACACCTGTAATCCCAGCACTTTGGGAGGCCAAGGTGGGAGGATTGCTTGAGTCCAGGTGGTAGAGGCTGCAGTGAGCTGCGATCACACCACTGCACTCCAGGCTAAGCGACAGAGCAAGACTCTGTCTCCAAAACAATAACAACAAACGATGCCATTGCAATAGTACTTAGGAATAAGCACCACAGGAGCCAGCGAGACCTTCATGGAAAACGTTATGCAATATACTTGCCAGACATAAAGACCTAAATACATGGAGAATTAGATCATGTTTTTGAAGATGTGACCTCCAAAATATATCAATTCTCTTCCCATTAAGCTACAGATTCAATGTTATTCCAATCAAAATCCCAACAATTATTTCTGTTTTGTTTTGAATTTAGCAAACCAAAATTTAATTTGTTGGTTATAACATAGTTATAGACAGAGGATTTCCTTATGTAAATGGAAAATATACACATTCACCGTATGCATCATTAATTGCTCTAGAAAAATATCTGGGTGAGGGAGTATTCGTTACCTGCTGCTCTGCAGCAAAACAGCACTGATTTAGCTGTGGAAACATCCATTCATGAGCTCACAGTTGTGTGGGTCAGACACCTGGCGTGGTGTGGCAGGGTGTTCTTCTCAGGATATCATAAGCCTCCAGACATCAAGGTATTGACTAGGTTGAATTCTTGTCTGGAGGCTCTAGAGGAAAAGGCACTTCTTTGTTTTTTTTAAAAAAAACTTCAACTTTTGCCGGGCGCGGTGGCTCAAGCCTGTAATCCCAGCACTTTGGGAGGCCGAGGCAGGTGGATCATGAGGTGAAGAGATCGAGACCATCCTCGTCAACATGGTGAAACCCCGTCTCTACTAAAAATACAAAAAATTAGCTGGGCATGGTGG
>NW_016107555.1:1922386-1963480 GCF_001604975.1 Cebus imitator
AGTTTTTGCTCTGTCACTCAGGCGGGAGCACAATGACGCCATCTCTGCTCACTGCAACCTCCCCCTCTTGGGTTAAGCGATTCTCCTGCCTCGGCCTCCCAAGTTGCTGGGATTACAGGCGCCTGCCACAACGCCAGCTAATTTTTGTATATTTAGTAGAGACGGGGTTTCATTATGTTGACCAGGCTGGTCTTGAACTCCTGACCTCAGGTGATCCACTCGCCTCGGCCTCCCAAAGTGCTGGGATCCATCACCTAGTTATTAAGCTCAGCACCTATTAGCTATTCTTCCCAGTGCTCTACCTCCCCCCACCCCACCCCACAGGCCCTGGTGTGAGTTGTTCCCCTCCATGTGTCCATGTGTTCTCAGTGTTCAGCTCCCACTCATAAGCGAGAGCAGGCAGTGTTTGGTTTTCTGTTCCTGGTTTGTTTGCTGAGGAAAGTCCACTTCTAGGCTCATTCCTGTTGGCAAAATTCAGTCCTTTGTATTACAGGACTGAGGTCCCCTTTCCTTGCTGCCTGTCAGTCAGGGACTGTTCTCAGCACCCAGAAGCTGCCCACATTCCTACCATGCGGCCCCTTCGAGCCAGCAGGGATGCACAGAACCTCTCCCCTGTGCCCCGGCTGTTTTTTCTGGGACCCTCTGCCTTTAAAGGGCTCATGTCTTAGGTCAGGGCCACTGAGTATTTCCTCTATTTTTATGTCAACTGATTTGGGACCTTAATTACGTTGCACCTTCTCCAGCAGTACCTAGATGCATGTTTGATTAGATAACTGGAAAATAGTAAGTGTTTATCAGGGGCCTGGAAATTTGGTGGGGCAGTTTACGTCTTAGACTTCCGCCAAGCGCACTAGTGCACTGAGATTACAATTGTGTGTGTGTGTGTGTGTGTGTGTGTGTGTTAAGATGACTCTACATTGACTTTTGAGGGGAAAGACTTAAAAAATAATTTAAAACACAGAATAGCTCATACCCGTAATCCCAGCACTTTGAGAGGCCGAGGTGTGCGGATCACAAGAGATTGACATTCAGGTCAAGAGACTGAGACCATCCTGGCCAACATAGCGAAACCTTGTCTCTACTAAAATAAAAAAAAAAAATTAGCTGGACATGGTGGCACACAACTGTAGTCCCAGCTACTTGGCAGGCTGAGGCAGGAGAATTGCTTGAATCTGGGAGGTGGAGGTTGCAGTGAGCCAAGATTGCACCACTGTACTCCAGCCTGGTGACAGAGCGAGACTCTGTCTCAAAAACAAAACAAAACAATAACATCAACAACTACAAAAAGAGCGTGTATAGACCACAGAGGATTTTTAGGGTAGTGAAGACACTCTCTATGATACTATAATCAGAGGATTTATGTCAATACGTATTTGTCCAAATTCATAGAATGAATAGTACCAAGAATGAAACTAATGTAAATTATGGACTTTACTTAATAGTGATTATTGGCTCAGCAATTGTAACAAACAAGCCACACTCATGCAAAGTGTTAATAAAAAGAGAACTGAGATGGGGCATATGGGAATTCTATACTTTTGGCTCCATTTTTCCGGTAAACTTAAACCTATTTTTTAAAAACAAAGTCTACTAATTAATTTAAAAATCAAGCCTGGTTGCAGTGGCTCACACCTGTAGACCCAGCACCTTGGGAGACCAAGGCAGGTAGATTGTATGAGGCCAGGGCAACATAGCAAGATCCCATCTCTACAAAAAACTTAAAAATTAGCAGGGCACGGTGGTGAGCACTTGGAGTTTCAGCTACTCAAGAGGCAAAGGCGTGAGGACAGCTTGAGCCTAGGAGTTTGAGGCTGCAATGAGCTATGCACACGTCACCACACTCTAGCCTGGGCAACAGAGTAACTGTTGGAAATAGATGGTCGGCGCCACAAAGAAAAATCAGCATGGAGACAAAGCAACTTTCAGCAAAGCAATTTTTACTTCCTGGACTGCAGTAAGGGTACCCCCGATAGCCATTTTGCCACGAGAGCACAATGAACAAAAGAAAACACACACATTTATCCCTTATGCATTTGGGGTCGTCCTTACTGCTGTGTCTCATCTCTTTTGGCTGGAGCCAGACCTCACAATCTAAACTAAAACCAGATTGGCTAACAACTTAAAACTTTTCTAAACAGGTAAAAGCAATGGACAGCTGGGACATGCCTGTGAGCACGTCCAGCACAGATAACTTGGTTAAAGTACAGGGAAATGCCTGTAAGCATGGCCTGCCTAACCGAAGACACTTGCATTTTTGCGCTCATCAGCACGGGTAACCCATTGCAGAGCTTGAGTGTGGACACTAGCGGGTGAAACAAGGTTGGGAGTAGCAAGGAATACGGGAAGCAGAAACAGTGAATAGTGCCTGACAGTGAATAGGGCTGGCTCAGTTGGCCTCTGGGCCTGACACAGTCTATGTGTCTTAATTTTTTTCATGTAGTCCCGATGTTTAGAGCTTGTTGACTGTGAAGTCACACTTTCCTTAATGCTGGGGTCACAGTCATCCACATGCCTCCCTGCCTGACGGCAGGAAGCTCTGTTTACTTCTAGGCTCTTTTCCTCAAGGCCACTTCCTTGTCTGCAAATCCATTTGAGCCAGCCTCGTGCTCTGAATCGAGATTTCACCTCGTGGATTCCTGCAGGACACCTCTGCCACTCCCCAGACCTTTCCCTCCCATCCCTCTCAGGGGAAGCTGTGAGCAGGCAGTAACTTTCAGGAGGACATTGCTGCACGCTTTGGTATCACAGAAGGCAATGACAGCAGAGAACGTAACACTGGATGCCAGATGCACCTGCCTGTGAGCCCCAAGGCCCGAATCTCTTTGGAGAGTCAGGTCCCACTGGTGCCGCTGTGCATGCCATGGCCAGCCACGTGCAGGATAATACAGATGACACAGGTGTGTCATACCAAAGCAGGCTCAGAAGAATGCTTGAGATTTCAGAAAAAGCATTCAAGAAGTCACCATGGGAAGACCAGAACTTTGTCGGTTCAGTGCTGATGGCATGCAGCCTCTTAAATTTTAGTTTTCGATATGAAAAACTTAGAGGCCCGGTAAAGTGGCTCACGCCTATAATCCCACACTTTGGAAGGCCGAGGCAGGCAGATCACTTGAGGCCAGGAGTTCGAGACCAGCCTGGCCAACAAGGGGAAACCCCATCTCTACTAAAAATACAAAAAATTAGCCAGGTGTGGTGGTGCACATCTGTAGTCCCAGTTTCTCAGGAGGCTGAGGCATGAGAATCACTTGAACTTGGGAGGCAGAGGTTACAGTGAGCCAAGATTGTGCCACTGCACTCCAGCCTCGGTGACGGAGTTGAGATTCTGTCTCATAAAACAAAAACTTAGAAATGTCTCATTTATCTTTTAAAAAATCAGATGCTCCCGTGGCAGTGGTACATTGGCACCAGCTGGCTGGCGGTGGGCAGGGCTGTCTTTGGGGGCAGGTGTGTTCTTTCGAGCTCACCAAGGACCCTCCACGCCCCACAGCCTGGATGATGGCTCCAATGATGAAGTTCTCATTTTTAAAGCTTCATGTTAAGGGCATTGGGCATTCCTAATTAACAGGCTGTGCTGGTGGCCAAAAGCATTTCCCAATCATGTAGAGTTTTTTTTTGGATCTTCCTTGTTCATGGCTGAGTAAAAACAGCCCCTACCATCTGATCATTTAGACTATTCTGTTGTGCCCTTTCTGCCCCAGGGTCTTGGAATGTGAAATTCCTTTACCAGCCATAAAAAACATAAAGCTGAAACTTTTCAATATCAATAGAGTGATCAGAAAGGTGCCTTTTCTGTGTCTGTTTCAGAGTTGACTCAAAAATACAAATTCTAATCCCGGAGAGAACTGCTTGTGTTGAAATATTTACAGAAGGTCAGGGGTTTCTCCTCCTGCCTGGAGCAGAGAAGCGAAGCTGTGGGCCGCGGTGGAGCGAGGCTGGCCTTTCAAGCCTTGTTTATTCTGGAAATAACTTGGGAAAATGCCTCATATGGTTCCCCAGAGACCTGGAGGCGGGCCTGTGCAGTGCACGACAAATGCAAACAAACCATTCCTCGGCAATGTTTAGCAGAATTTATTAAAAAGATCTTTTTTAGAACTTCCAGACAGACCTGGTGGACTAGAAATGAACTTGAAAGTGTGAGGAGATCAGAGTATGCAGTAACATACACACACACACAAAATACATATGTGTATGTATATATTTCACCCAACTTCGTAACTGATCTAGATAGTGGAAATTTTATAAAGTCCACTGCAACCCAGCAGTTTGTTTGTTTTCATCAATCCCCATGAAATCATTCCCCGAGGACTGGGTTAGCTGCAACCTTCCCGGCATGGCCCTCCCCTTTAAACTCATTACGGTGGGGTGAGGTGGGGTGGGGAGGGGCGGGAGGGCGGAGTGAGACCTTCGCCCAATGCACCCAGGCAGCCAGCAGAAGCACTCCCGGCTGCTGGATGAAGAAACCTTTACATCCCAGGGTCCCTCTCTGAGATCAGTGAACAGACAGGTGTTCACAGCAGGTTCTGTCTCCAGGCAAGCCTCCCCTATGTGACTGGCCACAGCCGTGGTGTCCAGCCGGCGTGTCTTTTGCGTTCCCAGACACCTGACTCATGAAGCATTGACGAACACGGCCCGGTTGCCTCCGAGGGTTTCATGCTTTTTGTCAGCCTCTCTCTCTGCGATGACTGTGATAAATCTCCCCCCTCTGCCGCTCTCTTCTCCGCCAGGGACCAGTTCCAGGACCTGGGTAGGGTCCCTCAGTCCATCAATCTCGAGTTCTTCCTCAAGCTTTTTCAAGCAGGAGCTGAGAGAGAAAGTCCATGTTCCTCCACACTCTCGGAATTGTTAGGGGTGGGCCTGGGGGCTGTGGGAACAAGAGGATGACCTCTAAGAAGCCTCCAACCCCACAGTCTGGCTGAGACCACTGTGTTGTCCCAGTGTGTGACAGTGAGGGACGCTCAGCACACACAGAGCCACAGTGGAGCCTGCCTTTCCTGAAGCGCGCTCACCTGGGCCTGCACGGAGCTCTTCTCACCTAAACTGGTTTGAATTCAGTTGGCATCACTTACAGTGAAAAGTGTCTAAAAAATAGATACGTGCATCACTAGGAAAGCAAGAGTGAAACTCTCCTTTGGGGTCTGAAAAAGAAGGTCAAATTTTAATGTGGATAAGAATTATTTGAAATTTGAGGCCAGGTATGGTGGCTCATACCTGTAATCTCAGCCCTTTGGGAGGCCGAGGCAGATGGGTCACCTGAGGTCAGGAGTTCGGGACCAGCCTGTCCATCTCTACTAAAAATACAAAAATTGCCTGGGCATGGTGGCACTTGCCTGTAGTCACAGCTACTCGAGATGCTGAGGCAGGAAAATCGCTTAAACTCAGGCAGCGGATGTTGCAGTGAGCCATGATCATGCCACTGCACTCCAGCCTGGACAACAGAACGAGACTCTGTCTCAAAAGAAAAGAAAAGAAAAGAAAAGAAAAGAAATTTGAACGTGTAAATCTGGCCAATGATGGGCAAAATTTTAAAAAGTTAAATAAGAGGAAAGTGCGGACTGGGTGTGGTGGCTCATGCCTATAATCCCAGCATTTTTGGAGGCCAGGGCAGGCAGACCACCTGAGGTCAGGAGTTCAAGACCAGCCTGGCCAAGATGGTGAAACCCCATCTCTACTAAAAATACAAAAATTAACCAGGCATGGTGGCAGGTGCCTGAAATCTCAGCTACTTGGGAGGCTGAGGCAGGAGAATTGCTTGAACCCGGGAGGCGGAGGTTGCAGTGAGCCAAGATCAAGCTATTTGCACTCCAGCCTGGCAGACAAGAGCAAGACTAAGTCTAAAAGACAGAAAGAAAAAGAAAGCGTGGCCAGGTGCAGGGGCTCACGCCTATAACCCCGGTACTTTGGGAGACTGAGGCAGCCAGATTACCTGAGGTCAGGAGTTCAAGACCAGCCTCACCAATATGGAGAAACCCCATCTCTGCTAAAAATACAAAAATTAGCCAGGCATGGTGGCAGGCGCCTGCAATCCCAGCTATTTCGGAGGCTGAGGCAAGAGGCTAGCTTGAACCCAGGAGGCAGAGGTTGCCGTGAGCCGAGATCACGCCATTGTACTCCATCCTAGGCAACAAGAGCGAGACTCCGTCTCAAAAACAAATAAACAAACAAAAAAGAAAGTGCACCTCTTTGGTCTGTGTGCAGATTTGTTCACGGTAGCTTTAAAAAAAAAAATCACATGCTTTCCCGAGCATAAAATCCTTTCTTTAACAATGTTGTGAGGATATTATTGTGACGAGTGTTGGCGTTTGTTGAGTGTTTGCTATGTGCCATGCACTACTTTACATTTGCATTGGCTCCTTTCATCCTCTCGGAAACCTGTGAGTCCTTATTGTTATCTCCCTCTTTTAGTAGCTGTGGAAACTGAGGCACAGAAAGGTGATACAGTTTCTCCCGAGTTACACAGCTAGTAACTGGCAGAGGTGGGACTTGAACCCAAGAGCCTGTGCAAAGTTCAGAGACTGGGCTTTGAATATAGGAATATTTAGAAGTATTGAAAATCACTAACTTTATTTCATTATGACAGTCTTATTTATGACTGAATTATCCATTTTTAATTTTTATTTATTTATTGACTTATTTATTTTTGATATGGTGTCTCACTCTGTCACCCAGGCTGGAGTGCAGTGGCACGATCTTGGTTCACTGTAACCTCTGCCTCCCCGGTTCAAGCAATGCTCCTGCCTCAGCCTCTCAAGTAGCTGGGATTACAGGCAACTGCCAGCACACCCAGGCAATTTTTGTATTCTTAGTAGAGATGTGGTTTCACCATGTTGGCCAGGCTGGTCTTGAACTCCTGACCTCAAGTGATCTGCCCACTTCAGTCCTCCAAAGTGCTGGGATTATAGGTGTCAGCCACCGCACCTGGCCCATTTTTAATTTTTTAAAAATATTTTTGACTGTCGAGTGAAGTTCAGGACAGACTGCCCCAAAATTTGCCACTTTGGAATGTTGGTGATTTTGAGCAGAAGGCACTGGAGAATAGTAAACGCAGAGACGGGGTTCCCTGAACTCCTCTCATCTGCCCAAAGGCAGAGCCTCCAAAAGGACATCAGTTGTCCCAAGTCCCCTCCCCAGGAGTTTCACCAGTCAGCAAGGGTGGCCCTGACATCCAGACAAGCTGTCACCAACCCTCCTCTCTCCCATCGGCTCCTCTAGAGGTCCATTTATCCTTCCTAAAAACCATTTCCTGTCCCCAGAGTAGCCTACATCTCCTCTCCCTTTTCTCCGTTCATATGACATCACTTTTTTTGTGGTATTCACTTTGTTTCCTGCTGTGATTCCCGCTGTGCATATACTATGAAAATTTAAGGCCAGGTGACTCACGCCTGTAATGCCAGCACTTTGGGAGACCGAGGTGGGCAGATCACCTGAGGTCAGGAGTTTGAGACCAGACTGGCCAACATGGTGAAATCCCGTCTCTACTAAAAATATAAAAATTAGCTGGGCATGGTGGCAGGCACCTGTAATCCCAGCTACTCAGGAGGCTGAGGCAGGAGAATCACTTGAACCTGGGAGGCCGAGGCTGCAGTGAGCCGAGATCGTGCCACTGCACTCCAGCCTGGGGGACAAGAGCAAGACTTCATTTCAAAAAAAAAAGCAAAAAAAGAAAATTAATACATTTATAGACCCTTTCTCCTGTTAAATATGTGTATTGTCAGTGTATTTCCTAGGCTCAGCTATTGAACCTAGAGGGTAAAGTCTTTCTTTCCCTGACTCTATTTTAAGGCAACAAAAAAGCTGAAAATGCCCTAAAAGATGTATTTTCCTCTATGACTTGAGTTATTAGAAGATGTTAGGCTAGGGAGGGTCCACTCTGCTTTTCAGCAGTGGAGCTGGTACTAGAATTCACTAGAATTCATACCCTAGTTTCCATCCCAGCTGGGCCATTCCACGAATGGAACTTTAAGCAAATATCTGCTTCTCCTAGAAGTTGGAACTGGGTTGGGGTCTGGTCTTGAAAAATGCATCTGAAATGACAGAGAGCCTGGAGATGCCCTCTGGCCTCCTTCCCATCTGGTCCCAGCCTTTTGCCTCTTCCCGACCTTGTATTTGGTTACTAAGGAATCTAATCTCCGTCCAGTCTTTTTGTTTTGTTTTGAGACAGAGTCTTACTCTGTTGCCTAGCCTGGAGTCCAGTGGTGCAATCTTGGTTCACTGCAACCCCCACCTCCTGGGTTCAAGCGATTCTCCTGCCTCAGCCTCCCCAGTAGGTGGAATGACAGGCACCTGCCACTATGCCCGGCTAATTTTTGTATTTTTTAGTAGAGATGTGGTTTCACCATAATGGCCAGGCTGGTCTCAAACTCCTGACCTCAGGTGATCCACCCACCTCAGGCGATCCACTCACCTCAGGTGATCTACCCACCTCAACCTCCCAAAGTGCTGGGGTTACAGGCGTGAGTCACCGCACCTGGCCTCTGTCCAGTTTTTAATCTTGATCATTTGTAATGTTCTACGGACCCAATAGAAAGGTGGTCACAATGTTCGGCCCCTCTTGCTAAACATCCTGTCCCCCAAGGCACGTGGAGAGAGGTTGACAAAGTCTCATACCTCTGAAACGTTTCATGCAACAGATTTGGTCTAAACCCAAGACTGCAACTGGAGCCTCTAGCGACGGTGCTGAGTCCCTACCTTTCACATTTCCTTTCTGAGCGACCAGAATAACAACTGGCCTTCTTCAGTCTTGACCAAAGTGGGATAAGGGAACCAAAAACGCTTCGCTCCTCATTTCCTGTTAGATTGTGAAACAAAAAGGTAAACATTTAACGGAATGTGGCAGCTCAGAACAATGACCCCTATTGTGGCATGAACACTGGTTTCTTTTGCTTTCTACACAAACTCCTTCCGGTGGAGAAGCTGAACAAAAGAACGTGCCAGCCCTGCTGTGGGCTCCCCAGGCCGTGCAGATTGCCAAGTGAGAAATACCAGCAGAGATTCGCTTTGGGAAAGTTAGTCGACATTTTCAAAGTCAAGGGTGAAGTGTCCTTGGCTTCTTTAAAGGAAATCACGGTTTCAACTCCAGAAGCCCTGACGTGACTGTGGTGATGACAGGGATGAGGGCGTCGCATGGCTTCAGAACCTCGTTACGAAGGGTCTGGAGCTTGGTGACTGGCTGGGGGCTTGACCCTTTGTTCAGTAGCCTTGGCAAGTCTTCTCGTTTTCCTCCTTTTTAGGTCTTCCCACTGCGAGCCCTTCAGAGAACAATGTCATGTTGATCGATGGCAGTGACTCATGCCAGACCTTTCCATGCCTCCTCTGCAAGCACTCAAGAGAGTCAGGAGCAAAACCGTGCGATAGTTCCATGGAGGAGGGCAAACAGCTTCATCCACACTGAGGAACAGGCGGATCACGTGGCTGCAGCATGGGTCTTACCTTTTCACTGCTTGATTTGACACGTTCCGGCCAGGAACGGTGGCTCACACCTGCAATCCCAGCACTTTGGGAGGCCAAGGCAGGTGGATCGCTTGGGCCCAGGAGCTCGAAATCAGCCTGGGCAACCTGGCAAAACCCCATCTCTACAAAAAACAAGCAAACAAACAAAAAAAATTAGCCAGGCGTGGTGTGTGTGCCTGTGGTCCCAGCTACTCGGCAGGCTGAGGCTGGAGGGTCACTTGAGCCCAGGAAGTGGAGGCTGCAGTGAGGTGGATCATGCCACTGCACTCCAGCCTGGGTGATAGAGCCAGACATTGTCTCCAAAAAAAAAAGAAAAAGAAAAGGAGAAATAATCCAAGACTATGGAGAAAGCCTTCTTTGGCGTCCGTGTGAAACATTCTTTCATCCATTCAGCAAATGCTTACTGAGGAGCTACCATGTCCCTGAAATTGCCTCCACCTCCAGGAAGACAGCAGTGAACAAGTCAGTCAACGTCCCTAATCTCATGGAATTTATAAGTAAATGGGCCGTTACAATGACCAGATCAGAAGTGCTGTGATGAGCAAATAGAGGCTCATGTGAAACTCCTAAGAAGGGTTTCTGAGCTGGACTTGGGTCAGGAAAGCAGAATGTGGGGGCTGACTCATCCAGACCAGGGTGGGGGGCCTCCCACTTGCTGTCTGTCTCCTTCTAGACTGACTTCTCTGTCATCATGAATACATTCCTTTAAGACATACGTTTAAGAGAAAATGATGAGATGCCTTATTTATTTAAATGTTTGTTTTTTACTAACAACCAATACCTACAGGAAAATTGCAAGTAGATCTCAAAAACTTTTTTCTCTGGATCATTGAAGAGTCAGTTGCCAACCAGCACGTCCATTGAGCCTAAGCACTTGAAGATGTGCTTCCTATAGATAAGGACGTACTGCAAAATTGTCACACAAAAGGGGTCCCGGTCCAGACCCTGAGACAGGGTTCTTGGATCTCACACAACAAAGAATTCAGGATAAGTCTGTAGTGTGAAAGCAAGTTTATTAAGAAAGTAAAGGAATCAAAGAATGGCGGTCAGGTGCAGTGGCTCATGCCTGTAATCCTAACACTTTGGGAGGCCTAGGCAAGCAGATCACTTGATGTCGGGAGTTCAAGACCAGCCTGACCAACACAGAGAAACTCCATCTCTACTAAAAATACAAAATTAGCCAGGCATGGTGGTGCATAACTGTAATCCTGGCTCCTCGGGAGGCTGAGGCAGGAGAATTACTTGAACCCAGGAGGTGGAGGTTGCAGTGAGCTGAGATCGTGCCATTGCACTCCAGCCTGGGCAACAAGAGTGAAACTCCGTCTCAAAAAAAAAAAAGAATGGCTACTCCATAGACAGAGCAGCCCCGAGGTCCGCTGGTTGCCCATTTTTTATGGTTATTTCTTGATGGCATGCTAAACAAGAGGTGGATTATTCATGCCTTCCCTTTTTAGACCATAGAGGGTAACTCCCTGACGTTGCCATGGGATTTGTAAACTGTCCTGGTGCTGGCGGGAGTGTAGCAGTGAGGACGACCAGACGTCACTCTCGTTGCCATCTTGGTTTTAGCCGGCTTCTTTACTGCAACTCTTTTTTTCAGCAAGATCTTTGTGACTTGCATTTTGTGTGGACCTCCTGTCTCATCCTGTGACTTAGAATGCCTTAAGTGCCTGGGACTGCAGCCCAGCAGGTCTCAGCCTCATTTTACCTAGCTCCTATTTAAGAAGGAGTTGCTCCGGTTCACACGACTCTGACATAACCGCTGCTCAACCATTGATGTCGAGAAGGTGGCACAGGCTCATTACCACCATTGACCCCTCAGACCCCACCCATGTGTTGCCAGTGGTTCCAATAATGTCCTTTATGGTGAAAGGACATTGCACTGAATTGCTCCATCTTCCTCTTTAGTCTTCCCATGACCAACATGACCTTGCCACTAAGATAATAGTGTGACTAACTGCCTGGTGAGTTCACCTTGCCCGTTGCGTAGACAGAGCTGATTTATCAAGACAGGGGAAGGCTGGGCATGGTGGCTCACAGCTGTAATCCCAGCACTTTGGGAAGCCAAGAAGGGCGGATCACAAGGTCAGGAGCTCGAGACCAGCCTGACCAACATGGTGAAGCCTCGTCTCTACTAAAAATACATTAGCCGAGCGTGGCGGCACATGCCTGTAATCCCAGCTACTCAGGAGGCTGAGGCAGGAGAATCACTTGAACCCAGAAGGTGGAGGCTGCAGTGAGCTGAGATCTCACCATGGCAGTCTAAGCTGGGCAACAGAGCAAGGCTCCGCCACAAAGGAAAAAAAAAGACAGGGGAATTGCAATGGAGAAAGAGTAATTCACACAGAGTTAGCTGTGTGAGAGACTGGAGTTTCATTATCACTCAAATCAGTCTCACCGAGCATTTGGCAATTAGAATTTTTAAAGATAATTTGGCTGGTAGGGGCTTGGGAAGTGGGGAGTGCTATGGAGATGGAATCACAGGGGGTCGAAGTGAGTTTTTCTTGCTGCTTTCTGTTCCTGGGTGGGATGGCAGAATGGCTTGATTCAGATTACCAGTCTGGGTGGTGTCTGTTGATTCACTGAGTGCAGGGTCTGCAAAATATCTCAAGCACCAATCTTAGGTTTTAAAATAGCGATGTTATCCGCAGGAGCAATTTGGGGAGGTTCAGACTCTGGGAGCCAGAGGCTGCATGACCCCTAAACTGTAATTTCTAATGTTGTAGCTAATTTGTTAGTCCTGCAAAGGCAGACTGGTCTCAGGCAAGAAGGGGGTCTTTTCAGGAAAGGGCTATTATCAATTTTGTTTCAGAGTCAAACCAGGAACTGAAATCCTTCCCAAAGCTAGTTTGGCCTATGCCCAGAAATGAACAAGAACAGCTTAAATGTTAGAAGCAAGATGGAGTCGGTTAGATCTGATCTCTTTCATTGTCATAATTTCCTGATTTATACTTTTGCGCGAGTGGTTTCAGTAGTACTCTTGCTTTGTAGCCCACACTTCGGTTTTCGTTTCTCTGACGTGTCCTCATGGTAGAGTCATGTGATGCATCTTTAGCGGGAACAGCTCAGGAGTAGTGCGGTCTTCTTATTGTATTATGACACATGGGGCAGGATTTTGATTTGCTGCTTTACTGATCACTTGATAAAGTGGGATTTGTTGGCTCAGCTTCTTCACTATAAAGCTGCTCTTTTTCCCACTTAATGAATATGTATCTTGAGGGAGACACTTAAAAAAAAAATCCTTTCCTCATCAAACTCTGAATGTGTTCAGTGTGGATTCATTGTTTCCTATTTTATCCACTAGGTTATAATCTGTTACCATCTTTACTTTGATGCTCAAATTGTCCCATATTCGGTGACCCCTTCAAGCTGACTTCTGAGTCCTTTTGGCACATCTCCGTCATTCTCTGAACACTGCCTTTTCTGCTGAGATGGCTACATGTTCTAGGCTCCCCATGTGCTTTCCCTGTCTAGTCTGGAATCAGCTGCTTCTCAAAGGAGCTTTTGGTGGAGAAGGGTGTTTAGAAACCAAGATCTGGATAGCAGGTGTGCTCACTGCAATTGAGCTACTGTGGCTCCCAGGGCCTCTAGCCAGCCAGAACTACAACAACAAAAATAGCTGTGGACATAACAATGTGTGCTTGGAACAGGAGTGGGAAGGGGATTGAGGATAGAGGCAGAAATCTAAGCAAATTGCCCACTGTAATCTAAAATGATGGTACTACACTCACAAACACACTGCTGTTTTTTCATTGTTGTTGTTTTTTTGACAGCGTCTCACTCTGTCACCCAGGTTGGAGTGCAATCTCAGCTCACTGCAACCTCTGCTTCCTGGGTTCAAGCAATTCTAGTGCCTCAGCCTCCTGAGTAGCTGGGATGACAGGTGCATGCCACAACACCCAGCTAACTTTTGTAGTTTTAGTAGAGACGGGGTTTCGCCATGTTGGCTAGGCTGGTCTCAAACTCGTGGCCTCAAGTGATTTGCCCACTTTGGCCTTCCAAAGTGCTGCGGTTACAGGCATGAGCCACCACATCCAGCCCACACTGCTGTTCTGACGCATGAAAATATTATGATATCAAAGCGGCATGAGGAAAGGATGAGGGGTGATGGGCAGGTTCACTGTCTTGATCATGGCGAACAGTTTTATGGTGAATTTCTATGTCAAAACGTATCTATTCACCATTAAGTGTTTATTTTATGTTCGTTTTATTTGATGTCTTAATAAAGCTGTTTATAAAAAATACTAAGGTATACAAGAATGCTAAAGCCAATATTACAGTTGCTAAAATGTGTCAAAATATAAACAGGTCACCTGACATTGGGCTTTCTGTTGGACATGGGGAAGGCCTGGGTTTCTAATTTATCTGTAGGTCATGAGTGGCCTCAAGGATCTGACCGGCCTCAGGTTAATTATTTTTATGGGGTCTGGCAATTAGCCCAGACGTCCCCATTTTGTGCATTTAATTCGCCCTTGAATACAGGTGTCAGGGAGGAAACATGTTGCCTCTACCCTCTTACGTTATATCATTAGGGGGCTGCAAATTAAACTAGCAAAAGACAGGCCTGGCACAGTGGCTCACACCTGTAATCCTAGCATTTTGGGAGGCTGAGGTAGGATCACTTGAGCCTAGGAGTTAGAGACCAGCCTGAACAACATGGTAAGACTCTGTCTCTACAAAATGTACAAAAATTAGCCAGGTGTGGTGGCATGCACCTGCAGTCCCAGCTACTTGGAAGGCTGAGGTGGGAGGATAGCTTGCACTAGGGAGGCAGAGGTTGCAGTGAGCCAAACTGCACCACTGCACACCCAGTCTGGATGACAGAGCAAGACCCTGTCTCGAAAAATGAAATAAAATAAAACAGCAAAAGACGGGTTAACAGGAGACAAGGTACACAATTTTTATAAACATTCCCATGCATGAGAGTTCACAGAAAAAAAAAAGTGAAACTCAAGTGGTTAGGTTCAGGAATTTATATACCATCTTAACAAAGAAAGGCAAGTTTGAGCTTGGAGGGACAACAAATTGTTGGGAAGTGACTAAGAAGCATATGGGGATGAAGAGGAAGTCAGGGCTTATTTTATAAGGGTCTGTTCACGCAGAGTCATCTTGGGGTCTACTGCCTCTGGGGATGAGTGCTCTTCTTGTCCTCTGATGGGTGCAGGGACACCGTTATGGGAGAAATTTATGCCCAGCTTTTAGGCAGGGAGGGAGAGGGCAGAGAACTCTACTTGCTTGTCGATTCTCGAATGCCTCCAGCTCAGAATAATCCTTATGCCAAAGTACGTCTTTGAGGATGGCATACTCTTTTTAAAGTTTTTTTATTTTTAATTTTTACTATATAGAGATGGGATCTCAATGTGTTGCCTAGGCTGGTCTTGAACTCCTGGGCTCAAGTGATCCACCCACCTCAGCCTCCTAAAGTGATAGGATTACAGGTGTGAGCCAATGCACCTGGCCTGGGGGTGGCATATTCTGATCCCCTTCTCAGGGAAAACCATCAGTAACTGAACATTCTAGAGGGCCCTGTGTCTCTACTTCCCTTACCCGCCTGCCACCCTTGCCATTTTATTGGACTTGACTATGGGACAAGGAGGTGTGGGAACCTGGGCCAGCCTGCCTTGCAGGTGACTGAGCTGCCATCTCCTCTAGGGTTTGGCATTTTCAATTTCTCCTCTTCTAAGCCCTGGAGTCCGCATCCTCCTCCCTCTCTCTTGCCTTGGCCACCCCTACTTCCCCATGTGTCATCTGCAGTTCTGATTTCCTCCCTCTGTTCTCATCCTGAGACAGGGTGCTAGGATCAACTTTAGCATCTTTTAAAACCAAATGCAGTAGGGCTGGGCACGGTGGCTCATGCCTGTAATCCCAGTACTTTGGGAGGCCGAGGCGGGTGGATCACCTGAGGTCAGGAGTTCGAGACCAGCCTGACCCACATGGAGAAACCCCATCTTTACTAAAAATACAAAAAAAAAAAAATTAGTCAGACAAGCAGATCACAAGGTCAGGGGTTCGAGACCAGCCTGGCCAACATGGGAAACCTCATCTCTACTAAAAATACAAAGATTAGCCGGGCATGGTGGCCGGCATCTGTAATCCCTGCTACTTGGGATGCTGAGGCAGGAGAATTGCTTGAAACCAGAAGGCGGAGGTTGCAGTGGGCCAAGATTGCGCCACTGCACTCCAGCCTGGGCAAAAGAGTGAAACTCCATCTCAAAACAAAAAAACAAAAAACAAAAAAAAAACCCCTGTATGCTGTATTTTCCCTTGAGTTTGTTTCTCTGTCGGTTTCACAGTTTTTTCTGATTTACTGACCATGCACTTTTATGAACACCGATCATTTACTTTTTCCAATATAAAAAAATTTCTTCTGCTTAATATTGCCCATATAACATCTCCCTACTTTGAAAAACTTTTAAATAACCTCTTTAAAAAAAGCAAAAACAAAGAAGGAGTGTGACTCAAAAGCTGTGGTCACCAGCTGAGATCCTAAAATGACCCAACTGTGGAGCTGGGATAGAATGAAATAAAATAAACCCCTTTCCAAGAAGCTCAGCCCTGGAGAAGAACATTTGTGGACAGGGCTGTGGGCCTGCTGCCAGTCTCCGCCCTTCTGTTTGGGTTGGCCCACATCCTACACAGTCATCTTCTCTCCCAACCAAAACAATGGCCGAGCTCATGAAGATTTTTACATTTTTCCTAAAAAGAAGTTTTATATCTCAATTAATATTTAAAATTCGAAGTTAGAAGGTCCCTTTTGAAAAGTACATCCTTAGGTCTGAAACCCTGTCCTCTGAACACCGCTTTAGAAGAATTCAACAGCCTGCATGAATCTGAGAATTCCAAGGTCATAGGTTTTTTTTTAGCCTTGTTTGTAAGAACAAGACCAGCTCACACATGTCCCAGCGTATTACTCACAGTTAAAAGTAATAGTCAGCTTGCATTCGTTTTCTTTTTCTCTTCTGTGGTGTGTGTCTATTCATCAGCCCGTTACCACTCTTAAGTTTTTCCTCCCTCCCTTAACCCACATCCTCAAGAAGAATTGAAGAACTTTCCAGTTATGCAATTTTGCCTGCGACTTTGCCTAGTGTTGGTCTGGAGTGGAGGAGGGGGGGTCTTCAGGGTCTGTTCCATTTCCTTAGCTCCCTCTGCCCCACAATTTGAAACCATGAATATTTTCGAACATACCAGAAACACAGCGAAAAGAACAATGAGCCCATCTTCCAACGCTAACAATCATTACCATTTTGCACTGTTGTTTTGTTTAGTCTCCACTCTCCAGCCTCTTTTGTTTTGAAGTATTTTAAAGCAAACCCCAGAAATGACATAATGTCACCCATAAATGCTTCCGTGTGTCCCTACAACAAATGGGAACGTCCTGCCCCCGGTGTAACACAAAACCACGATGAAGCTAATGCGTTGAACAAAAACTCTTTAGTAACTGCTCCAGCCAGAGTGGACCCCAGCCAAGCACCTGGAGGCTGGCTCAGGGCCGCTGCTGGTCAGCAGAGTTGGTGGTCAGGGAGGAGTGGGTAGGGACGGGAGAGGCGGACAAGCCGGCCTTCATTGATACCTGTGTGTGCGTCTGTCATGCATCAAGTCTAAGAACTTTGGAGAGTCGTGGCTGGTGCTTCACACAGCCTCCCCAATCCCATGACAATGCCTCTTTGGACCACCTCATAACCCAGAACGTCACAGAGACAGGGATGTGGGGAAATCTAGCTCCAGCTTCACCACAGTGATGTCCCAGCCACCACCATCCTTTCAGACCGGTCCGGCTTCCCATTTCCCTGCTTTCTAATCATGGATTTTTACTGTTGATTTGTCCAGATGCGGAGCCAAACGAGAGCCCTCAGTTGCCGCTGACTGTCACTTCTCTTAATCTGCAACACTTCCGGCTCCATCTTTTCCCATGACATTGTTTGTTGATGTACCTGGGCTGTTGACCCTGCAGAAATTCCCCATATCCGGAATCCGGCCAGTTCTATGCTCCTGATATAATGTGGCTTGATAAGGTTCAAGGTTTTGCTTTTTCTGTTTTGCTTTATTAGCTTTTTGTTTTGTTTTGAGACAGCGTCTCTCTCTCTCTCTCTATTGCCCAGGCTGGAATGCAGTGGTGTGGTCTCAGTTCACTACAACCTCTGCCTCCTGGGGTCACCTGATTCTCCCATCTAAGCCTCCTGAGTAGCTGGGATTACAGGATTGTGCCACCATGCCCACCTCCTTTTTATAGTTTTTTTTTTAGAGATGGGGTTTCGCTATGTTGGCCAGGCTGGTATCCAACTCCTGAACTCAAGGGATCAGCCCTCCTAGGCCTCCCAAAGTGCTGGGATTATAACTTCCCAAAGTGCTGGAGCCACGGCACCCGGCCTGAGGTTCCTTAGTTGTTTTTTTTTTTTTTTTTTTTCTGAGACGGAGTTTCGCTCTTGTTACCCAGGCTGGAGTGCAATGGCGTGATCTCGGCTCACCGCAACCTCCGCCTCCTGGGTTCAGGCAATTCTCCTGCCTCAGCCTCCTGAGTAGCTGGGATTACAGGCACGTGCCACCATGCCCAACTAATTTTTTGTATTTTTAGTAGAGACGGGGTTTCACCATGTTGACCAGGATGGTCTCGATCTCTTGACCTCGTGATCCACCCGCCTCGGCCTCCCAAAGTGCTGGGATTACAGGCTTGAGCCACTGCGCCCGGCCTGGTTCCTTAGTTTTTTAACTCCCTTTGGACCCCAAGTCATCTCCAGGACCTATGTGGTTGGGAGAAGCCAGGGCACGGTCAGTGGGCTGCCTGGACTTTCTTCAGCTTCCTTAACCTAACCACTGCACGGGAACCGTCCCATCTAGGGAAACTGCATAAATCCCACTGTTAAAAAATTCTTCCATCACCCCCCAGCCTCATGGCATGAGTGGCTCTGCACCTACCTTGGGAAGAGCCAGCTCAGTGTTTCTCCTTTCAGCTTCCTGAATCTTCCACACCTGGTGGTGCCTGTCTCACTCTGGATACTGACTGCAGAGTTTCAGCTGGGTGAATGTGCAGCAGGAAGGAACCACATCTCTCCTCTCGCTGTGCGATGACTTTAGAGTCTTTATGTAATAATAGAGGACATGGAAACTTGTGGAAGTGGGTCCCCTCTCACCAGGGTGGAAGCAGATGACACACATTCCAGTGTAGCTTCCAGGGACCCACAGTGGCCTCTCCATGGATTCCCTAATGCAGCCGATTAACATTGTCCTTGATTTTTGTTCTGCCCTTGAACTTGGATAGCCTGGTCTCATTGTCACAGTTGAAGAAGAACTTGCTCTAGCAATCCATGACTTTTGTTCGAGAGAATTTTCATCAACACTGAACTCTCCTGTTTCTTGGACCAAACTCAGCTTCACCAAGGCCACATCGTCATCAGGGAAGAGAAGTCACACTGGGTGCTTCAGTTTCCCCAAGCCCCATGTCTGCCTAAATTCCCAGTGTTTCGGAAAGCCTCTTTCTTTATCTGAAGTTGTTTGCTCTCTAACTCTGAACTGATGAGCTTTAGGATGTTTGATACAGAGTTTGATGGGAGGATCACAATCCCACTATGTGATTTTTACATCAGTCCTTTAAGATTTTCACTGAAGGCCAGGTGTGGTGGCTTGAGTCTATAATCCCGGCACCCTGGGAGGTTGAGGTGAGAGCACTGCTTGAGCCCACGAGTTTGAGACCAGCCTGGACAACATAGCAAAACCCCGTCTCTACAAAAAATACAAAAATTAGCCAGGCATGCTGGTGTGTACCTGTAGTCCCAGCTACTCGGGAGGCTGAGGTGGGAGGATCACTTGAAGTCCAGGAGGTCAAGGCTGCAGTAAGCTAGGATCACGCCACTGCACTCTAATCTGGGCTGCACAGTGAGACCCCATCTCAAAAATAAATAAATAATAAAACAAAATATTTTTGAAAGCCCTCAAGGATCGGTGAGAACACATCTACAGGCCAGAGCTCCACTGAGTTTGATTTCAAAACCCCGATCGGCAGATCCTCTGGTGTTTTGACAGAAGAATATGTATTAGAGATAAGACAGGGCTCTCAGGAAGCCGGATTGAGGCTGATGGGGACGGCACCTCCCCTCTGCACTAGGATCACCAGTTAGAGTCTAATGGAAGCAAAAGGGAATGTATTGGAAGGCTCTCTTGGACTCATTCAATGGATGTGAGGTTGAGGCGCTGAGTTTGAAAATGGGCGGAAATCATGTAGTTCCAGAACGCTAGCAGCTTCGCCCTCTCACTGGGAAGCAGGTGCTTGGACTTGAGATTTCATCGGATTCCCTCAAAGGGGGTGAGGCAGTTCCATAAAAGGAAATTCAGATGCTCTAAGGGCGGAAGAATGGCTAGAGAGCAGCTGAAACCCAACACACATCCACAGCGGCAGGTAACTCATACGAGTGCCTGTAATTTAAGTAGCAGGAAGAGCCCCAGCTTTCTCTTATCATGAAAACGTTTGCAGTTTCTGGGCTTAGAAGACAAAAGCCCTAAAACCTTGAGCATAAAGGAATTCATTTTCTAAAATGCAGTTCTATAAACAATACTGTGAAAGGCTAGAGGAAGGTTATCAGATTGGGGTATTTGTGTTTAATTTCTCAACTTACCACATTCCAAGAGCAGATTTATAGTCATTGGTTGGGAATGTGTCAGCGGACACCCGGGGTCAGGGAACTGTGGTCATTTGCATTTTGAAACACAGAACTGTATGTTTCCTCAGCTGCCAATTTACCAGCTCTCTGGAGACAACAGGCCGAGTTCATCCTGGCCGAGGGACAGCGTGACGGACTGATTCTCTCTGGTCGCAGCAATCACGGCTTTCCTTGTTCAGGACATCTGACTGGCATTAGGGACCGGCCAGCCAGTCAGCTGTAAGGGATGGTCCCTCTGTCTGGGGATCTGCGAGGTCAGGGAAAGGGATTTGGGAGGAAATGGAATTTGCCATGGAGGGCCAGAGCGGTCATCTCACTAGAGGAAGAAAAGTGTCTGTTTCCATTTCTATTTATTAACAATTATTAAACACTTTGGGAGCCTCAGAGAGATGCTCAGCCCGGAGTCCTTACGTCTGTTCTCAGGTCCATAGCTGACCCCTACGGAAGCTGATGGACACGTGGAATCATTTTCATTTATAAATGTACACACATAATGAATCTCTGATGAAAGGAAACTTCAGGAACACTGATGGTGAAAAGAAAGGGCACCGAGGAGAAGATAATAATAACATTTCTACAAGTTGACTGTAACATGAGTTTTCCTGGGTTTGTTTGTTCGTTTTGTTTTGTTTGAGACAGGGTCTTACTCTGTCACCCAGGCTGGAGTGCGGTGGCACATTTCAGTTCGCTTGCAATCTCCACCTCCTGGGTTCAGGCGATCCTCCCACCTCAGCCTCCTGAGGAGCTGGGACCACAGGCACAAGTCACCATGCCTAGCTAACTTTTTGTAGAGATGGGGGGGTCTCGCCATGTTGCCCAGGCTGGTCTCAATCTCCTAGACTCAAGTGATCTGCCCGCCTTGGCCTCCCAAAGTGCTGGGATTACAAGCATGAGCCTCAGCACCCAGCCCTTCTCAGGTTTCTTACCTGTTTTCTTCTCATCAAAATTAGACTTATCCAGGCCAGGTGTGGTGGCTCACACTTGTAATTCAGCAATTTGGGGGCCCGAGGCAGAAGGATCCCTTGATCCCAGAGGTTCAAGGCCGGCCTGGGCAATGCAGTGAGACCCCCATAAAAGAAAAACAAAAATTATAAAGAAAGAAACAAGAAAATTAAAAACTAACAATATAATGACAATGACACCCAATTTTGCTTGTTGTTCTTTAGGAATACAGATTATCCACAACCATGATGTGTTATATGCTGAGCGTGCTTACAGCTAGCAGCCTGAAATCTTCTCTCTTCACTTGCCATTTAGAAGTCAAATGTGGGATTTACATATATTTTAAAAAACCTCAGTTTTAAAAAATTTAGTGTTTAAAAGCTATGACATGCAAAAACTTCCAAATAATTTATAAAACCAGTTTTTGTGGCTCAGCATGGTAGCTCACGCCTGTCATCCCAGCACTTTGGGAGGCGGAGGCGGGTGGATCACTTGAGGTGAGGGGTTCGAGACCAGCCTGGCCAATGTGGTGAAACCCCGACTCTACTAAAAATACAAAAATTAGCTAGGCGTGGTGGCACACCTGTAATCCCAGCTACTTGGGAGGCTGAGGCACAAGAATCACTTGAAGCTGGGAGGCAGAGGTTGCAGTGAGCTGAGATCTCACCATCACACTCCAGCCTGGGTGACAGAGTGAGACTCCATCTCAAAGAAAAACAAACAAACATAAAACAAATAAATAAAACCAGTTTTATCTTTCTTTTTTGATGCCATAAAATGTACTTTGAATTTACATTTGTCACAAAATATGTCACTTAAAAATTCACTGAGGAATCATACTTTTCCTAATGTAATTAAGTAAAAGTAAATTAAGCATGTGTCTCTCCCTAAATGTGATAAAGTTGAAATAAGTATTTTTATGTAAATTGGGTTTTCGTCGTTGTTGTCGTTGCAGTAGAAACTGACCAATGGCAGCAGCAGGGAAGGGTGTGGGGACAGGGCTTCGGCCTCTGCCACATGCTACATCCCCCAAAAGAACCAACAAAAATGAACCCCAATCGGAAAATGACAGCCTTTTGCTGCGCAAATGCTGCGCGCAACGTCGCTGTGTTTCCTTGCCTCACTCTGTGCCAGAAGGCGGCCCCTCTGGCCCTTGACTTGGAAAATCTGGAGCTGCCACTAAAGCCAGCAGTGGCCAGTGAAGGCACAAAAGGCCGTAGGTGGTGGGTGAGGGGGGCTCAAAAAATGGGAGGAAAGTCGAGTTGCCAGGAGCAGCCCCAGAGATCCCGCTCCCCAGAGGAGCGGGAACTATCAGGCGGTCTCCACAAGTCCAAGTTTGCCTTTATGCAGAGCTGCTGATATGAGTTGCCAAATTGCCTTCTAGAACCAATTTAGGAGTCTTGTGCCTTGGGCTATGTGCTTCGTCCTCTGAGCTGCTCTAAGCTGACTCTCTGACAGTCTCTTTTCCGTGGTCTCAGCCCTACCCCAGGCTCTACGTATGGGTCTGCCAGAACCTTGACCTCCCTAAAGTGTCTAGTGTGGATGCAGCCACACAGTCATAATTAGTGGGCTCTCCCTGGCTCTACCTCTCTTGTGACAGGTTAATCTTGAGGCCTGGAATCCTCCGGGGTCACTGCTCTTGGCCCTCCCATGTGGGAGACACAGCCACTTGCCCACTTGGTAATCATTCTCTCCTTTGCCTAATGGTCAGAAGCCCAGTTTTGTTCAGGGTGGCACCATGGCCAGCTAAAATATCCACCTTTAGGCTGGGTATGGCGGCACATGCCTGTAATCCCAGTTACTCAGGAGGCTGAGGCTGAGGCTGGAGAATCACTTGAACCTGGGAGGCAGAGGTTGCAGTGAGCTTAGATTGCACCATTGCACTCCAGCCTGGATGACAGAGCGAGACTCCATCTTAAATAAATAGCTGGGTGCAGTGGCTCACGCCTATAATCCCAGCACTTTGGGAGGCCAAGTAGGGTGGATCACCTGAGTGAGGTCAGGAGTTTGAGACCAGCCTGGCCAATATGGTGAAACCCCGTCTCTAACAAAAATACAAAAAATTAGCCAGGGGTGGTGGCAGGAGGCTGAGGCAGGAGAATGGCTTGAACCCAAGACACGGAGGTTGCAGTAAGCCAAGACTGCGCCATTGTGCTCCAGCCTGGGCGACAGAGCTAAATTCCGTCTCCAAAAATAAATAAATAAGTATATAAAATAAAACAAAACAAAATGTCCATTTTTCCCAAGGCCTTTGCGGCTAAGGGTGGCCAGGTGAAATGGTTCTGAGTTGTGCAAGAGATCAGCCAAGATTTCTGGAAATTCTTTGCTCTTGTGATACAGCGCCACCTTGTCTTCCTTCTCCTGGTCTTTATCTTTCTGCTTGGACTGTGGACATGAAGCTGGAGCAGGAGCAGCCATCTTAAGCCCATGAGGTGAAAAAAGCCAAAAGTCACATGCAGCCGGGTATGAAGGCTCATTCCTGCAATGCCGGCACTTTGAGAGGCCAAGGCAGGAGGATTGCCTGAGGTCAGGGGTTCAAGATCAGCCTGGGCAACATAGCCAGATCCCATCTCTACAAAAAATAAAACTAGCTGGGCATGGTGGAATGTGCCTGTAGTCCTAGCTACCGGTGAGACTGAGGCGGGAGGATCACCTGAGCCCAGGAGGTTGAGGCTGCAGTGAGCTGTGATCTCACCACTGCGCACTGTAGCCTGGGTGACAGAGCAAGGCCTTGTCTCAAAACAAAACACAGCAAAAGTCACACACTAAGGGTGGTGGGCAGGAAGAATGGCATGTCAGGGAGGTCAAGCCTGGCCCTAACCTCTGGGGACCCAGGGCAAGAGTATAAATATATCAAGCAAGTAAACAAACGTAAATGTGTTTCATATTCCGGCCTTAACAACACACTTCATCACGGCAGAATTTTAAAAATATATGTGAAGTCATAATTTTTAAGCATCAGCAAGATATGAAAGTCAACCAAATATTTTAGCACACTTTTCTGTATTCCAGTGGGAATTAGTTAATCGGGAATTATGATTCAGAATCTCACTGTGTTTTATAATCAGCTTTTTGAGCACTAGTTATCACTGCGGAGGTGTGGACATAAGGGTATAAGATGAGACCTATTTGAACAATAACCCAACAAACCAGGAAGTGTTGGTTTTTTTTTTTTTTTTTTTTAAGTAAATCTTAGGTTGGACACAGTGGCTGATACCCGGAATCCCAGCAGTTTGGGAGGCCGAGGCAGGAGAATCACTTGAGCCCGAGTGTTCAAGACCAGCCTGCACAACATAGTGAAACCCCGTCTTTTCAAAAATAAAAAAAATAGCTGGTCTTGGTGGTGCATGCCTGTAGTCCCAGCTACGCGGGAGGCTGAGGTGGGAGGATCAGTTGAACCCAGGAGGTCAAGGTTGCAGTGAGCTGTGATTGTGCCACTGCACTCCAGCCTGGGCGACAGAGCCAGACGGTGTCTCAATAAAATAAACAAATAAATTAAGTAATTCTTAAATTTGGGCTTATTTCATTATGATTTATGTTATTTTCAAGGGAAAAAAAAAACCCTTTAATTCTTCTTAGTTGGGAAGTTATCTTCGGCCTGATCTAAACGATGGCAATTTGATTCCATTTGTACATCTCGTACAGTGCTCTGGAATCCGAGCTGAGCCAAATAATTACGAAAACAGCTTCATAAGATAAAGTTTAAAGAAGTTCTTTATAAAGACACATGATGGATGATAGCTTTCCCTTTTCTAAATGGTAGTTGCTCAGGTCATGCAGAAGGCAAACTTAATAGGTAGCTATTATGTCAAACCGCAAAGAACTTTGAATTCCGTGGTGGCGGAGTCTCTGACCTCACCGCCGACATGCGGAGATGTAAATCTTCTAGTGCTTTCAGATTCAGAAATGCAGTCTTTCCATAGCCCTTCTCCTGTGAGCTGTCAATGGAAAATGCTTCCAGAATTATTGTCTCCAGGGCAGCCATGCTTCAGCATAGTGCCTGAAAGCGTAGAGGGATTCAAACTACATCCAAGAGAGTTGACGTGCTCAGAGCAGACATTGAAGCTTTTAGGCGACAGTTCTTATTGATGACCCAGAGTCTAGAGAGCACTGCCAAGCTGGTGGGACCAGCCTGGCCTCAATCTGTAGCCTTCATTCTGAGTTCCCGTCTATGTCTCCTTCTGGTCTACACTGAGCTCCTGGGACAGGCAGCTGCCGGGGTACTCACCTCTTGTATCATGCTCCTGGCAGGGTTCTCTTTTCCCTAAGAGACTTGGTTTCTTGTTTTTTTTTTTTTTTTCCAAGGGAAGGATGAGGTCTTCATTTTTCTGTCACCAGCACCTCCAAGTGTACCTAGCACAAAGAGTAAGGTCGTTTTTTAAACTGGTATATAATAATCATACATATTTTAGGCCGGGCACGGTGGCTCACACCTGTAATCCCGACACTCTGGGAGCTGGAGGTGGGAAGATCACTTGAGGTTTGGAGTTTGAGATCAGCCTGGCCAACATGGTGAAACCCCATCTCTATTAAAAATACAAAAATTAGCAGGGCATGGTGGTGCACGCCTGTAATCCCAGCTACTCCAGAGACTGAGGCTAGAGAATCGCTTGAATCTGGGAGGCGGAGGTTGCAGTAAGCAGAGATCACACCACTGCGCTCCAGCCTGAGAGACTCCTTCAAAAAATAAAAATCATTATTACTATCATACATATTTTATATGTACACATGATACTTTGATGCATGTGTACAATGTATAGTGATCAAATCAGCGTAACGGGGATGTCTGTCATCTCAAACATTATGTTTTCTTTATATTGGGAACAATCCCATGCCCCTCTTGTCACTATTTTGAACTCTGGGGCACGTTACTGTTAACTGTAGTCACCCCACTGTGCTATCAAACCACAGAACATACTCCTTCAGTCTGTGTTTTTGTACCCATGTCTGTACCAACCTCTGTTCAATTGTCTCCCCTCCTCCCCTTTCCCAGCTTCCGGTAACCATCAATCCAGTCTCCATCTCCATGAGATCTCCTCTTCTGGCTCCCACATGAGTGAGGACGGCGTCTTCCACCCTCCAGGTTTTACTGCACTCAAGCTGTTTTCTGACTCCCATTGCCCTGCGCTTGCCTTATGCTGTGTGCCCTTTGCTCTGGCTCACCACGTGGAAGCCCTCGGCCCCTGGAGATGCTGAATCCGAGACGCAGCTGTGCAGGTGCACACAGAAGGGCCGCCAACTGGGCTCAGGGAGACAGAATCCATATGCGGGAGGAGGGAAGCATGCGTGTGCATGTGTGTGTGTGTGTGTGTGTGTGTGTGTGTGCGCGCGCGTGCGCGCGTGTGTATATGTGTGTGTGTGGTGGAGGGAACCGTGTCCCTCTCCGTCCCCAGATTCATAAGTGGGAGCCCTAACCCCCAGTTTGATTGTATTTGGAGATAAGGCCTTTAAGAAGGTAATGAAGGCTAACTGAGTGGGGGTCCTCATTTGTGTGGAGACCTGATCCAGTGGACCGATGTCCTTAGAAGCAGGACGTGATGAGCTGTCGGGAGATGCTCATGAACAAGTTCTTCGCCTTCAGGGGATGAAGAACATTCAGGCGTCCGTTGACTCTAGAGCTACGGGTCAGAAAAGGGTTTCAGCATTGGCACCTGCAAGCTTTGCATAAAAGAGCACAAAGTCAGTAATGGAGAATTAAGCTCTTCGGAAGGCTGGCTTGGCCTGGCGCGGTGCGTCATGCCTGTCATCCCAGCACTTGGGAGGCCGAGGCAGAAGGTTCACTTGAGCCTAGGGGTTCCAGACTAGCCTGGGCAACATGGCAAAACCCCACCTCTACCAAAAAAAAAAAAATTAGCTGGGCATGGTGGCTTGTGCCTGTAGTCCCAGCTGTTTGGGAGCCTGAGGTGGGAGGATCGCTTGAACTGGGGACACGAAGGTTGCAGAGAGCAGAGATGGCACCACTGCACTCCAGCCTGGGTGACAGAGAAAGACTCTGTCTTGAAAAAAAGAAAAAGAAAGAGACACTAAGGGTGCTTGTGCCCTACGTAAAGGCCACATGAGGGCACAGCAAGAAGGCAGCCATCTGCACCCCAGGGAGACAGCCCTCCTCCTGCTGGTACCTTGCCCTTGATCTCCAGCCTCCAGGACTGTGAGACAATAAATTTCTGTTGTTGAAGCCACCCAGACTGTGGTCAGCCTGAGCAGACGAATACAGTGTGCTTTCCCCGAGTTCCTTTCTCATTTAAATCTAGTACATGCTTCCCTGAATGCTTCCTTGCCAGACCATGAGAATTTAGCTGTACCACAAGTTTAAACATATAGGTTATTTCATGTTTGGCTTTGTGTTTTTCTCCTTACCCTGGTAACTATATGTGAATTAACTCTTGGGAGTGTGTGGGGCCTGTAGGAGGGAGGGAGTGCTCTAAGGGGAAGCCAGCAAATAGCTGAGTTTGTCTGTTTGGCTTGAAGGAATAAGGACTGGGCCTATGATTCTAATGGTGACACCTCTGATTAGCGCCTTCCAGTTCACAAACACCCGCTCAGGAGTGATCGCACTGCTGCCTCCTATTAACTCTGGGAGACACGCAGCCTAGATAATAGCACATCTGTTTTAGAGATGGTCCAACCGAGGCTTGGAGAGGCTAGATACCTTGGCCAGGATCATAGCTGCGTGTGCATGTCAGAATCAGGACTCCTGGCCACATGGGAAGGCTGGGAGCGTATCCTGCGTGGTGCTGTGCGAAGGGTATTCAGGGAAGTTATGGTAATGAGCTAGATTATGTTGTATCATTCACAGAGGTTCTGGAGGGAAAGATGTCCACCCAGGCCCCTGCACGCAGATCTGTGTCCCGCCCGCCACATGACTGACGGCAGTCTCCTCCGCGGCCTTGCGCCTTACTCGGGACGCCTACGACACTTTATCTGTGACCCTTTTTCAAAACAACAAATGTTTTCAGAGAAGTAGATCATTTGTTATCTCCCTGGATCATTTCTAAAAAGTTTTTTGTTGTTGTTGCTTTTGAGACAGGGTCTTGCTGTGTTGCCCAGGTTAAAGTGAAATGGTGTTATCTTGGCTCACTGCAGCCTCAGCCTCCTGGGCTCAAGTGATCCTCCCACCTCAGCCTCCCAAGTAGCTAGGACTTCGGGAATGTGAAACCACACCCGGCTAATTTTTGTATTTTTTGTAGAGATGGGTTTTTGTCCTGTTACCCAGGCTGGTCTCAAACTCCTGACCTCAAGCAATCAGCCCACCTTGGCCTCCCAAAGGGCTGGGGTGACAGAGGTGAGCCACTGTGTCTGGCCTAAAAAGTTTTGTTTTTAAACTCTTGGTAAAAGAAGCCATTTAATTTGGCTTTGCCTGGGTTTGGTTTTGAGATTGGCAGATAATACCTATTTCTCCCGTTATGTCTTGGAAATCCCCTCCATGCATGAAGAACAAGAGTGAAAACACGAAGTCAATCCTAGATCACACTGGGAGAGGTTTGTTTAACTGGGCTAAGGGGGATGAAAACGGCGCGGATGGAAGCGAGGTGGCCCAGGAAGTGAGCGTGTCACCTGGGATGCTCAGGCGTGGGAGTGGCTGTTGTCCGTGGGAAGACCAGGGTGGGCTGGGGGCTGGAAACAGCAGGATTTTTTTTTTCAGGCTGGAGTGCAGTGGCTCACTGCAACCTCCACCTCCCAGGTTCAAACGATTCTCCTGCCTCAGCCTCCTGAGTAGCTGGAATTATAGGCATCCGCCACTATGCCCGGCTAATTTTTTGTATTTTAGCAGAGATGGGGTTTCACTGTGTTGCCGAGGCTGGTCTCAAACTCCTGACCTCGTGATGCTGCCCGCCTCAGCCTTCCAAAGTGCTGGGATTACAGGTATGAGCCACCCTGCCTGGCCAACAGTAGGATTTTTACGAAGAGCAGATTAGATGCTGTCCACTCACTTCTCAGAGCACAACACATTTCTTCCCTGGGCTGCACTGATCACCTGAGGGGCTTTAAAAATGCTGATGCCCAGGCCGACCCCGATAACCACCCCTGACCTTGCCACTGTGACTTATCTGATTGCAGAGTTTGGGGGAAAGAAACTGGCCCCATTCCTCCACCCTTCCCTCTCTGTCCTTTGGGTGCTGCTGGGCTTCAGAGAGCAGGTGCTCAGGTGCTCCCATCCGCTCTCGCCCCTCTGGAGAGCCTGCCGTTTTCCGGCCGGGCTGAGTGGGTGAGCTTAATTCTAGGGTGTGGTGAGAGCATGCGCCCTTGGCCAGGAGACAAGAAGCCACCTTCTCCAAACAGCCGCAGCAGTGCAGGAGCTGATGTTTTGATCTCCGTCTCTCTGACTCCAGCACTCATCTCTCAATTAGCTTTGTATGTTTTCTCAGGAAGCAACTGGGAGATGTGGCCCATCAGAATGAGGGAGTATCCAAGAATAACCAAGAACAAGGCAGGCAGGAAATCCCAGAAACGAGGGCTTCGACAGTGAGCACAGGGAATTTCCAGGGTGATGGTGCAGTGGTGAAGCGAAGTCCAAGGACAAACTTGTGTGGCAGCTAAGGGAACAGAGAGCTGAGCCGGGGCAGCGGCCCAGGGCTCCAGGAAGGAATGTCCTGAAGACGCAAGTGGGCAGAGTGATGGTCAGATGAGTTTAACCACATGGAACGACAGGCTCTCAAGGACTGGGGGAGACAGGTCCAAATAAAACTAAGTAAATTCAAATATAAGGCCACTACTAACTTTGGGACAAACAAAAAGTTGTAGAAGGCGGGGCGCGGTGGCTCACCTGTAATCCCAGCACTTTGGGAGGCCAAGGTGGGGGAATCACGAGGTCAGGAGTTCGAGACCAGCCTGACCAACATGGTGAAACCCGATCTCTACTAAAAATACAAAAATTAGCTGGGCATGGTGATGCACACTTGTAATCCTAGCTACTCAGGAGGCTGAGGCAGGAGAATCACTTGAACCTGGGAGGCAGAGGTTGCAGTGAGCTGAGATTGTGCCATTGCACTCCAGCCCAGGCAGTAGAGTGAGACTCTATCTCAAAAAAAAAAAAAAAAAAAAGTTGTAGAGGCAGTAAAAAATATTTACACAGCCTAATAGTATAAATATTGAATGCCTATGTAACCAAAAATAATGTAACTGCATTAGAAAGATGAGATGGGATCAGGAGCACAAATCCTCTGAGAGGGGCTGGGTGCGGTGGCTTACGCCTATAATTCCAGCACTTAGGGAGGCCAAGGCAGGAGGATCACTTGAGATTAGGAGTTGGAGACCACCCTGGCCAACATGGTGAAACCCCATCTCTACTAAGAAAAAAAGAATAATTAGCCGGGCGTGGTGGTGTGTGCCTGTAATCCCAGCTACTCAGGAGGCTGAGGCAGGAGAATCTCTTGAACCTCGGAGGTGGAGGTTGCAGTGATCCAAAATGGTGCCACTGCACTCTAGCCTGGTTGACAGAGTGAGACTCTATCTTAAAAAAAAAATCCTCTGATAAGAAGATAGTAGATGATGTCTAAAATAGATTAATCAAGACAGTGGAGTAACTATACAAAAGGAAAATAATGGTGGGGGGAGGGAGAGCACAGGATCAATAGCTAACGTATGCTGGGCTGGATATCTAGGTGACAGGTTGACAGGTGCAGCAAACCACAATGGCACACCTTTACCTATGTAACAAATCTGCACATCCTGCACATGTGTCCCAGAACTTAAAATAAAATTAAAAAGTAACTATCAGAAGAATGTGCTAAGACTTGAAAGTACCCAGGATAATTGGTTGGGGAAGGGGCAAAAGATTGTTCTCTTGCTTGAATTTTGCTTTGTAACAAATCTTTTTTTTTTTTTTTTTGAGATGGAGTTTTGCTCTCATTGCCTAGGCTGGAGTGCAATGGCGTGATCTCGGCTCACTGCAACCTCCGTCTCCTGGGTTAAAGAGATTCTCCTGCCTCAGCCTCCAGAGTAGCTGGAATTACAGGCATGCACCACCATGCCCGGATAATTTTGTATTTTTAGTAGAGATGGGGTTTCTCCATGTTGGTCAGGCTGGTCTTGAACTCCCGACCTCAGGTGATCCGTCCGCCTCAGCCTCCTAAAGTGCTGGGATTACAGGCGTGAGCAGCTGCACCTGGTGCCTTGTAACAAATCTTTAACACTAATTGACCCCCCAAAACACACAAATTAAAAACGTATGTTTCACCTTAATATACATTTTAGAAATTTTGCCCCATATTCAGTACCCGACTCTTGCTCAGATTTGAAGAAGGCTAGCCTCACTCATTATATGCCCCTTGAAGATCATCTGTCCCTTTGTATTTCTGACACATAACCAAGTTGTTCACACTCTAACTGTGTAATTGGAACATATCATCAATAATAAAAAGGATCAGTTACATCCCAGGAGTTCTTTAGTGTCATTGATACCAGAAAGTGCAATTCTGTCTGCTAATTTCTGAGAAAAGGGAATTGGTGCTTGATTTCAGATAGGACGAAAGAGAGTTTTGGCTTGTCTAGTTTTTGTGCATCTTTTTCTTTCTTTCTATTTTTAAAAATTAAATAGAGAGGAGGTCTCACTATGCTGCCCAGGCTGGTCTTGAACTCCTGGGCTCAAGCAATCCACCTGCTTTGGCCTCCCAAAGTGTTGAGATTATAGGCATGAGCCACCACCCTGGCCAATTTTTGTGCGTCTTGAGGTAAACACTGCTGAGCTCTTTACCTAATACAACAAAGCTTGATCCACACCACCGCGTTGAGAATGCTTAAGGGATACACCGGTCCCTTAACGCTGTGTGTGACATAGACACAGCCCAGCTTCAGTTCTCAGTTCTTTAAGCCAAATCTTGGCTAAACTTGATTCTTTTTCTGTGTGTGTGAGATGGAGTCTCTCTTTGTCACCCAGGCTAGAATGCAGTGGAGTGATCTCGGCTCACTGCAACCTCCACTTCCCTGGATCAAGCAATTCTCATGCCTCAGCCTCCTGAGTAGCAGGGACCACAGGTGCGCACCATCATGCCTGGAAAATTTTTCTATTTTTAGTAGAGATGGGATTTCACCCTGTTGGCTAGGCTGGTCTCGAACTCTTGACCTCAAATGATCTGCCTGCTTCGGCATCCCAAAGTGCTGGGATTACAGGTAAGAGCCACCGCCCCTGGCTTAAACTTGATTCTAATCGGCAGGTTTTTAAAAAATAGATACTCTATAATGTAAGCAATTTTTTAATTATATTTCAATACTAATTTATACTCCCAGATACTGCCAAAAGGACTTTGAGGGAACATACAGTAATATAATAATAATGAAAATCAGTAAAACTAGTAGTTTTATTCATAATTGCCCCAAATCAGAAGCAACCAAGATGTTTTTCAGTAAGTGAATGAATAAACAGACGGTGGCACCTGCAGACAAAGGAGTATTATCCAGTGATAAAAAGAAATGAGGCCAGGCATCGTGGCTCACACCTGTAATTCAGCACTTTTGGAGGCCGAGGCAGGCAGATCGACTTGAGCCCAGGAGTTCCAGACCAGCCTGGGCAACATAATGCGACACCCGTCTCTACAAACAAAACAAAACAAAACAAAACAAGCAAAATTAGCTAGGCATGGTGTCGTGTGCCTATGGTGCCAGCTACTGAGACCTGTTTCTATTTTCAAAAAATGGGGAAAAGAAAATTTTCGGTTAGCAAGCCACAAAAAGCCCTGGAGGAACATAAAACATATTGCTGGGTGAATGAGTCCATCTGAAAAGGCTGGACACTGTTTGATTTCAACCACATGACATTCTGGAAAAAGCAAAATGATAGAGACAGCAAAAAAGATTGGTGGTTGCCAGGGACTGGGGAGTGGGGAGAGGGGAGAGACGATCAGTGGAGCGCAAGAGTTTTAGGGTAGTGAATCTATTATTCGGTACGACACTGTAATGGTGGGTCCATGTCTTTATACATTTATCAAACCCATAGAATGTGTAACAGAGGGAGAGAATCCTGATGTAAACAGTGGCTTGGGAGTAAGAAATCAGCATAGGCTCAGCAATTGTAATGAGCACACCCTCATTTAAGATGATAGCGGGGTGCGGTGGCTCACGCCTGTAATCCTGGCTGTGGGAGGCTGAGATTGGTGGATCACTTGAGGTTAGGAGTTTGAGACCAGCCTGGCCAACATAGTGAAATCCCATCTCTACTAAAAATACAAAAATTAGCTGGGTGTGATGTTGCCTGTAGTCCTAGCTACTTGGGAGATTGAGGCAGGAGAATTGCTTAAACCCGGGAAGCGGAGGCTGCAATGAGCCATGATTATGCCATGTACTCCAGCCCGGGCAACAGAGCCACACTCTGTGTCAAAAAAAGAAAAAAAAAAAAAAGAGTTAATGACAGGGGAAAGTGTCTGCAGGGAGAGGAGGGCCAATGGGAGCTCTGTGTTTTCTGCTCCATTTTCCTATAAACCTAAAACTGCTCAACTAAATAAAAAGATCCATTTAAAAAATCAGTACCTTCGTAAAACCAAAAACCTCTAAAATAAGAATGAAGTGGCAAGTGCAGTTTAAGACAGGAACTTGGTGGTGAAAGTACTGAAGTGAAAACAGACCTTTTATTCAGAATTCTCTGAGGAGCAGATCAAAGGAGGGATGAGTTACATAGGACACATTGTCCATGGGAAGGAACAGACCTGTTTTTCAGGAGACACAGGCCAACTCTGAGATGAATTTGTCCCACAGTTTGTGTGTGTGTGTTTTTGTTGTTTGTTTTTGAGACAGGGTCTCTTTCTGTTACCCAGGCTTCTTGCAGTGACACAATCTCTGCTCACTGCAACCCCCACCTCCCAGGCTCAAGCAATCCTTCCATCTCACCCACCTGAGCAGCTGGGACTATAGGCGCCCACCACCATACCCAGCTAATTTTTGTATTTTTTTTCTTGTAGGGATGGGGTTTCACCAGGTTGCCCAGGCTGGTTTTGAACTCCTGAGCTCAAGGGATCTGTCCTCCCGCCTCAGCCTCCCAAAATGCTGGGATTATAGGTGTAAGCCACTGCATTTGGCCAGTTTTTATTCCTAGGGACAAATAGCACAATGGGTGACAAGCCTGACTGGGCTGTCCCTAGAAGTTCTACACATTACATTTCATATCAACCCAGATTTTAGAAACCCAGGAGGGCCTGATGCTATGCTGCAGCTCATCAGGACAGGTCTGTATGGTACAGAGTGGAAGACGCAGGATCCTTCTTCAGGATTGGTGCTTATGGTTTCATTTTAGGAAAACCTATTTGCCCCTCAACTTTAAAGTTGAGTCAGGGCAGGGCCAGATGCATTTTGTCTGCTTCTGTACACCTGACTTGTTCATTTTTCCTTTAAAGGAAAAGGCCAGGCATGGTGGCTTATGCCTGTAATCCCAGCATTTTGGGAGGCTGAGGCAGGTGGATTGTTTGAGGTTAGGCGTTCAAGACCAGCCTGGCCAACATGGCAAAACCCCGTTTCTACTAAAAATACAAAAAAAATTAGCCAGGTGTGGTGGCACGTGCCTGTACTCCCAGCTACTTGGGAGGCTGAGGCTGAGGCTGGAGAATCTCTTGAACTCAGAAGGTGGAGGTTGCGGCGAGCCGAAATCACCCACTGCATTCCAGCCTGGATGACAGAGTGAGATTCCGTCTCAAAAAAAGGAAGTCCAGGAGTGCAACAAGATGATAGTTTAGCTGATCTTAAGCCTAATTAATCAGGCTCCTTTTTTTCTTTTTTCTTTTTCTTTTTTGAGATAGGGTCTCACACTAGTGCCTGGGCTGGAGTGCAGTGGTGCGATCATGGCTCACTGCAGCATTAAACTGGGCTCAAGCGATCCTCCTGCCTCAGCCTCCCAAGTAGTTGGGACTATAGGTGCCCAACACCATGCCCGGTTACTTTTTATTTTTTGTAGAGACAGGGTTTTGCCATGTTGTTCAGGCTGGTCTCAAACTCCTGGGCTCAAGTGATCCTCCTGCCTCAGCCTCCCAAAGTGCTGGATTTACAGGTGTAAGCCACTGTGCCCAGCCAAATCAGCCTTCAAAGAGCTTAATTCTCCATCACTGACTTTGTGCTCTTTTATACAAGGGTTGCAGACTCCGATGCTGAAACCCCTTTCTGACCCGTAGCTCTAGAGTCAACGAACGCCTGGACTTTCTTCATCCACTGAGGACAAAGAGCTTGTTCATGAGCATCTCCCAGCAGCTTGCGGTCTGAGCTGTCAGGAATGACGGATGCGCGGCTGCTTTTGCCAGACACCTCCCCGGCAGCTAAGGTAGCACTCACAGGACGGTCTGCAGTGTGGATGGACTCTGTGTTCAGGTGTTCAGGGGGTTATTATTGGAACAGCTGGCTCTATCTTAAGACAGGCAGCCCTGGGCAAAGCGCAGTGGATAAACACAAATCACATCTTATGAAACCTAAATTCATGTGAAATACTAGTAAATTCTGTGTTCAGAAATGAAAATAAATAATGCATTTTTCTCTAAAAATAAAAATAAATTTTGCTCGTTGAGATCTAGATTTTCAAAATCTTCTCTTAGATGAAGAAGGAGGCCATTTCTTTGTACTATATCTTGAAAGAAGGGGTATTTTTAAAAAGAAAGCTGTAGGCTACATATACAGTCAGAAATTTGAAAACATATTTATTGAAAACTAGAAATGTTTGTGAAATAATAACAAGTTTTAAAAAGGAAAACAGAGTAAAAAGGGGAAAGCAGTTATTACATAATAAAATACTTATTAGAAAGGGGAAAACCACCCCGTTTTTCTGATCCTAATCCTAGGAAGACATTTCCTTGGAGAAATCTGCATCTTGAGATTTCTGATTCATCCTGAGAAGCATCCAAGGGCCCTTGCTCCATCTTTAAAGAGCCCACCCTGGCATTCCCCAGTGGAATTTACTATGTTCGGAAAGTTTAAAAATGTTTAAGACAATGTGGATTTTGCAATGAGATTCACACATAATTAATTCATGAGTAGTTTCTTTTGTGTTCCACTCTACGTCTGCTTTGTGGTTCCTGGAAATCCCTGAAGAACCGGAGCTGAAGGTACCGGGCCCACGTTTGCCCAATCCCAGGCTGGAACAATTGGTTTCAGTCTCCGCTCTCTCGGAATGTGGTTTGGAGGTGAAGGAGGGGAGGAGCCGGCCCACAGCAGAGCAATGCAATTTCCTTCTCCAAGGGAAAAGGAGCGGCGGGGTGCTCCTCTTTTTGGTCACTGTTTTTTGGCTTTTGTCTCTAGCCTGGGCAACAGGGTCTCATTCTGTTGCCCAGGCTGGAGGGCCGTGGTGCAATCATAGCACACTGCAACCTCAACCTCCTGGTCTCCGACCATCCTCTCACCTCAGCCTCCCCAGTAGCTGGGACCACAGGTGTGCACCACCATGGCTAATTTTCTTGGTCACTCCTACCTGCATTCCTGCTGCCTTCAGAGTGGCCACCTCTCCTTGCCTTTCTCTTGGTTTGCCTTACGGCATCAGTTTCCCCTAGCCCTGATCCTTCATGCCCAGGCTTTCCAACCACCACAGATGATGTAGACGTATTTTGTTTTAAACACTGGAGGTTGAATAATGGTGGACTCTTGTCTGGAGGGAGGTTTCTGTCTAGTGGAGGGGGCTTCCCTCTGTTCTCCTGGCTCCAGGATGCCTTTCTACTGGTCCTGTGCTGCTCTCAGATTAACTGGGCAGCTTCTGGTTGGGATACTGAGTTAGGAATCCCCAATTTATTGGAAAGGTGTTGATTGGTTGACACAAATTCTTGGCCAGACACAGTGGCTCATGCCTGTAATCCCAGCACTTTGGGAGGCTGAGATGGGTGGATCACTTGAGGCCAGGAGTTTAAGACCAGTCTGGTCAACACAGCAAAACCCTGTCTCTACTAAAAATACAAAAATTTGCCATGCGTGGTGGCAGGCTCCTGTAATCCCAGCTGCTCAGGAGGCTGAGGCAGGAGAATTGCTTGAACCCAGGAGGTGGGGGTTGTGATGAGATGAGATCATGCCACTGCACCCCAGCCTGGGCAGCAGAGTGAGACTCTATCTCAAAAAAAATAAATAAATAAAAATCGGTTCACTTGGAAATTGCATTCTTATATTTTTTCTGTTTTAATAATCTTGTTTTATGTGAGTTATAATAATATGAATCCATCTAGGAAGAAGTTCTGGGCTGGGTGTGGTGGCTCATGCCTGTAATCCCAGCACTTTGGAAGGCTGAGGCAGGAGGATCACTTGAGGCCAGGAGTTCAAACCAGCCTGGGCAACATAGTGAAACCCCATATCTAAAAAAAAAAAAAAGAAGAAGAAGAAAGAAGGAGAAGGAGGAGAAGGAGGAGAAGAAGAAAAGTTTCTGAATGTACATTGACCAGACCTTGGGACCTATGAGTTCTCACCACGACACTCTCCATGAGACCCAGCCTGCAGCAGCCGAGCAGACTGCCTGGTTCTTCATCATGCTGGTGGAATGTAAACCAGTTGTCCAACCGATGTTGATTACATGAGGTTTTCTGTTACCAAAGGGTAATGGCAACAGAGTCATGAGTCCAATTATAAAGAAACAGATGCCAGGCGCAGTGGCTCATACCTGTAATCCCAGCATCTTGGGGGGCTGAAACTGGTGGATCACCTGAGGTCAGGAGTTCAAGACCAGCCTGACCAACATGAAGAAACCCTGTCTCTACTAAAAATACAAAAATTAGCTGGGCGTGGTGGCAGGTACCTGTAATACCAGCTACTTGGGAGGCTAAGGGAGGAGAATCGCTTGAATCCGGGAGGTGGAAGCTGCAGTGAGCGGAGATCACACCATTGTACTCCAGCCTGGGCAACAAGAGTGAAACTCTGTCTCAAAAAAAGAAAAAGAAAAGAAATAGACAACATGACTGTGTCAGCCAGGGTTCTCCAGAGAAACAGAACCAACAGGCTCTGTTTATTAAGAGATGTCCTTTGAGGAATGGGCTCATGTGATTGTAGGGACTGTGTGGTCTGAAACTGTGGGACAGGCCAGCAGGCTGGAAACTCAGGTAAGAATTTCCTGATGCTGCAGGTTTTTTGTTTTGGTTTGGGTTTTTGGTTTTTTTTTTTTTGGAGACTGGGTCTTGCTCCTGTTGCCCAGGCTAGAGTGCAGTGGGCACAGTCATGGCTCACTGCAGCCTTGACTTCCTGGCCTCAGGTGATTCTCCCACCTCAGCCTCCTGAGTAGCTGGGTTACAGGCGAGAGCCACCATGCTTGGCAAATTTCTTTGTATTTTTCGTAGAGACAGACTTTCACCATATTGCCCAAGCTGGTCTCAGATTTCTGAGCTCAAGTGACCGTCCCTCCTCGGCCTCCCAAAGTGCAGGGACTACAGGCATGAGCCAATGTGCCTGTCCCATTTGTTTGGAGTTTTTAATAGTGGTCTTAGTCCATCCAGGCTGTTATAACAAAATACCATAAACTGGGAGGCTTATAAACAATGGAAATTTATTTCTTTCAGTTTTGGAGGCTGAGAAGTCCAAGGAGAAGGCAGACGTGGGGAGGGCCCACGTTCTGGCTCATGGTGGCACCTTCTCACTGCATCCTCATATGGTAGGAGGGCCAATGCGCCTCCCTGGGTCTCTTTGATAAGACCGCTAATCCGTTCATGAGGGCTGTACCTTCATGATGTAATCACCCCCCAAAGGCCCCACCTCATAAAACCATCCCCTTGGGGGTTAGAATTTCAACAGAATAGTTTTGCAGGGCACATAAACATTCTGACCACAGCAGTGCTAAAATATATGTCATGTAAAATTTACTGTTTTCATCATTTAAAATCTAATGTTTGGTGGCATTAAGAACCTTCACGTTGTTCTCAATCATCACCTGCTCCTTCTTTCCTTATCCCAAGTGGAATCTGGATTTGGGGAAGTGGATTTGGCGTCTTGGAGGACTGACCAAGGTGATGGGGTTGCTTCCGTTTGATCATCCATCTTCAGAGCCTTTTCATCTTCCCCAACTAAAACTCTGTACCCAATAAACACGAGCTCCCTACTTTTCTCCCGCTGTCCTGGCCCATGGTGATCACAGATGCTAAAATCTAGAGGCAGTTTTTGCTCTTAAGACCTCCCAACTCATTGCACCAGCTCCCCCACATTATTCAGGGTAATCTCCGCTGTTTCAAACTAATTGGTTGTAGCTGTGACCTACCTCCACCAAATACTTCAAAGCAATGATTGATTCATGTGTGATTAAAAACTGGGAGCTGCAGCTGGCCAGGCTGGCACCCCAAAGACTGGCACCACATCCAAGCTGGTGATTCTTTTAAATTCACACCTGATACAGAGGTAGGTGTGTAATCACACATTCCAACCCTTTGAACTTGAATCCAAGGTGGAGGCACTTATACCGCCCTCTGAGGGGAAGCCCCCCATAATATTGGCCATTAGATCTATGACCCTCCCCTCCTGCTTCTTCTGGGCCTGTGTTTTCTCTCCACAGGCAAGAGAAAGAAGCAGGCACTTTGGAACAGCCAGACCCACGTGCCCTTCCTTCTTCGCCAGACCTGGGGCAATGCTCTACACTTCTTGCTTTTTTTTTCTTTTTGAGACTGAGTTTTGCTCTTGTTACCCAGACTGGAGTGCAATAGTGCAATCTCAGCTCACTGCAACCTCCACATCCCAGGTTCAAGCAATTCTCCTGACTCGGCCTCCTGAGTAGCTGGGATTACAGGCACCCGCCACAATGGCCACTAATTTTTGTATTTTTAGTAGAGATGGGTTTTCACTATGTTGGCCAGGCTGGTCTCGAACTCCTGACTTTAGGTGATCTATCCACCTTGGCCTCCCAAACGTTTGGGATTACAGGCATGAGCTTCCGCGCCCAGCCTACACCTCTCGCCTTTGATTCCTTCTCTACACCTCTCGCCTTTGATTCCTTCTCCTCGTTTGAAAGATGGAGTTGCTTCCTTTTGATCATCCTTATCAATGTTTCCGCCTCAGCTTACAAACAGCTGGTGACGTCTTCTATCCTAACAAGGATGGTGCCCATCCTCCCTCCCACCACCCTGCTCTGGCTTGCGTCACCTGCCGGCTTCTTCCCCCTGCTGCTCAGTGGCTTGAAAGCAGCATCTGCCACTGTTGGGCTCTGCCTCCACCTCCCGTTCACTTCTCAGGCCCTGTGGTGGGAGACTCAGGTTTGGGGGTGGCCTCTCATCTCTAAAGCCCATGGCTCCTTCTTGGACCCCTCCTGCCTGACGTCCCTGTGATATCTGACGCTCCCCTCCTCGAGCCCTCTTTCCCCTGGGTTCCCTTCTGGCTCTGCGACCATTGCCACTTTCTCCTGCCCCCATTTCTCCTTTTCCCTTTCCTTGCCCCTTAAAGGTGGGTCTTCCCAGGGTGTCCCCTCTAGCCCTCTACAGTTCACTGTTTCTGCTGTCCCTGGGTGGTCTCATGGTTCTGCTTGACCTACACACTGATTGTTCTCAGATCTGTATCTCTAGACCTGGTCTCTCTCCTCTCCTGGACTCCTCTGCCTGCCTAGCTCCCCAATGCTTGGTAATGGCGAGGTAATGCACGTCCCTCGGAGCCTCAGAGTTGCTCTGTAGAAGACGTGCTGTCATTATGCTTCTTGTCCTAGACAGAAGCCTGCCCCTCGGGTCCCTGGGCCCAGGCATCAGTGTGCACCCGGTTGCTCACCTAGAAACCATCTGGGCCTTCTCTCTTTCCCTTATGCTCTCGACTAGTGACTCACCAAGTCGACTGATTCTTCCACCTGTCCCTCCCTCCGCTGGTGTGATGTTACCCCTCCTGTGATGTTACGACAGCCACCTGGCTGTTCTTCCTGCCTCCAGCCTTCCATAAAAGCATTTGTGATGATGTTTCTTCCATGGTGAGACCTTTTTTTAAATCATAAAACAGAGAGTACTCTTTATTCTAAATTCTTTTTAACATAAAAAATTAAAATTTTACTGGAAATGTATCTTTTTTTTTTCATGCTTAGAGGTTTGATATCCCCTCACCATTGCCCAAAGGACCAAGTCCAAGCCCCTTAGCATGAGCATGACCTCCAAGGCTGTGGAATCCCCATGGCACCATCCCTCTTGGGGCTCCTGTCATTAACCCAGGGCTTGCAATGATGGCT
>NW_016107555.1:1963660-1985900 GCF_001604975.1 Cebus imitator
GTCTCAAACTCCTGAGCTCAAGTGATTCTCCTGCCTTGGCTTCCCAAAGTGCTGGGATTATAAACATGAGCCACCATGCCTGGTCCACAGTTTTATTCTATTTTGTTATGCTTTTGAAGTGTGTAATTCAGTGGCTTTTAGTATATTCATGGAGCTGTGCAAGTTCATCACTATCAAATTGCAGATAGACTTTCATCACCCCACAAGGAAACGCTGTACTCACTGGCAGCCGCCCTCCACATCCTCCAGCCATCCAGCCCAAGGCAACCACTGACCTGCTTTCTCACTCTGTAGATTTGCTTGCTGTGGACATTTCTCATAGATGGAATCATACAATTTGTGGTCTCTTGTGCTTGGTTTCTCTCACTCAGCAGAGTGTTTTCAAGATTCCTCTGTATCATAGCATGTATCAGAACTTCATCTCTTTTTATGGCTGAATAATCTTCCGTCTTATGGATAAACTACATTGTACTCATCCGTTCATTCATCAGCTGCTGAACCTTTGGGTGGTTTCCACTTTTGGGCTCTTCTGAATATTCTGCTACGAACATTCAGGTACAGATTTGTGTGTGGACATATGTTTTCAGTTCTCTTGAATGTATACATATCCCAACGTGGAACTGCTGGGAACTATGGTAACATAACACTAGGTTTAACTTTTTAAGGAACTGCCAGACGGTTTTTCACAGCGGCTGCTCCATTTTCTATTCCCGCCAGCAGTGTATGAAGGTTCCAATTTTTCCACATCCTCGCCAACATTTATTATTATCTGCCTTTTTAATTATAGCCGTCCTAGAGGGCGTATCTCAGCTTGCTTTTATTTTTGTATGGCCTTTGAGCTAAGAATGATTTTACATTTTAAAAGGGTTTTAAAACACACACACACACACACACACACACTCACACACACCCCCAAGAATATGTGATAGAGTTCATATGTGGCCCAAAAGTCTAAAATATTTACTATCCAGCCCTTTAAGTTAGGCCATCCCTGCTCTTCTCCAATCCAGAGGAAAAAAATCACTTTCCACTTTATGCTTTTCTCACTGGTTTCCTTTACTGCGAATGCCTGGCTTTCCCTTTGCTGCCTATTAGCTGCCTTCTCCTGAAGGCCCAGATGAAATCCCATTTCCTTGGGGAAAAGTTTCTTGGTTCCCTTTACATTCCCACCTGCATTTCCACTGTTTCATGAATGTTCTCTTATATTGGACTGTAGTGTTCATGTTGTTTATGTTTTTACTCCTAGATCCTAGAGTTCATCTGAGGCAAAACGTTCTATTTTTACCCCTACAGTCTATTGGGAATAGCAATTGGGTTCTTTTTTTTTTCATCTCCCTGTGAGAAGTCTTGTGCTGAGCACAGGACATATTTGTTACATTAATGAAGACACAGAAGGATAAGACAGACTATTTGGAAAATAGTGCATCTTTTCGGAAAGCTTAAGATATAGGGGCCAGGCATCGTGGCTCACATCTGTAACCCCAGCACTTTGGGAGGCTGAGGCAGGTGGATCACCTGAGGTCAGGAGTTCAAGACTGGCCTGGTCAACATAACGAAACTCCGTCTCTACTAAAAACACAAAAAATTAGCTGGGCATGGTGGTGGGCGCCTGTAATCCCAGCTATTTGGGAGGCTGAGGCGGATGAATCACTTGAACCTGGGAGGTGGAGGTTGCAGTAAGTTAGAGGCACACAACTTACATCACAAGACTGCAGGAAGCAGCTGGGCACGGTGGCTCACGCCTATAATCCCAGCACTTTGGGAGGCCAAGGCGGGCGGATCAAGAGGTCAGGAGATCGAGACCATCGTGGCCAACATGGTGAAATCCCGTCTCTACTAAAAATACAAAAATTAGCTTGGCATGGTGGCTCGTGCCTGTAATCCCAGCTACTTGGGAGGCTGAGGCAGGAGAATCACTTGAACCAGGGAGGCAGAGGTTGCAGTAAGCCAAGATGACACCATTGCACCCCAGCCTGGCGACAGAGTGAGACTCTGTCTCAAAAAAAAAAAACAGAGTCATTATTTGAGCAGTGTTTATTATTTTTAATTTATCATCATTACTTATCATTATTATCATTGTTTGAGCACCTACTTGTGCCCAACACCGTGCCAGGCGCCAGAGGCACGATTGTGAATGAGAAAGAAATCATTGCGTAGAACTGAACAAGCCGCTGCAGCCTTGGCCACCCATTTGATTCTTTTCCGTTTGAAAATGTTTGCTTTTGTCATGATATGAAACAACATGTGTACATCATAGGGAATTTGAAATGTAATAGACACAGAGTTGCATTAACATTTTGGATTATTGATACATACATATATATATATATATATATATATATATATATATATATACACACACACACCTAATTGCTTTCCACAGAACTGATGCTAATCTATTTTCATACCGACATATACCTCTGCACAAACTCTGCATTTTCTTTGTTTTTTTCAAGAAAAAGCTGGAATACTTTTTCAATTCCTGTTCCGTATCTACTATAGATAACATGGAAATTGTCATTAGAGAAGATGATCACAAATGTTCTGATCAGTGATAACTTATTCAGTGGATTGACTCCTAAACATCTTTGAGATATAATTCACATGCCATAACATTCACCATTTAAAGCATAAAACTCAGTGGTTTTTAGCATATTCACAGAGTTGTGCAACTGTTACAACAAAAAGTTTAGATTTTCATCAACCCCGAGAGAACCTCTTGGGTCCCTTAACGGTCCCTCTCTGTAACCTCACCCCCACCCACCACACTGGCTTTACTCAACCACTAATCTACTTTCTGCCTCTGTAGATTTGCATGTCCTGGACATGTTGTGTAAATGGAATAACACAATATGTCATATTTCGTGACTAATTTCACTCAGCGTGATGTTTCAATGTTCACCCATGTGATAGCATGTATCAGCGCTGCATTTTCTTGTTGAGTGATATTGCATTGTTTAGGTATGCTGCATTTTGTCTATCTGCTCCTCAGTTGATAGACATTTGGGTTGTTTCTACTTTTCGTCAGCCATCCCTTTGAATGCCAGCGTCCATTCAACCACCGCGGCTGGCCACGCAGGCCCCCTCTTCCCCTAGCCTAGAGAGCTCCCTAGTGATGACATTTGGATGCTATCGTTCCTAAAATGACAGCGCAGCATGTGATGGCATGGAGCCCGTGGTAGTCATTAGAGTTCTTTACCAAATTGTCATGGCCTTTTTTTTTTTTTTTTTTTTTTTTTTTTTTTTTTGTTTTTTTTTTTTTTTTTTTTTTTTTTTTTTTTTGGCAGAGTCCCTTGCTCTGTTGCCCAGGCTCGAGTACAGTGGCATGACTGTGGCTCGGTGCAGCCTCGAACTCCTGGGCTCCAGTGATTCTCTTGCTTTAGCCTACTGAGTAGAAAGGTAAGACTACAGGCATGTGCCACCCCATGTGGCTAATTTTTTTATTTTGTAGAGACGAGGTCTGGCTACGCTGCCCAGGCTGGTCTCGAACTCCTCGCCTAAAGTGATCCTCCTGCGTCGGCCTCTCAAAGCCTGCTGGGGATTGCAGGCATGAGCCACTGTGCCCAGCCGGGGTTCTTCTCTTCTAAGTTTTCATAGGATTGCACTCCCCCACTCCTTTTATGGTTGGGGTGGCCACTTGACTTACTTTGACCCATGCAATCTGAGTCCAAGTGATGTCTGTCACTTTGGGTGGAAGCTTGCTATGATTTGGCTCTGTGTCCCCACCCAAATCTCATCTGGAATTGTAATCCGCAGGTGTCAAGGGAGGGACCTGACGGGAGGTGACTGGATGATGGGGGCGGGTTCCCCCACGTGTTCTCACGACAGTGAGGGAGTTCTCATGTCATCTGATGGTTTTATGATGGCAGTTTCCCCTGCTCTTTCCTCCCTTCTGCCACCTTGTAAAGAAGGTGCCAGCTTCTCCTTCACCTTCCGCCATGACTGTAAGTTTCCTGAGGCCTCTCCAGCCATGCAGAACTGTGAGTCAATTAAACCTCTGTCCTTTATAAATTACCCAGTCTTGGGCAATTTTTTAATAGCAGTGTGAGAACAGACTAATACAAAGCTCTAAGAGCCAGAGTGCATTTTGTCCTGTTTTCTTCCCTATGCTGCAGTGGCCATGGGAGTGAATGGCAGATCAAGCCTCCCTCTGCCTGGATGACTCTGCCAATGAGAACCTTCTGCATCATATTGGACAGACCCTATAGAGCTTGGAGGTTGTGTGGGCCCATGCCTGATATAGCCTGTCTAACCAACAGTTCTGTGGGAGTTCACTCAGGACAGGATCTGGAGTGACTGCTGCAGGGGGCGGGGTTGACCCAGGACCTGAGGATGAGGGGATGGGTAGACAGAGGGTGGAGGAAGGGAGGGGGCCAGGAACAACCAGAGGCAGGTACCTGCCACCCCCTGGAAAGCTTTAACTGAGATGGCTACTTGCAAAGATGACATTCCCACTCGGTTTTACTTCCAGGAGTAAAACTGCTTCGAGAGTAACCATTACTCAGCCTCCCTCTCCAGGGAGATATTCCACTATTGAGCACTTTGTTATAGTTCTTGGGTGAATTTGGATTTCTCACTCTGTGTTTAATGCTTCTTTGAAATGAATCCAGTGGTAAAACATCCCTGCTCTTTTTGGATCACACGGTTGTCCAATTCTGGTGCACAAGAAGAAAAAGACAGCTGGTGTGTTTCTAGCACAACTCCAGTGCAGCAATGGCCAAGGCCTCTCAGAGTGAATTATGTTCTTGTCCAAGGAGCTACCTTTGAGATGGGGGTGACGGTGTCACCCTGTCTGTCTTATACATGATGAAGTGTTCACCCGTGAAGCTGGGCTAGAGATTGAAAAGCGCTCCATGCTTGGCCATGGTGGCTCACGACCGTAATCCCAGCACTTTGGGAGGCTGAGGTGGGTGGATTACTTGAGTCCAGGAGTTGGAGACAAGCCTGGGAAACATGGTGAAACCCCATCTCTATTTAAGTCATTATGTATACATATAAAATAAAAAAGCACTCCACATCCCTTTATCGCTGAAGATCACACTGTTTTCTGCAACTTTCACTGATCTCACTCTTTAGAAATAATGACACGGGTTATTTTCGTACCGGTATGAGTTAATTTACCAGGATGGTTTCAGCATTGAGGTGTGGACTGAATTTCAGAAAATACTGTAATTAGCATTGCTTATTGCTTTTTACTCGAAGGTAAAAGATAAATCGGAGAAACAATATCCCAGTAAGGGCCCCCTGCAGGCGGTCCATCCCGACCAAGACAGACGGAGAGGAGGAACAATGGCTACACTTTACTCTGAAGTGACTACATCACCTTCTTCTGGGCCAAGAAGCCCAGGTGCAGATGTTTTCTCTGCAGGGAGTGTGCTGAGCTGGGTTTTATGGGCTGCAAACTCCTATCAGAAGTTGATAAAGTTCTGGGCCATTAGTTCTTTGCTGATTAGAAAACTATTTCATAAGCCCAGAGTGTGAAACACCTAGAGATGAATCATCCACATGGGCCAGTTCCCCTGAAAAGAGAAAAAGTCTCTGCTGGTGTAAACACACACATGCACTCACAAATGCACACACAAACCTTAAACTTTAACAGAGTCTCAAGTAAGTGATGGAATCGGCCATGTGCGTGGCTCACGCCTGTAATCTCAGCACTTTGGGAGGCCGAGGTGTGCGGATTACCTAAGGCCAGGCATTCAAGACCAGTCTGGCCAACATGGTGAAACACTGTCTCTACTAAAAGTACAAAAGTAAAAATTAGATCATGTGGTGGCGGGCACCTGTAGTCCCAGCTACTCGGGAGGCTGAGGCAGGAGAATCGCTTGAACCTGGGAGGCAGAGGCTGCACTGAGTCCTGACAGTACCACTGTACTCTAGCCTGGGACCAGAGTTTTCTACCAGAGGGTCATCATCTGGGCCTCTGTTATTTTTTCTTTTGAGGCCCAGTTTTCATAAAAAAGAATAAAACTTACAGCTCTTAAAAATGGGTAGGATGCAACACTCTTCCTGGATTTAATCTAATTATCATGTGAGGTGAGTCAATGGTCATGAATTGTATGGGGTAAAGATTCAGTGAGACTGTCTAAAAAAAGTGACGGAATCAGATAGATAATATGGTGTCACGTGCTGCCAGCGCCTGCCATGCGGAGACCTGCGTGTGTGCGCGTCCCCAGCCTGGTGGCTCAGTTATCTCCTGGGACCCCAACCACAACTTCCTCTGTGGCTCCAGTCACCTCCTGTCCTTTCAGAAGGCCACTCACAAGACATACTCCCCTCCCGTGGTGACTGGTCACCTTATTCTTGAAGCAATGACTAAGGACTGGTTTCTCAGAGACAAGCTATGCCGAGAATGTCTGAGGGCACCCCAATACCTTGGAGTTGCTGGACTTCTGAACGTTTTCTAAATCATCTTCCACAGCCGTCCATCTTCTGCCACCTGGATTCCAGGCTCAGTTGTGAGAGAGAAAGATTCAATTAGCCATGGCATTTTCCACCACAGGGTCAACATCTGGGCCTCTGTTATTTTTTCTTTTGTGGCCCCGTTTTCATGAAAACAAATAAAATTTACAGCTCTTAAAAATACCTCAGATGTGCCCAGCGCAGTGGCGCATGCCTGTAATCCCAGCACTTTGGGAGGCGGAGGCGGGAGGATCATGAGGTCAGGAGATCGAGACCATCCTGGCTAACACGATGAAACCCCATCTCTACTAAAAATGCAAAAAAATTAGCCAGGTATGCTGGCACACACCTGTAATCCCAGCTATTCAGGAGGCTGAGGCAGGAGAATCGCTTGAACCCAGGAAGCAGAGGTTGCAGTGAGCCGAGATCATGCCACTGTCTTCCAGCCTGGGAGACAGAGCAAGACTCTGTCTCAAACAATAACGACAACAAAACAAAACAAAAAAACCCTGGGATGCAGCACTCTTCATGGATTTAATCTAATTATGTGAGATGAGTCAATCAATGGTCAGGAATTGTTTGGGTAAAGTAAACGAGGCACAATAAGACCACTGGCGATGGGTCAGAAGGGGCTCCCTGGCTTCACCCTCCACTTCCCTGGGGGATCCGGGCTTCCCCCAGCACAGTGGCTGGGCGGTGCTGCCCTCAAAGGCCTGCTGTCATGGACTTTCCCCTGACCCTGAAATTTCCCCCATTTGTCTGAGCTAGGGACAACTTCCTGGAGGCTACAATACTGCAATGAAACCCAGTGATGAAGTGTCAGAAACAGTTAATACAAATTCTGCCAACAAGCTTAGCTTTAACAGTGAGTCTTCAAATGGATAAGACAAAGAAAGAGAGAGGGAAGGAAAAAGGAGAGGGGAAACAGAGAGAGACAAAGAAAAAGAAAAAGAGAGAGATTTTCTGGCATTCATCCTGAGCATGTCAGCCGCAAACTGGTTTAGGCCAGTGAGACAGGACGTTCTGCAGAGCAAAGATCACGTGACCACACAGTGTGAACAAACAGATGGTGTATCATTAACAAACTGCAAGGCTGCCTTTCCTAGTCTCCCCAGGGTGTCAGTGACCCAGGCAATTTAATTAAAAACATTTTTTAAAAAGTGACAAGGGCCAAAGTTTTATCCTGTTTAAATTCAACCTCATCAAAAAAGTTGGTGGGGAGACGCTGTTTCCTTCCTTGAAACATCCACATCTAAGCCCCTCAGGGAAGAGGCACCAACGTGTGGATCAGTGGCACCGTCAGGCCTCTGGTCACTGGGCATTGATCCAGAAATTTGGCCAGGGCAGGGGCAGCTCCAGGACAGGGACTAGCTCCCCTCCCGTCAGCCTCCTGGGGACACAGGACAGGCAAGCTGCAGGGAGCATAGGAGGTTTTCTGGACCAGGCTGTGTACACAGTTCGTCCTGAGTACAAACAAGCAGGTGGCCAGTCTCACCTTTGTTCTAAGAAATGGGACCCAGGCAGGCCAGGAGGAGGCCCAGAGTAGCTGTCAGGAGACACTGGGGCCCAGCCAGCGCTTCCACCCCTGCAGGAGCAGGGCAGGGGCTTTGACACTCTCAGACACTCAGCACTGTCCTCACTTAAAGCTCTCCAGCAATGGCAGCATAAAGTGATGGTCCAGGGGTGGACGGTTGGGACTCAGAAAGCTTCTTCCCAAATATCCCTGCTCCACTGTCCGCCAGCGACAGATACTGTGCTGAAGTTAGCCTCTGCACAGTCCCCTGTAGAATCGTGACAACATGGGAAGGTCAGGTGAAGGTCCCAGGACACTGCCTGGCCATTGAGAGTGCTCTGTCATGCAGGTGGGCATGGGGCTGTCCAGAATTCAGCTCGCTCGCTCCTTCCTTCCTTCCTTCCTTCCTTCCTTCCTTCCTTCCTTCCTTCCTTCCTTCCTTCCCTCCTTCCTTCCTTCCCCCCCTCCTTCCTTCCTTCCTTCCCTTTTTTTCTTCTTTTGAATTGGAGTCTTGCTCTGTGGCCCAGGCTGGAGTGCAATGGCGCGATCTCAGCTTACTGCAACCTCCACCTCCCAGGTTCTTCTTCTATTCTTCTGCTTCAGCCTCCCCAGTAGCCAGGCAGAAGGAACAGCTTGTGCAAAGGGCCTGACGTGGACATGAAATGTTTCTGGAGGGAAAGTCATTGTAGCGGGAGTAGGGAGGCAAGAGGCAGGTGTCGGGAGGTCTGCAGGAGCCAGATTACAATAAAAGGCCTGTTGACGACCTAGTGTGGAATCGTTGTGGCCCCCGCAGATGATGCAGCATTAGGGATCTATGCAGAAACCAAAGGGAGCTATGCAACCACCATTTTGTTTTCTGTCTCCATAAATTCGTTTTGCCTGTTTTAGAATTCCATGTACATGGAATCACACAATATGTACTCTTTTGTGTCTAGTTTTTCACCATAATGTTTTGGGGATTCATCCATGTTATTGAGAATGCCAACAGTTTTTTCTTTCTATTGCAGAGTAGTAGTTATCTTATACTTAATTTACTTGTTTATTTGCTGATGAGTATGTAGGTTGTTTGCAGATTGAGGCTTTTTTTTTTTTCTTTTTTTGAGACAGGGTCTTGCTCTGTCACCCATGCTGGAGTGCTGTGGTGTGATCAGGCTGGACTTCAGTGGTGTGATCGTGGCTCACCCAGGCTGGAGTGCAGTGGTGTGATCGGGCTGGAGTGCAGTGGTGTGATTGTGGCTCACCCAGGCTGGAGTGCCGTGGTGTGATCGTGGCTCACCCAGGCTGGAGTGTAGTGGTGTGATCGTGGCTCACCCAGGCTGGAGTGCCATGGTGTGATCGTGGCTCACCCAGGCTGGAGTGCAGTGGTGTGATCGTGGCTCACCCAGGCTGGAGTGCAGTGGTGTGATCAGGCTGGAGTTCAGTGGTGTGATTGTGGCTTACCCAGGCTGGAGTGCAGTGGTGTTATCAGGCTGGAGTGCAGTGGTGTGATCAGGCTGGTGTTCAGTGGTGTGATCGCGGGTCACATAGGCTGGAGTGCAGGGGTGTGATCATGGCTCACCCAGGCTGGAGTGCAGTGGTGTGATCAGGCTGGAGTGCAGTGGTGTGATGGTGGCTCACTGCATGCTACAGTCCTGACTTCTCTGGCTCAAGCCACCTTAGCCTTCCAAAGTTCTGGGATTACAGGTGTGTGCCACCACACCTGGCCTCAAGACTTTTAAGGACCATATCATGGTGAATATCCTTTTTGTGAACATAGTTTTAAAAATAAGTGTATAAAGAAAGTTTTTTCTCAAATGCATGCTTGTTTATCACTTAGTTTTGCTTGCTTTTGAGCCCTATGGAAATGGCATCATGTTGGCGTATTCTAGGACTTTCCCCCCCCTTTGCATTGTGTTTCCAGGTTTCATCTACGTTATTACATGGCAACTGATGTTTTCATGTGGCCCTTACAGGCAGCCATCTTTCTGAACTATCATTCCATTTTAAATAATATATCTACACGTTCTTTTGGTTTTATATAAAGAAAGTCATATCATCTGCAAATAACAACTGTCTTGATTCTTCCTTTCTAATCTTTCTGTTTGAATTTATTTTTCTTGTTATTATCTTGAATGCCAGTATATTTTGGGAACAGCAGCTATATAGTAGCATTCTTGTCTTGCGTCTTAATCTTAAAGGGAAAATTCAGATGTTTTAAAATTTATGTTGTTGGCTGGGTGCAGTGGCTTACACCTGTAATCCCAGCACTTTGGGAGGCTGAGGCAAACAGATTACCTGAGGTCAGGAGTTCGAGACCAGCCTGGCCAACATGGTGAAACACCATCTCTACTTAAAATACAAAATTAGCTGAGCATGGTGGCTCACACCTGTAGTCCCAGCTACTCAGGAGGCTGAGACAAGAGAATCTCTTGAATCCGGTAGGCGAAGGTTGCAGTAAGCCAACATAGTGCCGCTGTACTCCAGTCTGGGTAAAAGGAGTGAAACTCCATCTCAAAAAATAAATAATAAATTAATTTAATTTAATTTATGATGCTGTTTGTATATATTCTCTTTATCAGGTTAAAGTTTTCTTTTAGTCTACTAAAGTTTTTCGTGGGTTTCTTAATTAAAATGAGTAGGAAATTTTATCAACACTCTTTTCTGCATCTATTGAGATAACTAAATCTGTTGATTTATTGAATGTATTGAATTCTCAATCTGTTGCTGTGGTGAATGACTGCCCGGAATTACTTAAATTAGAGATTAAGGGCAGGCACTGTCCTCCAGACTACCAAGTCAGCCCAAGACTTTTGACATCATCAGTTCAGGGGTCCTCAGAGCCATTCTCAGACCAACCAGGTACAAATTCTGGAGTCTGAACCCCCTCAGGGTTCAGATGAGAACTCAGGATTCAGACTAGAACGATGCATAGAACTCAGGAAAATGCTGTACTTACTATTACAGTGTTAGTATAGCAAAGTGATAGAAACAGAACCAGCCCACAGAAGAGATAGGTGCAAAGGGAAGAATCTGGAATTAGGAGGTTTTCAAACAAAAAGCTTTTGTGTTCTCAGGGATGCAATCTTCTCTTTGCATCAGTGTGTGACAACAAGCAGGGCATTGCCAACCCAGGACACCCACCTAAACTTTGGTGTCCAGCATTTTGATTGAGGCTTCATTATATAGGCATGAATGATTGCGCTGCTGCCCATGTGGCTGATCTCAATCTCCAACAATGTGCACACCCCCTCTCTCCCTGCCAAGATCTGGCTGATTTCAGTGGCCCAGAGCCCTAACCCTCTAATCACATGGTTGGTCTTTCTGGCATGGTCAGCCTCCACTCTGAATGATTTCATTAGCATAAACTATATGGTGTGGTCCAAAGGGTCCACTGTGAGTCACCGCATTAGCATAAACTAGCAGGTGTGGCCAAAAAAGCCCACCATGAGTAACAAAGTCCCTCCTATTACTCAGGAAATTTCAAGGGTTTGGAGGTTAACTCCCAGGTGGTGAGACAAAGACCAGATCTGTCTTTGAGTAAAGTTAATTCTTCATGACATACATAGATTTTATGATATCAATCCATCCTTGCATTCCAGGAATAATATGACATTATCTTTTAAAAACATGGCTAGATCTATTTTGCTAATAGTTAAAAAGACTTTACACCTATGTTTGTGAATGAGCTTGGCTTATGATTTTTCCCTTACTGATCTTGTCCAGTTTTTAAATTAAAATTATACTGAGCTCATAGAATGAGTTGGAGAGTGTTCTCTTTCTTTCTGCGTGCTGGAAGAATTTTTGTTAGATTGGAATATTTGTCTTATGGAAGTTTTGAGCAATTCACCTGTAAAACTCTCAGAGCCTGTGTTTTGTTGTGGCAAGATTTTTAATACTATTTCAATTTCTTTAATAATTGTAGGACTATCCAACTTTCTATTTCTTCTTGAGTCAGCATAATTATATTTTTCTAGAAATTTGTCTATTTTATCTAATTTTCAAATATATCATCATAAAACTGTTTATTCTCTTATGTTTAAAATCTCTGCTGTATTTGCAGTTAAATACCTTCTGCTGGGTTTGTAGTTAAATATTTGTGTCTTTTCTTTTTTCTTGATCAATATAGCACCAGAGATAGGTCTATTTTATTAGACTTTTCAAAGTGCCAGCATATAGCTTTCTTGATTCTATCTACTGTATGATATTATTCCCCCTATTAATTACCTGCTCTTTTATTATTACCTTCTCCCTTTCCTTTCTTTGGATTTATGTTTCCCCCTGTACCTTTGTTAGTTGAAGTTAGCTTGTTACTTTTCAAACTGCATTATTTCCAAATATATGTATTTAAAACTATGCATTTCCCTCTGAGTGCAGCTTTCACTATGCTAGTTATAAATAATATTTTTTAAATTCTTGTTTTGAGTATTTCTAAATTTTTATTATTTGAGCCATGAATTATTTAGAATTCTGTTTTTAAGTTTCAATACACAAGAACTTTATGGGGCCAGGTGCAGTGGCTCACACCTGTAATCCCAGCACTTTGGGAGGCCAAAGCAGGTGGATCACAAGGTCAGGAGTTCAAGACCAGCCTGGCCAACATGGTGAAACCTTGTCTCTACTAAAATACAAAAATTAGCTGGGTGTGGTAGAGGGCACCTGTAATCCTAGCTACTTGGGAGGCTGAGGCAGGAGAATTGCTAAACCAGAGATTCAGAGGTTGCAGCAAGCCAAGATTGCACCACTTCACTCCAGCCTGGGCACAGAGCAAGACTCCATCTCAAGAAAAGAAAAAGAACTTTATAATTTATTTTTGCTATTTACTTCCACTTAGTCACATTTTGTTTAAAGAACGTGATGGTTGTGATACTAATTTTTTGAAATTTGTTGAGATATGCCTTCTGACCTCAGATCTGATTAATTTTTGTAACCATTTTATGTGTCCTTAAAAAGTATAGACATTCTCTAATGATTGTTTTTAGGGTTTTACATAGGTTCATTACATCAAAATTGTTAAACAAATTGTTCAAATATGTTTATTGATTCTTTTTTTTTTTTGAGATGCAGTCTTGCTCTGTCACCCAGGCTGGAGTGCAATGGTGCGATCTCAGCTCACTGCAACCTCTGCCTCTCCAGTTCAAGCCATTCTCCTGCTTCAGGCTCCCGAGTAGCTGGGATTACAAGTGCTTGCCACCGTGCCCATCTAATTTTTTTGTATTTTTAGTGGAGATGGGGTTTCACCATATTGGCCAGGCTGGTCTCAGACTCCTGACGTCAGGTGATCTGCCTGCCTTGGCCTCCCAAAGTGCTGGTATTACAGGTGTGAGCCACCATGCCTGGCCTCTATTACTTTTAATGTATATGGTATGAGACATTTTTATTAGGTGCACATACATTTAGAATTATTATATCTTCTTGGTAAAACGAAAATTTCATTTTTATATAGAAACATTTTCTGTCTTAGAGTCCTTGTGTATGTGTGTCATACTGATGTAGTTATGCCAGTTCTTTTGTTTAATATTTTTTTGGTGTCTTTCCTTACCTTTTGCTTTCAACTTTTCCACATCCTTTTGCTTTAGATGTCTCCCTAACAGGGTTTACCCAAGGTTGACAATGTCTGCCTTTTAACTCATGAGTTTGACCCATTTATATTTTGGAGGACGATGAACATTGTGATATGTAAGTTTCCAACATTTCACTGGGGGAGTATACTGGAAAGTATGAGTGTCAAGATCATATATCTTTTCTAGTAATCAAAGCACGTGATGTGGCAATTCCGGTATGTTGGTTCTCTTGATTCTTCTTCAATAGAGTTAACAGTTTTGGATCTTGAGAAAATGTTATTTTTTGGTTAAGTATAGGGGTAAAATGAATTCTTTGGGAAATTAGTGAATTCTCATGATTTCTCAAAGCTTTTCTTGGGAAACTCCAAGAGGTGGCATGGGGGAGAGAAAGCATGGGCTCCAATGCCCCATTCTCTAGCTGCATGATTTAGAGAAAATTCCTTATCTCGGTGACTCTGTATCTTTACCTTGAAATTGAGAATTCACTCCTGCCTGAGATTTTTTTACCATGTGAATGGAAGCACATGGCACATAGCAGGGACTGAATGAATGTTCCCAGGCTGGCTCTCCCTCCTCTTTCTAGAACAGTGGCCTTGGTGATGTCAAGAACGCTTGGTAAATATCACAAGTAAGATAAGGCATTGTGATTATTACTTGTTAAAATCACTTTGTGTCCTGACTTAGGTGATTCATCCAACCCAGAGAGAGTTTTGTGTTGTGTTCTGGCTGGCAAAAACTTTGCAAAACAAGGAACGCTGCTTTTCATCAGCCTATTCTGCATTGGTGGTGACATCAGTCTACACCCACATCAATTTCAGGTAATAACAAGTATATGAGCTTTCTGAAGCTTTTTGTTTACTTATTTGTTTTAGGGTCATTCAACTGTGACTCAGGTAATATCGCTGCATTCTTGAGAATTCACAGAGATCAAAACACAGATATGAAATAGGGGCCAGAAAGAGTAAGGCGTTCCCAATGTGTGACAGTAAAAAACGCCCAAGAAAGCTAAACCATTCAACGTCTGCATCTTGTGTAGATGAGAAACTTAGCAGTATCCTCTTTTCTGGACTTTGGCGACCAATCATATCTGATAAAACAGGGTCTCATTACTTTCCCCCCATTTTTATCATCTTCAAACATTTTGAGAGTCTACAGGAATAGAGGCAAACAGGTGTGATGTGACTGGTCATTTTAGCCAAAGGTATTTGAGCATTACTCTGTGTTTCGCATTTGTTTTGTTCAAATTTATTTAGATTTCAAACTCTCCAGCAGTTTGAAATCTAAAAAGGAAAGATTAGATAGAGGAAGTATGCAAATAACAAGATGGAAAACTAGGCCATGAACTCGAGGGTTTGTTTGTTTGTTTGTTTGTTTGAGGCAGAGTTTCACTCTTGTTCCACAGGCTGGAGTACAATGGCATAATCTCGGCTCACAACAACCTCTGCCTCCTGGGTTCAAACGATTCTCCTGCCTCCACCTCCTGAGTAGCTGGGATTACAGGTGCCCACCACCATGCCTGGCTAATTTTTTGTATTTTTAGTACAGATGGGGTTTCACCATGTTGGCAGGCTGGTCTCGAACTCCTGACCTCAGGTGATCCACCCACCTCGGCCTCCCAAAGTGCTGGGATTACAGGCGTGAGCCAACACACCTGGCCTGAACTTGAGTTTTTAAATGCATGGTATGGTTTGACTAAGTTGGAAATCATGGGATAATCTGGAAAGGTTTATTAAAGAGGCTAATGGTGGGGAGGTAGGTACCCAGAACCTTGGGCTAGTGATGACTGACCCTTTCCGGCTGTGTGATCTTGGGCAAACTGCTTCACTTCTCTGTCTCTCAATGTCTTCCATCATGAAGAGAGAACACTGGGCGCCTTCTCTGTATGGTAGTTGTAAGGATGAAAAGAGTTGGTCTGTATGAAGTGCCTGCCTCCGTCTAGGGCTTCTCAGCCAGCACGCAGGGCATATGGGTTTCAAACAGATGCAAAGGGTGCTGATCCCAGGTACCTGGCTGTGAATATCCTCATCTGCTTACGCCAGTGTCTGTCCCAAAACATTTCACTTTTTTTTTTTTCTGAGATGGAGTCTCGCCCCATCACCCAGGCTAGAGTGTAATCTTGGCTCACTGCAACCTCTGCCTCCCAGGTTCAAGCAATTCTCCTGCCTCGGCCTGCAGAGTAGCTGAGATTACAAGTACATGTCACTATGCCTGGCTAATTTTTTGTATTTTTAGTAGAGATGGGGTTTCACCATGCTGGCTAGGCTGGTCTCGAACTCCTGACTTTGTGATCCTCCCCCCTCCGTCTCCCAGAGTGCTGTGAATACAGGCATGAGCCACTGTACCCGGACTTTTTTTTTTTTTTAGACGGAGTTTTGCTCTTGTCGCTTAGGCTGGAGTGCAGTGGTGCGATCTCAGCTGACTGCAACCTCCATCTCCTGGGCTCAAACAATTCTCCTCCCTCGGCCTCCCAAGTAGCTGGGATTACAGGCGCCCACCACCACGTCCAGGTAATTTTTTGTATTTTTAGTAGAAATGGGGTTTCACCATGTTGGCCAGGCTGCTCTTGAATTCCTGACCTCAGGTGATCCACCTACCTCGGCCTCCCAAAGTGCTGGAATTACAGGTGTGAATCACTGCACCCGGCCAAACATTGCACTTTCTATGAGGGCTGTGATATAACAGAGCTTGAAGGGCACTGCCAGGCCCAATTCTCTGGGCCTGAGGGTGTGGCTGTCTTGGTAGTTAAATATATTGATGTGGCAAGACAAGGTCCTTGTTAAGAATCTGACCTTGGGCTTTTAACTGAGAGGTTTTCGAGCCTACTCAACCTGTTGGCCACACAAGTATTCAACACTGTGAGCATAGCTGACACCAAAGGCAACTGAAGTGATCTGTACGTCTCTTAATACCAGGAGTTAAAATACAATTTGAATAACAAATGTGAAAGATTCTTCTGTGTAAGCATTTGTACTAGGGGCTAAATTCCTAAGCCCTTTGTCCATCTCTCAGAGAGAGTAAAAGCTGCCACACCTTGAGACGGGTGGTTTTGTGGAATGGCTAACTCTGTGCTGCCCTGCCTGTCATATGACCAGTGACTCCAGGGTTTGGACTGAATGTGCTTGGTGCAATGAGTAAGCAAAATATTGGTCATCACAGAAGGTGAGGTGGGCACGCCAGGGCTCCTGACGCTGATCTTTCTACTTTTGTGTATGTTTGACAATTTCCATAAATAAAAGTTTTATTTTTAATGTGCTTGGATGAGATGGTCGCAGTGGCTCACACCTGTAATCCCAGTACTTTGGAAGGCAGAGGCAGGTGGATCACATGGTCAGGTGATCGAGACCATCCTGGCTACCATGGCGAAACCCCGCCTCTACTAAAAATACAAAAAATTAGCTGGGCATGGTGGCACCTGCCTGTAGACCCAGCTACTTGGGAGGCTGACGCAGGAGAATCGCTTGAACCTGGGAGGCAGAGGTTGGAGTGAGATGAGATTGAGCCACTGCACTCTAGCCTGGGTGACAGAGTGAGACTCCATCTCAAAAAAAAAAAAAAAAAAAAAAAAAATGTGCTTGGATAATTAAAAACTCATATATAAAATAAAGCATGACATCCAATTACAATTAACTCTGTTATTTATATTCTTTTTTGTTGTTGTTATTTATATTATTATGAAATGTTCTGGCCAGACACGGTGGCTCACAGCTGAAATTCCAGCACTGTGGTAGGCCGAGACAGGAGGATCACTTAAGACCAAGAGTTCAAGACCAGACTGAGCAACATAGTGAGACCCTGCCTTCGTCCATTCTCACACTGCTAATAAAGACATACCTGAGACTGGGTAATTTATAAAGGAAAGAGATTTAATTAACTCACAGTTCAGCATGGCTGAGGAGGCCTCAGGAAACTTACAGCCATGGTAGAAGGGGAAGCAAACACGTCCTTCACATGGCAGCAGCAAGGAGAAGTGCTGAGCAAAAAGGGAAAGGCCCCTTATAAAACCATCAGCTGTCGTGAGAACTCATGCACTATCACGAGAACAGCAGCACCGGGGTAACCATTCCCATGATTAAATTACCTCCCATCCCTCCCACAATACATGGGGATTATGGGAACTAGAATTCAAGATGAGATTTGGGTGGAGACACAACCAAATCATGTCAGACCCCATCTCTACAGAATAAAAATAGGAAATTCGCCAGGGGTAGTAGTTCATGCCTGTAGTCCCAGCTACTCAGGAGACTGAGGCAAAAGGATTGCTTGAGCACAGGAGATCAAGGCTGCAGTGAGCTGTGATCACCCACTGCACATTGGCCTGGGCAACAGAGCGAGACCCTGTCTAAAAAAAAAAAAAGCTGTAAGTCACGAGTTAAGTTTCACAGTAACAAATGAATAATAATTAAAAATAGCAGCATCACACATTTACACACTTGTACTTACATAAGATAGGCACACGGCAAATATTATCGCATAGAATTCTCACCACAACCCAGTGATCTAGGTGCTTTATCACCTCCACTTTATGGACCAGGAGACTGAGACACAAAGAGTAACCCATCCAGGGCCACACGGTCAGTAAGTGACAGAACCAGGATTCAAACCCAGGCCAGCCGACCCCCATAGTCCATGATCTTAGGCTAGATAGGCTTGTGCCACAGTTTAGCTTCACCCCTAGTATTTGGCCAAAATTTTGTCTTTGACTTTGGGGAGGGAGCCAGGTGCCGGCCTCAGCACCGTTTCTGGCTTCTTTGAACTTGTGTGTGTGAATGCAGAAGTCACCGTTGTCGTCAACTTAATGTCAGGATCATAATAAGAATAATGAGAGATCCAAGATGGCCGACTACTAGCAGCTCAGGATTGTAACTCCCAGAGAAAGCGCAGAGAACGAGAGGACACCACACTTTCAGATGAATTTTTGTTGCCCACAGACCAGGAGATTCCCAGCGGAGGAGCCCCACGGGTCGCCAGTGCGAGTCTTGTGGCCCACGTGGTGGTTTTCCCGGCACCTCGGCGCGGTGGTTCTCGCGTCAGAGTAAACGGGACTGGGTCCCTTTTTGGTCGACGTTTGGAGCTCCGGGAAGGCAGAGTCGCCCATTCACCTGATTGAAAAAGGGATTCAAGAAGGAAGCCAGACCGGAGATTCCCGGGCAGAAACGCACCACGAATCTTAACGCCGCTGTTTTGGCCGGCGCCGTGGGTTGCTCAGATTCCGGCGCTGGGAATCGACAAGTTGGACATCCACTCAGAGACCTAATTTGAAAGTTGGTAATTACAAAGACGACAGGTGGATGAATTCACAATGATAGGAAGAAACCAGCCTAAAAAGGCTGAGAATACCCAAAATCAGAAGCCTTCTCCTTCTACAGAGGATCACAGTTCCTCATCAACAAGGGAACAAGGCCTGATGGAGAACGAGTGTGTTCCATTAACAGAATTAGGCTTCAGACGGTGGACAATAAGGAACTTTTGTGAGCTAAAAGAACATGTTCTAGCCCAATGTAAAGAAACTAAGAGCCTTGAAAAAAGGTTTGACGAAATGCTAACGAGAATAGACAATTTAGAGAGGAATATAAGTGAATTAATGGAACTGAAGAACACAACACGAGAACTTCGCGAAATATGCGCAGGTTTTAACAGTCGAATTGATCAAGCAGAGGAAAGGATATCAGAGATCGAAGACCTTAATGAAATGAAACGAGAAGACAAGATTCGAGAAGAAAGAGTAAAAAGGAATGAGCAAAGTCTCCAAGAAATATGGGACTATGTGAAAAGACCTAATTTACGATTGATAGGTGTACCTGAATGTCACGAAGACAATGAATCCAAGCTGGAAAATATTCTTCAGGATATTATTCAGGAAAACTTTCCTAACCTAGTAAGGCAGGACAATATTCAACTCCAGGTAATCCAGAGAACACCACAAAGATATTCCTCAAGTAGAGCAACTCCAAGACACATAATTGCTAGATTTACTAGGGTTGAAATAAAGGAGAAAATTCTATGGGCAGCTAGAGAGAAAGGTCAGGTTACCCATAAAGGGAAGCCTATCAGACTCACAGCAGACCTCTCAGCAGAAACCCTACAAGCTAGAAGAGAGTGGGGGTCAATATTCAATATCCTCAAAGAAAATAATTTTCAACCCAGAATCTCATATCCAGCCAAACTAAGCTTCATAAGCGAAGGAAAAATAAAATTTTTCACAAACAAACAAGCACTCAGAGACTTCATCACCACCAGGCCTGCTTTACAAGACCTTCTGCAAGAAGCACTACAAACAGAAAGGAGCAACCAGTATCAGTCATCCCAAAAACTTACCAAAATGTAAAGAGTATCTCTATAATAAAGAACCTACATCAACTAACGGGCAAAATAGCCAGCTAGCATTAAATCACAATATTGAACTCTCAAATATTAATATTAATCCTAAATTTAAATGGATTAAATGCCCTAATTAAAGACACACACAGGCAAATTGAATAAAAAGTTGAAACCCATCCGTACGCTGTATCCAGATCTATCTCACAAGCAACGACACACAAAGACTCAAAACGAAGGGGATGGAGGAAGATTTACCAATCAAATGGAGAGCAAAAAAAACACAAAAAACACAACAAACAAACAGGAGTTGTAACTTTTGTCTCCGACAAAATAGACTTTAATAGTAACAAAGACTAAAAGAAACAAAGAAGGACATTACATGATGGTAAAAGGATCAATGCAACAACAGGAGTCAATGATCATAAATATATACGCACTCAGTATAGGAGCACCCAGACACATAAGACAAGTTCTTAATGACTTATAAAGAGACTTGCACTCCCGCACAATAATAGCAGGAGACTTTGACACCACATTGTTAATATTCGACGCATCAACGAGATAGAAAATTAATAGGGACATCTATGATCTGAATTTAGACCTGGAGTACGCAGACTTCATGAATATTTTTAGAATTCACCACCCCAGGTCTACAGAACATACATTTTTCTCAGTATCATATTACACCTATTCTGAAAGTGACTACATAATTGGAAGTAAATCACTCTTTAGCATTTGCATAGTATCTTACAGACTTAAATGAAATATTGGTTGGCTGTTTATTTGTTATTTTCTTCCCTTATTCCTTCCTGTCTCCGTTGTTAGGTACAATTATCAGCATAAAAGAAGTTTTTATTACCTATTTTTAGATTGCATTCCAGCCTGGGCAATAGAGCAAGACTCCCGTTCTCTCTCCCCCTTTTGCTTTCTCTTTCTTTCTTTCTCTCAAAATAAATAAATAAATAAATAAATAAGAATAATAATTAGGATATTGTGTTAATATAGGTATATTCCTTTTCAAAATATAGGTAAGTATTGTAGACGCTCCTCGAAGAAAATATCTTCTGTGTGCTCTTAAAATTCTGCCAGTCAGGATCACCTGAGGTCAGGAGTTTGAGACCAGCCTGGCCAGCATGGCGAAACCCTATCTCTACTAAAAATACAAAAAATTAGCCAAGCATGGTGGGGGGTGCCTGTAATCCCAGCTACTTGGAAGGCTGAGGCAGGGAATCACTTAAACCCGGGAGGCAGAGGTTGCAGTGAGCTGAGATCACACCATTGCACTCCAGCCTGGGTGACAGAGCAAGACTCCGTCTCAGAAAAGAAGGAAAAAGTGAGGTCTAGGTGCAGTGGTTGACACAAGCCTGGGAAACACTGTGAGACTCCATCTCTACTAAAACAATTTCTTATCACCGGACATGGTGGTGTGTGCCCATAGTCCCAGCCACTCAGGAGGCTGAGCTGGGAGGACCGCCTGGGCCCAGGAAGTCGAGGCTGCAGTGAGCCACGATCACGCCACTGCACTCCAACCTGGGTGACAAAGTAAGAACTTGTCTCTGAAAAAATAAAATGAAAATTCTGTCAGTCAGCTGAAGAATAAATAGATCATTATAATTGTGAGGGAAAAAAAATGCTGCAGTAACTGATGGTGAGAGATTAATGATTTATTTAACAATTATTTAACAATTATTAAAAACATTCCAAAGTAAATAAATAGAGAATATGAATAGTGAGAGTGTATTAGCGAGATAACTTTAAGGACATTGTGCCAACAAAGGTTCATAAAATGTAAATAATTGATAAGGCAGGATAAGAGAAATTAAATTATATCATAATTCCAATTGCGGAATCGTTTAACTGATTGATATTTATAACATTATATAAAACCTTTTTTTTTTGAGACGGAGTCTCGCTCTTGTTGCCCAGGCTGGAGTGCAATGGCATGATCTCAGCTCACTGCAACCTCCACCTCCCAGGTTCAAGTGATTCTCCTGCCTCAGCCTCCCTAATAGCTGGGATTACAGTTGTGCGCCACCATGCCAGGCTAATTTTTGTATTTTTAGTAGAGATAGGATGTTGGCCAGGCTGATCTTGAACTCCTGACCTAAGGTGATCCTCCCAAAGTGTTGGATTACTGGTGTGAGCCACCAGTTCTGTCCATATCAATCTTATAGGCAGTTACAACATTAAATGAATGTTTACAGGCCGGGCTCAGTGGCTCACTCCTGTAATCCCAGCACTTTGGGAGGCTGAGACAGGCAGATCACTTGAGATCAGGAGTTTGTGACCAGCCTGGCCAACATGGTGAAACTTCATCTCTACCAAAAATACAAAAATTAGCTGGGCATGGAGGCGCACACTGTAATCCCAGCTACTGTGGAGGCTGAGGCAGAAGAATCACTTGAACCCAGGAGGTGGAGGTTACAGTGAGGTGAAATCACGCCACTGCACTCCAGCCCGGGTGACA
>NW_016107555.1:1986610-1992838 GCF_001604975.1 Cebus imitator
AAAAAAAAAAAAAAAAAAAAAAGTAATCAATATGAGATAGATCTAAGGTCAGAAGGTAAAGAGCCTGGGATCAGGATGACCACAAGCCAAGTACCAGTTGGCCTAAAAAACAAAAAATCCAGTATTTCCAAAATTACCTTGAGAAGGTAAATCTTCCTCTGCATTTTGTGTCAATCAAACATTCAGGAAATGCTATTCCAGTAGGGGCTGGCAATGACCTCTAGATACTGGACACAGTGAGAACTAATTATAAAAATGGAAGATTTTTCTAGTGAATAGTTAAATGAACCAGAATAATTTCATCAATAAAAGAGCTGACTGGCCGGGTGTGGTGGCTCACTCCTGTAATCCCAGCACTTTGGGAGGCCGAGGTGGGCGGATCATGAGATCAAGAGATCAAGACCATCCTGGCCAACACAGTGAAACCCCTTCTCTACTAAAAATACAAAAATTAGCCTAGTATATAGGCAGACGCCTGTAGTCCCAGCTACTCGGGAGGCTGAGGCAGGAGAATCGCTTGAACCTGGGAGGCGGAGGTTGTAGTGAGCTGAGATCAAGCCACTGCACTCCAGCCTGGCGGCAGAGTGAGACTCCGTCTCAAAAAAAAAAGAGCTAACTAAGAGTAATCTTGAGTACTTTTCAATAATGTGAAGGTTTTTCATAGAAGGGTTTATATGCAAAACATATATTCTCCATGTCTATGGAGGTCTGAAAAAGACTTTTATCAATTTATTTATTTAGAAAAAGGGTCTGGATAGGGCATGGTGGCTCACTCCTATAATCCTATCACTTTGGGAGACTGAGACAGGAGGATCACCTGAGCCCAGGAGTTCGAGACCAGCCTGGACAACATGGCAAGACCCTGTCTTTTAAAAAAGAAAAAATAAGATAGTAAAATAAAGAGACAGGATCTCACTCTGTCACCCAGGCTGAAGTGCAGTATTGTGATCACAGTTTGCTGAAAACTTAACCTCTGGGCTCAAGAGATCCTCCCTTCTCAGCCCCCAGGTAACTAGGACTACAGGTATAAGCCACCATGCTTGACTAATTTTTTAATTTTTTGTAGAGGTGGGGAGTTGGGTCTCATTATGTTGCCCAGGCCAGTGTCAGACTCCTGGCCTCAAGTGATTCCCCTGCCTTGGCCTCCCAAAGTGCCGGGATTACAGGCCTGAGCCACCACACCCACCCTAAAAAAAAGCTTTTAAATGAAATCACACTTCTGGACGGGCACAGTGGCTCACACCTCTAATCTGGGCACTTTGGGAGGCCGAGGTGGGCAGATCATCTGAGGTCAGGAGTTTGAGACCAGCCTTGCCAACATGGTGAAACTCCCCGTCTCTACTGAAAATACAAAAATCATCTGGGCCTGGTGGTGCTCGCCTGTAATCCCAGCTACTCAGGAGATGGGGGCAAGAGAATGGCTTGAACCCTGGAGGCAGTGGTTGCAGTGAGCCAAGATGGTGCCACTACACGCCATCCAACCTGGGTGACAGAGCAAGACTCCATCTAAAAAATCAATCAATCAATCAATCAATCACACTTCTTAAGGAAGATTTGGGGCTTGGGGCCCGCATACATTGATCAATCTAAAGATAGGCAGTGAGTCCATGTTATTTTCCAGGCACTGGGAACAAATGGGCAAGTGGGAGCTCTCCCTCGTCAGAGCCAAAGGGAGCCGCTGCCCCAGCCTAGGCACCCCACAGGCCTTGGGCCCAGCCATACCAAAATATCAGAGACCTGAAAAATTGTATTGGCTGCTTAATAGAAAAAAGAACCAACAACAAACAAGCCTGCTCTCCCTGCACGATGGTGAAGGCGCAGGCGGGAGTGACTTGGGGCATCTTTCTCACCAGGACCTCACCACGGTAGACGTTGAAGTCCACCAAGCTGTCTCCACTTTACATGAAGTTATCAGCAGACAAGCCATGATGAACCGGGTGTGCTCATGGAAAATCCACAGCTGTGAAAGCTATTTCTGGAGTTCACACTGTCAAGTTTAAAAATGAACCGGGAAGAACCACAGAATCCATCTTGGGTAGGCTGAGGCCAACATTTATAAATCTGATGACTCAAGTTGTCCTTGGCCAGAATGTGCTAGGCCCTGTGGAAGCAGTACACCTGATGCCTTTCCTACACGCGTGCCAGGGACCCAAGGGAACTTCAAGTGAGTCAGAGGTGTTGCACGTGTTGACTGTCCTGGCTGTGACATATGAGCTACTATGCTGAGCAGGGCAGCACTGACAGATGCCGCTCTTCGTTGACAACTGGTGATGAACTTTGTCCTGAGCCTTGGACTTCTGAACATCTGGTTGCCATAGACAAAAAGCTGAAACATATTTTTATTAGACAAAAGTGAGATTTTTAAAAAGATTTGCAGCTGGGCGCAGTGGCTCACGTCTGCAATCCCAGCACTTTGGGAGGCTGAGGCGGGCAGATCACGAAGTCAGGAGCTCGAGACCAGCCTGGCCAACATGGTGAAATCCCATTTCTACTAAAAATGCAAAAATTAGTCAGGCATGGTGGCATGTGCCTATAATCCCAGCTACTCGAGAGGCCGACGCAGGAGAATCACTTGAACCCAGGAGGCTGATAGTGCAGTGAGCCGAGATCATGCCACTGCACTCCAGCCTGGGCAACAGAATCTCGAGAGACTGTCTCAAAAATAAAATAAAATAAAAATATTTGCCTTTTATTTTAAAATCTTATTTATTTGTTTATTTATTTATTTCTTTGAGATGGGGGTCTTGTTCTCTTGCCCAGACTGGAGCACAGTGGGGTGAACATCACTGTAGCCTTGACCTCCCTGGGCTAAAGCCATCCTCCCACCTCAGCCTCCAGGGTTGCTAGGACTGCAGGCTCAGGCCACCACGCCTGGCTACTTTTTGTATCTTTTTGGCAGAGACAAAGTTTTACTATGTTGCCCAGGCTGGTCTCAAACTCCTGGACTCTAGCCATCCTCCCACCTCGGCCTCCCAAAGTGCTGGGATTACAGGTGTGAGCTACCACGTGTGGGTCTGATTTTATTTCTGATTGATAAATAACAGTTGCACATATTTTTGTGGTATATGTGATAATTTGATACAATTGTATAATAAAATTAGGGTAGCTGGGATGTCCATCACATTAAATGTTTATCTTTTTTTATGCTAGGATACAAAATAAAACAGATTCAGTAAGAGTCAATTAGGCTAAAGAACAGTATGAATAGGTCCTTCATTTTTGCACAAGGTACAGTAGCAGGACTTCCTATTGAAACCATTTCCATTTCTGCTCAGTCAAAATACAGCATTAAGTTGTCTGTGAGTATGTAGTAAAACAAGAATTTCAGTCCCTCCAAGATACTACTTTGAAACCCCAATTTATTATGGCTGGGTCCTTTGATATCATCAACAAATGCGCCATGAGGTTGATAACCCTAAGATGGGTGTAGCCAGCAAGGCACACATCTGTAATCCCAGCACTTTGGGAGGCCAAAGTTAGCAAATTGCTTGATTCCAGGAGTTCAAGACCAACCTGGGCAACATGGCAGAGCCCTGTTTCTACAAAAAAATACAAAAATTAGTTGGGCATGCTGGCATGCCTCTGGAGTCCCAGCTACTTGGGAGGCTGAGGTGGGAGGATTACCTGAGCCCAAGAGATTGAGGCTACAGTGAGCCATGATCACCCACTGCACTCCAGCCTGGGTGACAGAGCAAGAGCTTATCTCAAAAATAAATAAATAAATTTTTTTTAATAAAGAGGGTATAGCTGGGGATAGTATTTGAAAAGGGGTATTAACATTGGGCAGGAGGGCCAGTCAGGGTAAGTCAAGCCTGTAATCCAGCACTTTGGGAGGCTGAGGTGGGCGGATCACCTGAGGTCAGCAGTTCGAGACCAGGCTGGCCAACATGGAGAAACCCTGTCTCCACTAAAAATGCAAAATTAGCCAGACGTGGTGGTACATGCCTATAATCCCAGCTACTTGGAAGGCTGAGGCAGGAGAATCACTTGAATCAGGAGGCGGAGGTTGCAGTGAGCTGAGTACATACCACTGCACTCTAGCCTGGGCAACAAGAGTGAAACCTCATCTCAAAAAAAAAAAAAAAAAAATTGGGCAGGAAACGAAAGTCAAACCTGGTATTGTTCCCAAGGTAGTGAGGGAGAACTCATGTGTGAACCAATCTTTTCCAAAACTGTTTCACTTTTTGCAGAACGTAGTGACCTTCAGTATGCACCTCCAGGGGGTCTTATTGTAGTTGACACAAAAATTGACCCAGTGTTGTGCTAACCTGACTTAATGGAGGGGCAGGTACTTGGTGCAGCTGGAGTTTTACCGGAGATTTTCACCAATAGGATTTGGGTCTCTGTCCCCACGAAATCTCAGGTTCAATTGCAATTTCAGATGTTGGAGGAGGTGATTGAATCCTGGGGACTGATTTCCCCCTTTGGTGCTGTTCTTGTGATAAAGTTCTCACAGGACCTGGTTGTTTAAAAGTGTGTGGCACCTCCCACTCTCCCTCTTGCCTCTGCTCCAGCCATGTGACGTGACGTGCCTGTTCCCCCTTCGCCTTCCACCATGATTTAAGTTTCCTGAGGCTGCAGAACAGTGAGCCGATTAAACCCCTTTTCTCTATAAATCACCCAGTCTCGGGTATTTCTTCTTTTCTTTTCTTTCTTCTTTCTTTTCTTTCTTTCTGTTTTTTTGGAGACAGAGTATCACTCTATCCCCCAGGCTGGAATGCAGTGTGTGATCTCGGCTCACAGCAACCTCCGACACCTGGGTTCAAGCGATTCTTATGCCTCAACCTCCCAAGTAGCTGGGACTATAGGTGTGTGCATGGCTAATTTTTGTGTTTTTAGTAGAGACGGGGTTTTCACCTTGTTGGCCAGGCTGGTCTGGAACTTCTGACCTCAGGTGATCCCCCAGACTCAGCCTCCCAAAGCGCTGGGATTACAGGCATGAGCCACGGTGCCTGGCCAGGTATTTCTCTATAGCAGTGCAAGAATGGACTAGTATGTTCACAGAACTCGAAATTACCTATTTCCTACTGGGACAACTTCTAGGTGTACACACGGGAGAGATAAAAAGGCAGCAAATGGTCAACAACTGTCTGAGAATGAAGTGCTCACATGGAACACAGGATCTCTAGCTGCAGGAGGAAGGGTTAGTGCAGTCAAGGCTGATGTGGGTGAAGCGGTTCTCACTAATTCTATGTGCACGGCTTTTAGCCAAAAGGTGAGAAACATGGGCGTTTCACTGGTTCGAGTCAGCCAGAAGAGGACTGACCATAAAGCTGGTGGTCAGTTAAATAATATATTGGGATGATGTCAGAATTTTTCTTGCAATCTAGGGGTATATTTTCAAAGCAATAATGGGGAATAAATTTCACAGCTCATTACCTCAGTAGAAACTGTTAGATTATTCTCATTTTTTGTGTGATAAAAATTTAACCTCGGCCAGGCATGGTAGGTGGCTCTTTCCTGTAATCCCAGATGTTTGTGAGGCCAAGGCGGGTGGATCACCTGAGGTCAGGAGTTCGAGACCAGCCTGACCAACATGGTGAAACCCGGTCTGTACTAAAAATACAAAAAATAGCTGGACATGCTGGCATGCACCTATAATTCCAGCCACTCAGGAGGCTGAAGCAGGAGAATCGTTTCAGCAGAAAATCGGGAAGCCGAGGTTGCAGTGAGCTGAGATCACACCACTCCAGCCTGGGCGACAGAGCAAAACTCCATCTCAAAAAAAAAATTAACCTCTACTGGTAAAGTAAGGTCCAAAATAAATGTCAAAATTGGCATATTGGTAGATTTAATCTATACTTTAGTAGAAACTGAACATTGCTAAATGGTTTCAGGTTTTTCCGTCAGTGCAGGTTGAAGTGAAACTGTGTTGCAAGCAGCCTTTGCTGTAGCATAAACACCAGTAAGCCTGTTTGAAATAAAATGTTTTTTTCCTTAAAAAAAAAAAAAAGTCTGGAGCCTGGGCACAATGGCTCACACCTGTAATTGCAGCATGTTGGGAGGCTGAGGCAGGCTGATCACTTGAGGTCATGAGTTCAAAACCAGCCTGGCCAACATGGTGAAACTCCCTCTACTAAAAATACAAAAATTAGCTAGTTGTGGTTATGCGTGCCTGTGGTCCCAGCTACTCAGGAGGCTGAGGCAGGAGAATCACTTGAACCTGGGAGGTGGAGGTTGTGGTTGGATGAGATGGCGCCATTGCACTCCAGCCTGGGCAACAAGAGT
>NW_016107555.1:1993598-2001428 GCF_001604975.1 Cebus imitator
AGAAAGAAAGAGAGAAAAACTGTCTTCCACAAAACTGGTCCCTGGTGCCAAAAAGGTTGAGGACCTCTGGTTTAGAGAATAGTGTCTGATGAGCCTAAAATCATAGTTTGAACCCCCCTCTATGACCAAGACACTTTTCTCTCCCCTGGCTTCGTGAGTTGCTGGTAGATGCCCTGATTTCGAAAGGGAGCAGAGAAGAACTTGTGAATTAACAAGAAAAATGCATTGCACCTGGACAAACAATCCAATGCAGATGGTCTATAGAAGGAGGGTCAGCCGTGTTACGTTCCTACAGAGAAGCTCAACCATTGTTCAGAAAGCTACGATGAACTGTTTACCATCTCTCCTGAGAATCAGACCAGAGGAAACTGGTTAAAATCACAACAGGAAATTTACATTATAGTTTTTTTTAAGTCCGCTCACAGTGAGTGGTCCCTGATAATATTATTGTAGTTCTGGGAGGATGTAAATGCTTTGGTGACTCTCCCCTGTTGGTATAGAGACTCTAACACATACGTGTTGTGTGGGCTCCAAGAGTGCTTTGAAGCTCAAAACTTCCAATAGACAGAAGAGATAGATCCAAATCTCTATGAAACCTGTTAAAGAACCTGCATCTCAGATGGAAACTTGAACAACAACAGATACCTGAATATTTGCCTAAGCAAACTTGCCCACAGCATTCTGCCCATGTTTGGCGCAGCTTCTCTGAAAGGAGACTCTGGCGCGTGTTGGGCATTACATCATTCTCTCCTTTAGGGGCTTAAATGATGAAATATCAAGAGAGGGAACTAAATATATGGGATTGGGGGCTGTGAGACATTTAGCGACGATGACCTTACTCAAGATGACATAAGGAGGCTTATTCACCCAGCCCTTCCTTGTTTGAACAGTGACTCGACCATGAGACTTGTTTTTAAAACAACTGGAAATAGAATCGATCGCTGTTTGCTATGATATCAAAAATGCGTGTCTTGGGCTGGGAACTGGGAATGCAAGGAGGGCATATGTTACACCAGGCTGGGGTTTGGGAACATTTGCAGAAATAAATGTATATTCCAAAAGCAAGGGCCTCCTTTTTAGAACCCTTTCTTTGAGAAACATTAAAATATAGGAGCCACCCAGAATGAGCCTTGACTTCCTGGGGTTCTGAGATCCTCCTGGGAGGTCAGAAAGGCTGTTGTTTCTTAGGGCACGCCCAAGGAAGAACCCTAAACAGCCTGGGGTCCCAATCCTGTCCTTTCATTCCCATCTAACGTCAACCCAAGGTAAACATGAGAATTTCTTTTGGTATAACTGAATTACTCAGAAATCAGGAAAAACCAATGAATCAATAAGGTGTCAATTGAACTCCTGCTGCTACACATCTGCAAGGCACCCTGGGAGATGGAGAGGGATCAGGACAGGATTCATGCCTCCCTCCAACAACTTTGATAAAGCTGGAGGAGAAGAAAAGGACTTGTGAGCCGGGCTCAGTGGCTCCGCCTGTAATCCCAGCATTTTGGGAGGCTGAGGCAGGTGGATTACTAGAGGTCAGGGGTTTGAGACAAGCCTGACCAATATAGTGAAACCCCCCTCTCTACTAAAAATACAAAAATCAAGGCTGAGCGCAGTGGCTCACACCTGTAATCCCAGCACTTTGGGAGGCTGAGGCAGGTGGATCACCTGAGGTGAGGAGTTCAAGACCAGCCTGACCAACATGGTGAAATTATGTCTCTACTAAAAACACAAAATTAGCTGGGTGTGGTGGCGCATGCCTGTAATCCCAGCTACTTGGGAGGCTGAGGCAGGAGACTTGATTGAACGCAGGAAGCAAAGGTTGCAGTGAGCAAAGATTGTACCATTGCCTAGGCAACAAGAGCAAAACTTTATCTCAAAAAAAAAAAAAAAAAGAAAAGGAAAGGAAAGGGTCTGAGAAGGTGGAGGGCAGAGCACGCAGGAGAGCAAGTGATCTTGGCCTCCCCCAGACTGGAGTAAGAAGAGATGATGGAGAAGCAGCAACATGTGAGCTGGGCTGGGCGCAGTGGCTCACACCTATAATCCTAGCACTTTGGGAGGCCGAGGCAGGTGGATCACCTGAGGTTAGGAGTTCAAGACCAGCCTGACCAACATGGTGAAGCCCCGTCTCTTACTAAAAACACAAAAATTAGCTGGGCATGGTGGCGGGCACCTGTCGTCTCAGCTACTCAGGAGGCTGAGGCGAGAGAATCGCTTGAACCCGAGAGGCGGAGATCACGCCATATCACTCCAGCCTGGGCGAGAGAATGAGACTCCGTCTCAAACAAAAAAAACAAAACAAACAAAAAAAACATGTAGAGCTGACGGAGCAGGCTCAGGGCTCATGCCAAGGGCTCTGTTGCTGGATACTGTGTGTAGTTTTCTGAGGAAGAGAGTGGACAGCATCCTCCGAGACCAAGCAGAAGACTGCCATGGTAGGAGCTGGGGGTTTTGCTAGGCGGAAAACGGAAGGTGAATGAAAAGAGTGGCCACCACCAGCAGCTTGGGTCTGCGATGGTGGAAGGGCTGGGCCTGTGTGTCCCAGGAGTTCCGTGACTGGGAAATGGAGAGGGTGTCTGGAGGGGCCCCGGGAGGAGCTAGTGAGTGTGCAGGCAGGACAGATGCGAAAGGGCTCGGGGTGGAGAGGGTCAGGTGCCCAGGACGGCCTTCCCCACAGTGAGTCAGTGTCCCTTGTTGATTCAGGAGGGAGTTCAGGCCCTCAGTAAACTTAGAGCGGTGATGACCCAGGGAAGCAGGGCCAATGCCAGAACCTCTGGATGTGTGTGTGGGGAGTGGGGAGGAGGAAGGGCCTGGATCAAGGGGCCAGAGGAGCGGGAAGGTGAGCTGACCCTGCTGCGCCCAGAGGCCCCGGGAGGTGGGGGTTTGTAGAGTCCCGCAGTGAGGGTTCCTGGGGGCAGACCAGGCCACCCTGGTGATCAGGAGCCGTGGGGGACTCCAGTTCTTTCAGCTGCCCAAGGTCAAGGAATGAAGGACGGGAGGAGGGCTTTGTGTAGGCACTAGCTGACAGTCCAATGCAGGAAACAGAATGTGTCTCCATCAAACCAATTTTTACTTTCTGAGCTGTAAGGAACCGAGGCTGACCTGCTTCTGCCCAGTATTACAGAAGATGGAGTGTCGGGGGTGACAGGCCTGGCTGTCCCCCAGGGTCAGGAGTGCTGACTTCATGGGATGTCCCTTGATCTTGCGGAACTGGCCTACCTGGAAGTGATGCTCAGGGGAATCTTTTTTTTCGCTGAGTCGGGGTCTCACTATGTTGCCCAGGCTGGAGTGCAGTGGCACCATCTCCGCTCACTGCAACCTCCACCTCCCGGGCTCAAGACATCCTCCCATCTGAGTCTCCCGAGTAGCTTGGACCACGGGTGTGCACCACCTGACCCAGCTAATTTTTTGTACCTTTAGTAGACATGGGAGTTTCACCATGTTGCCCAGGCTGGTCTCAAACTCCTGAGCTCAAGCAATCCTCTTGCCTCGGTCTCCTAAAGTGCTGGGACTACAGGCCTGAGCCACCATGCCCAGCTCAGGGTAATCTTGATTGTCACTGGGACCCAAAGGTGAATAGTAGCACTGACTTCCGAGCATCTTGACAGTCCTCGCTAATTTGAATGAAACGCCGTCACTGGGTGAGGGTTCCGGGGAACCTCTGAGTGGCATCTTGGGTATTTGTTTCTTTGCTGTGGCTCTGCCCTGACCAGGCGCCAGAGAAGACTGAACATTTCTTTTCCCCGTCTTTCCCTCTCCCTCAGGGTTGACTTCAAAAGGTCTGAGCTTCTTATCCATATCCCTTGGGGTCAGGGAGGTAAGAAGCTTTTTTATTTTAGGCCCCTGGTGGAAGATGAATTGCACTGTCCCCCGGCAAGTTGGCAGAGGGCAGGTCTGGCCGAGAGCTTGTATGCTGGGGTTTGGGGAGGGGGCACTGGGAATGGAACGAGGGCCCCACTGCACACAGCACCCTTGCTGGGAAGGGGGTGCTGCAGATACTTGTAAGTGCTTGACCTTGAGGGGGACATCTAGGCCTTCTGGGGCCAAGTCCTTGGAGAGTTCTGGAAAGGCTCTGGAATCCCCAGGGCCCATGATGACCAGAAGCTCAGCCAAGAAGCCGGGGAAATGGAGACATGCCCCAGAGACAAGGCCCCTTCCTCCGTTCCAGTCTCTTGGATGAAGAGTTGGAGGGGCAAAGCTACCTAAGAGTGGCTGGCATTGCCGCCCACCTTGTCCTGCAGGACACCAAAGCCAGGTGACCTCTGATTTAGAAACACAATGTGACAATTCTTGCACCTGAGTGCCGTGGCACCCATTCACTCCTTCTTAGCCCCAAGCCGCTAACACAGGAGCCCTAAGTTTTAATTGATATAGACTTGAAATATGCAGAGAGCTAAGCTATCAAATCCATCTTGTTCTCTGCATTCTTCTCATGACACAGAACATGCCCTAGTATCAAATAACCCGGCCAGGGACGGCAGGAAAGGGACTCACGGGTTGCGATTTTACACATGACGTCAGAAAGGCTCTGTAAGCAGAAGGTGGGACGTGCGCCTGGCCGGCTCCCCCACCCCATGCGCAGTGACTACAGGCTGGAAGGCACGTAGTGAGCCAGGCGAGGTCACCACTCCACAGCCCTTGCGACTGTCACCTTTGCACAAGCGGAGTGACTTTTCACTCAATCTCATACCAGTCTGGCCGCACGTATGAAAAGAATGATGAGAGAAGCTGTTTTATGCATTTCTAAAGGCAGCCAAGAAGAAGTAAGAGCTTGGCATTTTCTAATGGAGCTGAGAGGTCTCTGCAGCCTGGGCTGAGAGCTGCTGGGGTTTCTGCTGCAGAGGAGGCTGTCATTCCTCAACCCGACTCTATCACTGTTATCTGCATTCTATTCCTTCTCTTTCAAGATTATTTTTTTGACATTTGCCTTCTGGCAGAGCTGGGACCAATGAGTGGGAGGTGGATTTTGGCGGAACACAGGAGGAATTCTCTTAGTCAGAGCTGTCCAAAAATGGAAAGACCTGACTCAGAAGACAGCATGTCCCCTGCCGGCTTAAGGTCCCGGGGAGGTCCTGTCCAGGGTGCTCTGCCCTGTGCCTTTACAGACGTGTGCAGAGATGAAAGATAAATGGCCTGTCTCGAGCACGTCCTCTGTGCCAGCCACTGTCTTAGTATTTGTATGACTTTTTGTATTTTTAGTAGAGACGGAGTTTCACTATGTTGGCCAGGCTGGTCTCAAACTCCTGACATCAGGTGATCTGCCTGCCTCGGCCTCCCAAAGTGCTGGGATTACAGACATGAGCCACCATGAACTTCTACGTGAACTAATGCATTTAACCTTCAAACAACCCTCTGAGACGGGAATTATTATCGCCTGTTATTACCCTCATCTTACAGATGAGGAAACTGAGGCACGAAGAAGTTTAGTAACCTGCCCAGGTCACAGGGCTAGTATTTGAGGGAGAAAGGACTCAGCCCCAGGTGGCCTGGTGGCCCTGCTCCTACCTAGACCACCCATGAGGTCAATTCACTCATCGGGCACTGGGGGGCACGTGACCGGGCACAGTGACCAGCTGTTCTGTGCTAAAAGGAGTTTAGAAAGCAGCTGACTCAGCCCTAACTGTGGGGTTGAAGTCAGGAGGGCTTTTAGACTCTAGTTCAGGGAACATCAATCAACAAGTAACAGAGGCTGGGCTTGAACTCTCAGAAAGGAAGCCTGGGGTGCCTGGTACATGTCCTGCCGCGGGCACAGGTGGAACCAGGGAATTTGGGGCTCGATGCTCCTGGGGCAGCATGCAGTTAGCTCTGGGCCCCCTTCCACCCCAGGTCTGTGAGCTGGCTTTTTACTCAGTTCGTTCAAGTGAGTCTCCGACTTCTCCTCCAGTTTGAAGAATCTGTCCCTGACTTCTCCCTGAGGCTGAGTTCCTGCCTTGGTCACCTGCCCAGAACAGCAGTTTCTCTGATGCCACCTCAGGGGAGGGGCAGGACGTAGAGACTCGGAATCTAGGCTGGAAGCCTGGATCCATCCGGGGAGCTGCTCACACTTCTTAGCTGCATTTGCCTTGGTTGAGAATGGGAAGAAGACGCCTCCTCCTGAAGACCGTGCTGAAGACTGCGATGCACCAACATGAGAAACCACTGTGCATGCGGCTGGACTGTCAGCCATGGCTGTCTTCCCACCTTTGCCACAGACTAAGGATCCCTTCCCGAGCTCAGCCTGTTGGCATTCAGCTTCTAGGGCTGACCCTGGGTGAGCCAGTTGCCTTCTGCAAAAAGTCACAGTTCAACACAGTGCAAGGAGGAAAGCTATTCGTACTAGCACGCCCTGTGTCGGGTACCGTGAGCAGGGACTATCAGAGAGCTTCAGGACTGCGCTTGGGTTGAGCTCAGTGACTCTTTCTCCCTTATTCTGTTTTGTTTTTGAGACAGTTTCTCACTCTGTTGCCCTGACTACAGTGCAGTGGCGCGATCTTGGCTCACTGCAACCTCTGCCTGCCGGGTTCAAGCCATTCTCCTGCCTCAGCCTCCCGGGTAGCTGGGATTACAGGTGTGCACCACAGCTTTTTATATTTTTAGTAGAGACAGGGTTTCGCCATGTTGACTAGGCTGGCCTCGAACTCCCAACCTCAGGTGATCTGCCTGCCTCGACCTCCCAAAGTGCTGGATTACAGCCATGAGCCAATGCGTCCAGCCTCAGCAACTCTTTGAACCAGCATCTGAGTCAGGAAACTTGGGAACCACTTGGCTCCAGACAGAAACACTTGCTCTGTCTATAAAATGAGAAGGAGCTAGAATATCCCTAGAACTCCTCTTAGCTATAAAATGTCCTGATTCATCACCAAGGGAAGAAAGAAAATGTGTATGTAGCCAAATAAAAACACTTTCTGACGTGAACCAAGGAAGGGGACAGAAGCGCTTGGCTTCCCCATTCAGCCCCACCCTATAGAAAGTTCTGGCTCTGGCATGAAGACACACTGGTCTGGTTTCCTCGAGCACTTATTTCACAAGGGCCCCCAAATATGACATTTACGAATGCCCTGATAGTAGATCCTAATCAGGTGACTGGCCTGGGGGCTGAAACTTTACACAACAGACTTCCCCCCGGGTCCTGGCAATCTGAAGCATTTGTGAGACATTTAGCTAAGAGTAAACAGCTTCTCATGTGGGTCTCAAGGTGGTGTTTTCCTTGCAACAGTTCTATAGAATGGGTTAAAATAATTTTTATGATCTTGCACTTCGGAAAACTGATAGACAGGAAGGTTTAGTCACTTTCCCACAACATATGAGTATTGAAAAAGCGGGAAAAGTTTCATCCTGGGATTGGCAGCTCCTTCTCAGCCGAGCAAACCCTGGGACCTTTTCCAATCACGTCTTTGATGAGAAGAAAGTAGCTTCCTACTCTACATCAAATATTTGCCCCCAGATTCCTGCACCTGCTGTAACAATTAGAGAAAATTCCTGAAGACTGAAGTTGAAGCTTCTGTCTTCTGTCTTCCTGTCAAGGTATCTTGGATCTGTGGGCAAACACTCAGATTAAAGGAGGAAGTATCTTCATGGCTAATTTCACTGTCTGAAGAAATAGTTGGATTAGCAGTGCCGGGCACAATGGCTCACACCTGTAATCCCAGCACTTTGGGAGGCCGAGGTGGGTGGATCACTTGAAGTCAAGAGTTCAAGACCACCCTGGCCAACAGGGTGAAAGCCCATCTCTATTAAAAAATACAAAAATTAGCCAAGTGTGGTGGCACACACCTGTAATCCCAGCTACTGAGGAGGCTGAGGCAGGAGATCGCTTGAACTTGGAAGGAGAAGGTTGCAGTGAGTCTGGGCAACAGG
>NW_016107555.1:2001497-2003334 GCF_001604975.1 Cebus imitator
TTTTTTGAGATGGAGTTTCACTCTTGTTGCCCAGGCTGGAGTGCAGTGGCACAATCTTGGCTCACTGTTGCAACCTCCACCTCCTGGGTTCAAGCGATTCCCCTGCCTCAGCCTCCCAAGTAGCTGGGACTACAGGTGTGTGCCACCACCACACCCGCTAATTTTGTATCTTTAGTAGAGTTTCACTATGTTAGGCTGGTCTTGAACTCCTCAGGTGATCCACCCACTGCGGCCTCCCAGAGTGCTGAGATTACAGGCATGAGCCACCGCGCTGGCTTTTCTTTTTCTTATTTTTTTTTTAGGGCTGTGTGTGTGTGTGTGTGTGTTTGTGTGTGAGACAGGGTCACCCAGGCTGGAGTACAATTGTTGGATCACAACTCACTGCAACCTCTGCCTCCCAGTTCACAGCAATCCTGCCCCCTTAGCTTCCTGAGTAGCTGGGACTACAGGTATATATCACCACACCTGGGTAATCTTTAAATTTATGTATCCATTTATTTATTTGAGACAGATTCTCACTTAGTTGCCCAGGCTAGAGCAAAAGCCTATTTTTGTAGAGATGGAGTCCCACTGTTTGCCCAGGCTGGTCTTAAACTCCTGGCCTCAAGTGATCCTCTCGCTTCAGCCTCCCAAAGTGTTAGGATTCTAGGTGTGAGCCACCACCCCTGGCCCTAGAGATTTTCTTTGTCAGATGAACATCCTTTCCCCAGGCTGGTGTCAGGAAGCTGCGGGATCCCGTGTTCTCTCCAGCACTGGGTTTTCCCAAGCAGAAAATCAGCCTCGTCTCGGCTCACCGCAACCTCTGTCTCCTAGGTTCAAGCAATTCTCCCACCTCAGCCTCCCGAGTAGCTGGAATTACAGGCGCATGCCACTGTGCTGGTTAATTTTTGTATTTTTAGCAGACATGGGGTTTTGCCATGTTGACCAGGCTGGTCTCAAACTCTTGACCTCAGGTGATCCACCCACCTCGGCCTCCCCAAGTGGTGGGATTACAGGCATGAGCCACCCACCGTGCCTGGCCTAATTTTTGTATTTTTTCGTAGAGACAGGGTTTTACCATGTTCCCAGGCTGGTTTTTCTTTTGTTGTTGTTGTTTGTTTGCTTGTTTTTAAGGCCAGTCAGGTGCTGTAGTGAGAAGGGTACAGGGTAGGACCGGGTGGGCCATCTGTAGCTGACATCAGTTGAGGTGACTCACTACCTTCCCACCAGCCGCTCTGCGTGCTTTTCACCATCGCCTGCATCTGTTGTAATGACACAGTCTTTAAAGCCTTTTGTCAATTTCCTTCATGATTATACCCCTTTATTTTCTTCTCCCCTTATCCTGGGCCAGCCTGACATTCTGAAACAACAGAATTTCTCAAATCCCAACTCTTCTCTACCCTAAAAGACAGTTCTGCCCAGTGGGGCCCAGTGAGTCATCTCAGAGCATCAGGCCCTGGTATGAAAGAAGACAAAGCAGCCTCTGCCACACCCTCGCCACGAAGGACCGTTCATCCAACTGGAGGGCACCAGAGGAAACGCTGACATCCTCAACTGCATCAAAATCCTTTTCCAGGGCTGGGTGCAGTGGCTCACACCTGTAATCCCAGCACTTTGGGAGGCCAAGGCAGGCGGATCACGAGGTCAGGTGTTTGAGGCCAGCCTGACCAACATGGTGAAACCCCGTCTCTACTAAAAACACAAAAATTAGCTGGGTGTGGTGGTTCGTGCCTGTAATTTCAGCTACTCAGGAGGCTGAGGCAGGAGAATCACTTGAACCCGGGAGGCAGAGTTTGCAGTGAGTTGAGATTGCACCACTGCACTCCAGCCTGGGCGACAGAGCGAGGCTCCATCTCAA
>NW_016107555.1:2003664-2007396 GCF_001604975.1 Cebus imitator
AAAAAAAAAAAAAAAAAAAAAAAAAAGAAGAAGAAAAAGGTTAGTGTGCGTGAACCTCATGCGGCTCTCAGTATCCCAGGTTGGGCTCTGCATCAACACGGCGCTGGCCAATGCTGGATGCGACCATGAATTACCTCTCATGTTTTTCGTTTATCCCTCAATAATAGTAGTTTCAAAAGAGAGCAAAAATTATGGCCCCTTGTCTCAGTGAGGGCTTTGGTACGATTTATTAGTTATAAATATTCCTGATTTATACATCAACTTCTTTATTCTACCCTCCCCATGACAGAAGGGATATTTATAAACCTCTCATTGCCCACCAAACCTAGGCTCTGAGACGCTATGAAATTTCTCCTGCAATCAGTCTGGATCATAGAATGCACCTCAAAACACAGGAACCTTTGCACTGCTTTCCACTGCCATTCATTCTAAGATTTTCTCTTTTTTTGAGATAGGATCTTATTTTGTCTCCCAGGCTGCATGGAGCGGTTCGATCACTACTCACTGCGGCCTCTAGCTCCTGGGCTTAAGCAGTGCCCCCACTCAGCCTCCTGCATATCGGGGACTGCAAGCACACACCATCATGCCTGCCTGATTTTTTTTTACTTTTTTGAGACGGAGTTTTTGTTCTTGTCGCCCAGGCTAGAGTGCAGTGGCGCAATCTCAGCTCGCCGCAACCTCTACCTCCCAGGTTCAAGCAATTCTCCTGCCTCAGCCTCCCCAGTAGCTGGGATTACAGGCATGTGCCACCTGGCCCGTTAATTTTTTTTGTATTTTCAGTGGAATTGGGACATTGCCTTGCTGGTCAGGCTGGTCTCGGACTCCTGACCTTGTGATCTACCCGCTTCGGCCTCCCAAAGTGCTGGGATCACAGGCGTAAGCCACCACACCCAGCCAACAGCCTATTTTCTGTAGAGATGGAGTCCCACTATGTTGCCCAGGCTGGTCTTGACCTCCTGGCCTCAAGCGATCCTCCCACCTCGGCCTCCCAAAGTGTTGGGATACTAGGTGTGAGCCACCACCCCTGGCCCTAGAGATTTTCGTTATCAAATGAACATCCTTTCCCCAGGCTGGTGTCAGGAAGCTGAAGAATCCTGTGTTCTCTCCAGCACTGGGTTTTCCCAAGCAGAAGATGAGCCTCATCATGTACTTGGAATCGTAAGATATTTGTAGAGCCAGAAAACACCTTGAAAATCATGTTGCCTCATCACTTTTTGCACGTGAGGATGTCAAGACTTGGAGCAGGTGACAGTTGGCCTTGGGCTTTGGTGGCCAACCCGTGACTACAAAAGCCCAAGCCAGCCAGTCCCCCCGCGCACTCCACCAAGTGGCCTCTGGGTGACAGGGAAGCTTGTCCTCTGCTTTGTCCCACACAAAACTCTAAAAGTCGTGATCCCAACGCATTGGCCTGGCGAGCACGTGCAGGTGAGGGCCACATACTGGAGGACGTATCGGGGCCGGAGACAGAGCCAGCGACGTCACTGCCAGGCCCCGTGCAACACGACAATGCTGGAAAAGCTTTTTCCTTTCCTCCACGGTCTCTCTCTTCACTTGTCAACTGTGGTTTTTATTTGCAATTGAATGGTGTGCTCCCTGGGACAGGGGGGTTCTCAAAGACCTCTCTGGGAGTCTCGCAGACTCAGGTGCCTGGGGACAGGGTGCTTGAGTCCCAACCCTGAAACCCTAACTGTCCTTGACCCCCCCCAGCCACTGCCCCACTGCCACCAGACCCCTTGTCCCACTGAACTTCATTTACAAACCACCATGTCAGAAAGAAAAGTATTAAGAAATCTAAGAGGGGCCAGGTGTGTGGCTCACGCCTCTAATCCCAGCACTTTGGGAGGCCGAGGTGGGTGGATCACCTGAGGTCAAGAGTTTGAGACCAGCCTGACTAACATGGTGAAATCCCATCTCTACTAAAATACAGAAATTAGCCTGGCATGGTGGCACATGCCTGTGGTCCCAGCTAGTCAGGAGGCGAGGCAGGAGAATCGCTTGAACCCAAGAGGCGGAGGTTGCACTGAGCCAAGATCACACCACTGCACTCCAGCCTGGATGACAGAGTGAGATTCTGTCTCAAAAAAAAAGAAGTCCAGGAGGGCAACTGCAAAGAATTAAACCCCCTGGGTGGGCCCCTCTGCGGGCGAGGGTCTGTGCATCCACACTGGCCATAGGCCCCAGAAGCCTGGCCAGAGGTGAGCAGTCTCTTGGATGCCTGTGAGGGATCCAGAGGTGACAGACTCAAAGCCAGGGAGAATGCAAGCTTCAGGGCAGAGTCCGTGGCCCACGCCTGTAATCCTAACACGTTGGAGGCCAAGGTGGGCGGTTCCTTGAGCCCAGGAGTTGGCAACCAGCCTGAGCAACATGGTGAAACCCTGTCTCTATCAGGAAAAAAAGAAAGAAAAAAAACCGCAAGCTTCATGGTTGGCTATAGCCTCCACTGAGGGGAGCCGCTCCAGTCCTGACCACCCGTGCCCTGGGTGGCGGAGGAATTTGGGGGTGGACTCTAACTCACTTGTATCTAAAAGAAATTCTCAGGTTAGAGGGTGAAAAATATCATTTTTTTTTCTTTCTCTTTTTTCTTTTTTTTGAGACAAGGTCTTCACCTGGGTCTGTCACCCAGGCTGGAGTGCAGTGATGCTATCACAGCTCAATGCAGCCTTGACCTCCTGGGCCCAGGTGGTCCCCCACCTCAGCTTCCTCGGTAGCTGGGACTACAGGCGCACACCACCACACCCAGATAATTTTTATATTTTTTCTAGAGATGGAATTTCACTTTATTGCCCAGACTGGTCTCAAAACCCCTGGATTCAAGCAATTAGTCTGCTTCTGCCTCCCAAAGTGCTGGGATTACAAATGTGAGCCACTATGCCTGGCCAGTGTCATTTCTTTCTTTCTTCCTTTTTTTTTAACAAAGTCTCGCTCTGCTGCCCAAGCTGGAGTGCAGTGGCGTGATCTCAGCTCACTGCAACCTCTACCTCCCAGGTTCAAGCAATTCTCTGCCTCAGCCTCCTAAGTAGCTGGGATTACAGGTGCCCGCCACCGCATGTGGCTAATTTTTGTATTTTTAGTAGAGACAGGGTTTCACCATCTTGGCCGGGCTGGTCTTGAACACTTGACCTTGTGATCCACCTGCCTTGGCCTCCCAAAGTGCTAGGATTACAGGCATGAGCCACAGCACCCGACCTCAGTGTCATTTCTTGAAGTTGATTTCCCTTTAGGATGAGCACTCTGCTGAGCAATGTGGGAAAGTGTCTGCAAGTGCCTCGCCACCATCTTCAGAATCTTTCATTGGTAAATAGGAGAATTTATGTGGAATTTGGCTTTTCTGATAACATAGATGTTCCTTCCCGTGACTTCTGAGTCTCTTTCTCTTAATTTGACTCTGGTCTCTGCTCTTGGCTAGACTCAGTGAGTGTCTCATGCCCAGTTTTGGTGGAAGTCACGGATTTAACACTTGGAGACACCGTGGGGCGAGACTCAAGGCCATGAAGCCACTAGGTGGTGAACCCCACATGTGAAAGTACCACCTGGCAGTGAACCTTCCCTGGGGAGGGGACCTTGGTGTTAATTAATTTATCAAGAATCATGAGGCCGGGTGTGGCGGCTCACACCTGTAATCCCAACACTGTGGGAGGCTGAGGCGGGCAGATCATGAGGTCAGAAGTTCCAGGGCAGCCTGGCCAACATGGTGAAATTCTGTCTCTACTAAAAATACAAAAATTAGCCTGA
>NW_016107555.1:2007491-2008874 GCF_001604975.1 Cebus imitator
AAAAAAAAAAAAAAAAGAAAGAAAGAAAGAGAAAAAGAACATGGTGCCCAGCACCCTTCTAGGCACTTCACAAAAGCACACAGTTATTATGTCCTGACCAAAACCCTGAGGCAGGTGCTGTTACCATTCCCACTCTTCAGATGCAAAGTGAAGCCTGGAGAGAGACTGCACACCAGGCTCTGACTCTCACTCCAGGAAGCTGGGAGCTGGAGCCAGCCCAGGGCTGCGCAGCACCTGAGCACGGTGACTCGGGTGCTCCACTCCACTGCCTCGTGACCACCTGCAGGGGCTTTATGCACCCAGCACCCAGGCCAGCGGTGCAGGGAGCAGGTCTCTTCATCAGTTTAGTTGCCACATCCCCAAAAAGCACCGAGTCCTGGAGCAGAGATGTTTCAGCGACAGTGAGTTTGGGAGATGCTGAGATTGACTCTCGGCAGGATGTGGCGCTACCAGGCTCCTCTGCACAGACGCATTTGCATTTGGTGAGCATCTCAGGGGCTCTGTAGAGCGGGTGCCGCACCCCCGGGCCTTTGGTGGATGTGAGGCTCTTATTAGCAAGCTGGGAAAATAAGAGTTTTCTTTCATCCTGGTAAGTTTGGATATGTTTGGAAACATGCGTTTGGAAATAAAGCCTGGGGTGTCCCTAGCACTGCTTCGGGTGATTGCCAGGTGGGGTTCCTCAGCTGGGCTGCATGGAGGCTGTGGCTGGAGGAGGCCTCTGAGAAGCCGGTGCCTTTGCAGGGCTGGCTGGTGGCTAGATCCATCTCAGGCTCGTTGGCCCCATGGCTCAGTGCCTGGAGGTGGGTGGGGAGGAACAGGTGGCTACTCTCTGGAACATCCTAAAGCCCCTGCAAAGCTGGTGCTTCATCTTCAAGGACAGTTGCCAAATTCTTGCCCTTGAAAGAATTTTCCAGGTCTTTCTACTAGGAAAAGGTTTAATTTGGGAATGAAGGAGGCAATGCGAAGACCTGAAAGGAAGAGCTGGGTTAGACGAACGCTCCTAAGTCTTTAAAAAGAAGGGAGTGCCGGGTCTGGTGGCTCACACCTGTGATCCCAGAACTTTGGGAGGCCAAGGCAGGCAGATTACCTGAGTTCGAGACCAGCCTGGGCAACATGGTGAAACCTCATCGCTACTAAAAATACCTAAAGTTGGCCGGGCGCGGTGGCTCAAGCCTATAATCCCAGCACTTTGGGAAAAAATACCCGGCGTAGTTGTGGGTGCCTCTAATCCTAGTTACTCAGGAGGCTGAGGCAGGAGGATGGCTTAAACCCAGGAGATGGAGGCTGCAGTGAGTCATGGTCATGCCACTACTCCAGCCTGGGCTGCAAAGCAAGACTCTGTCTAAAAAAAAAAGAAGTGATACACATGACTCCCAAGCTGGG
>NW_016107555.1:2009131-2021286 GCF_001604975.1 Cebus imitator
TAATCCCAGCTAGTCGGGAGTCTGAGGCAGGAGAATCACTTGAACCCGGGAGTCAGAGGTTGCAGTGAGATGAGATCGTGCCACTGTACTCTAGCCTGGCAACAGAGTGAGACTCTGTCTCAAAAAAAAAGAGCCTATTCTAAGGACAAAGGCCCCCACTGTGCAAAGCAAATCAATAAAACCAGAAAGCTCGCAGAGTTTGGGCAGGCCACCCCCAACCCTCATTTCCTCCTCTGAGTCCCCTCTACAGACATCTGCTGACTGAAACGCATGAATGTGGCCCTATTATTCCAGCTTGAAAAAAAAAATCACACCAGGTTGACTCTGTGAGGCTCTGCACCCCAAATGCCAAATCAGCCTCCAGGGCAGGCGGGGAGCGCCGTGTTGGCAGCTCGCAGCCGCTGGACTTGCCGCCAGCCTGCCCTCTTTAGCGCTGCCCGGGCTCTGTGGTGGATGTGTCGAAAGTCAGGGGAACGCTGAGTCATCCTCCTCCCTTTCAGCCGAGGCATATTTCTGGGAATGCGAAGCGCATTTGAGCGACGTGACATTCCTTACCTCGCAGCGGCCAGGCAGCTGCCCACTTCCTTCCGAGTCATGTTGCATCATCCTTCAGAACAGGACTAAACAAATACGCTGGATGCATGGCTTTAGGAAAGAAAGGCAGGCGTGCACGTTTAAGCCGCACCCTCTCTGTGTGTCGGGGCACCATTATCCTGTCACCGAGGGAGAGAAGGCACGCACGGTTGTGGTTACCCTCCTGCCTTTCCATAGATAAGAACCATGTGTATGTGTTCCATGCACATCTCAGAATCACAGGAAAAAGAGGCATGTCAGATGTGAAGTAACATTACAGACAGGTTTGTTTCCTAACACACGTGTTGGAAGCATCTAGTGATGGGCATTGCAGTTTTTGGCATTCTTTGTCCCTGTCCTCTTAGAATAAGTCACAGGAAAGGTGAATGATCTATGTAAACCCTTTGGCCTGTGGATCAGCTTTTATACATCTAAATCTGAGAAAAATGTTATTTATTAGCAGGAGAGTGAACGAACAAACATTTCAAGCTTGCAGAGGGAAACTGGGGGAGCAGAGAGGATGCAAATGTGAACGGAATGGCCAGCATGGTGACTCATGTCTGTAATCCCAGCACTTTCGAAGGCCGAGGTGGGCAGATCATGAGGTCAGGAGTTCGAGACCAGCCTGGCCAACATGGAGAAACTCCCGTCTCTCCTAAAAATACAAAAAATTAGCCGAGTGTGGTGGCAGGTGCCTGTAATCCCAGCTACTTGGGAGGCCGAGGTAGGAAAATGGCTTGAACTTGGGAGGTAGAGATTTCAGTGAGCTGAGACCATGCCACTGCACTCCAGTATGGACAACAGAGCAAGACTCTATCTCAAAAATCAAATAAAATAGAAAATAAAAGACGGGCTAGCCAGGCGCGGTGGCTCATGCCTGTAATCCCAGCACTTTGGGACACTGAGACAGGCGGATCACCTGAGGTTGGGAGTTCAAGACCAGCCTGACCAACATGGAAAAACCCCGTCTCTATTAAAAAATTCAAAATTATCCAGGCGTGGTGGTGCATGCCTGTAATCCCAGCTACTCAGGAGGTGGAGGCAGGAGAATCGCTGGAACCCAGGAGGCAGGAGGTTGCAGTGAGCCAAGATCGTGCCATTGCACTCCAGCCTGGACAACAAGAGTGAAATTCTGTCTCAAAAAAAAAAGACCGGGGCTAGAAGTTAGAAGTGTCCACTTGCTACAGAAGGAAGATGTTTGTACATATTGCTGGAGTAAGAAAGCAAAGTCCAAACAACGTCATAGGAGTGCCCTGAGAGTTTGTCACAGGCCAGGCACTGGCTAAATGCCACACATCCTGTGACAACCTTTGATGCGGTTCTACCATCATCTTCAGTTTATAGATGAGAAAACAGACACTCAGATACATTAAGTAACTTGCCCAAGGCCACAAAGTTTGTAAGAGGTGAATCTGGGACTCAAGTTCAAGTCAAACTTCCAAGTGCATCTGCAGAGACAAAATACGGGAAGAATTCTCCTAATTGAGGGTTACAAAACTGTTTGCTGGGATTGCAGGCTCCTCACATTCCCTTTATTTTCTTTCTTTCTTTCACCCAGGCTGGAGTACAGTGGTGTGATTTCGGCTCACCGCGACCTCCACCTTCCAGATTTAAGCGGTTTTCCTGCCTCAGCCTCTCGAGTAGCTGGGATTACAGGCATGCATCACCACATTGGGCTAATTTTTGTGTTTCTTGTAGAGATGGGGTTTCACCATGTTGGCCAGGCTGGTCTTGAACTCATGACCTTAGGTGATTTACCCGCTTTGGCCTCCCAAAGTGCTGGGATTACAGGCGGGAGCCACCGCGCCCGGCCACATTGTCTTCCTTTGCGTATCTGTATTCTCTAAACTGTCTATACTTAACGTGCAATATTTTTGTAATAAAAAAGTTTTAGTAAAGCAAAAAGGTGGAAGTGTAAACCAGCAGACATGGTAGACATTTCAGAAGACAATTTGCCAACATCCATCAAAAGTTGAAAATTTGGCATATTCTTTGACACAGAAATTCCAGTATTAAAAGATAATTAGGTAGGCAGGAAGAGACTTGCCTGTCATCCCAGTACTTCGGACGGGTGGATCACTGGAGTCCCAAACCAGCCTGAGCAACACGGTGAAACTTCGTCTCTACCAAAAATAACGTACAAAAATCAGCTGGGTGTGGAGGCGCACACCTGTAATTCCAGCTACTCGGGAGGCTGAGACAGGAGAGTTACTTAAACCCGGGAGGTGGAGGTTATAAGCGAGCCAAGATCACACCACTGCACTCCAGCTGGGGTGATAGAGTGAGACTCCATCAAAAAAAAAAAAAAAAGAAAGAAAGAAAAAGAAAAAAGGAGCTCTATAGAACAATATGGGCATGTAAAGATTATTTACAACATGTTAATACAGAAAAAAAAATCCATTAGAAAACATGACCTACCAATTGATCTCATTTCAGTAAAAAATGCATTTCCATGAATACCTTCATTAAACTATTCAGCTTTTTAGAGAAGTAACAATGCAAATAATCAAATAATGATTTTAATTAGAGTGAATGTTCGTTGGAAGAAGCTGCTCCAAGCAGGAGCAGTGAATGGGAAACCCACACTGCTGGCAGTTGGCAATTGCAGGGTGAGTGGGGACGAAAGGACATGAAAAATGCTTTGTGACTTTAAGTTTTCTTTTTAATTCTTTGTATTTTTTCTAGTTTTATTTTCCCTACATTAAGAATGGATTACTTGGGGAAAAATATTTACTTTTAAATAATTTTTTAAAGAAAAAAGGGGCCAGGCAAGGTGGCTCATGCCTGTTATCCTGGCAGTTTGGGAGGCCGAGGTGGGCGGATTGCCTGAGGTCAGGAGTTTGAGACCAGCCTGGCTAATGTGGTGAAACCCCATCTCTACTAAAAATATAAACATTAGCCAGTCGCGGTGGCGCACACCTGTAGTCCCAGCTACTCAAGAGGCTGAGGCCGGAGAATCACTTAAACCCCGAAGATGAAGGTTGCAGTGAGCCGAGATCCTGCCACTGTACTTCAGCTTGGGTGACAGAGCAAGACTCCGCCTCCAAAAAAAGAAAAAAGGAGGCTGAGTACAGTGGCTCACGCCTGTAATCCCAGCTACTCGGGAGGCTGAGGCAAGAGAATCACTTGAACCCGGAAGGCGGAGGTTGCAGTGAGCCAAGATCACACCATTGTACTCCAGCCTGGGTGACAGAGAGAGACTCCATCTCAAAAAATAAATAAATAAAAATAAATAAATATAAAGCATCAGCTTCAAATACGACTTACTGTCTCCAGCCTAGATGCATATCTTTAGCTAAGTAGCTTTCCCCCAAACTAGGAACAATCTGGGAAATGCTTATTTATTTATTGATTGATTGATTTTTGGAGACAGGGTCTTGCTCATTTTCCCAGGCTGGAGTGCAGTGGCACAATCTCAGCTCATTGCAACCTCTACCTCCCGGGTTCAAGCAATTATCCTGCCTCAGCCTCCCGAGTAGCTGGAACTACAGGCGCGCACCACCATACCCGGCTAATTTTTGTATTTTTAGTAGAGACAGGGTGTCACCATATTGGTCAGGCTGGTCACAAACTCCTGACCTCAGGTGATCCAGCCGACTGGGCCTCCCAGGTTCTGGGATTATGAGTCATCACGCCCAGCTGGAAATGCATCACAATCCTACTTATAGCTCAGTGTGACTTACCACCCCATTAGAACAGACCCCAAACCCTGGTCTGCGCGGTCTGGTGCCACCTGGCCCCAATCTGCCCCTCTCCTCGCTAGCTCTGCTCCAGCCATTCTGGCTGCTTTCGGGAACTGCAGACACACCAAGCCTGTTCCCACCCAGGCTCGTTCCCTCCACCAGGAAAGCTCTTTCCGAAGGTCTCCGATGGCCGTCCTCCTCTCCTCCAGGTCTCTACCTAACTGTCGCCTCCTGGGAGAGGCAAGGGCCCTCCTTGGCTGGCAAGCACACAGTGCTCGTGTTCCCATTTTATTGTCTTCCTCTCGGCCCTGCCTGAGTTGTTTATTTGCTTGTTGGTGTGTTAACCCTTTCCCTGAGAGCAGGGCCTCCTTAGTTCCAGGCTGGGTGCTCAGCACCTGGCAGGGTACCAGGGACCAGAGACTGCTGGGCAGAGGCTTGCTGAGGGGACCAGGAAAGACTGAATCACCGCTGTCCATGCGTCATGGAACGTTTTGGTCAATGTAGGCCCCATCTACCACGGTCTCATGAGACTGTAATACTGAATTTTCACCGCACCCTTTCTATGGCTAGATTTTTTATTTATTTTTATTTTTTGAGACAAGGTCTTGCTCTGTGACCCAGGCTGGAGTACAGTGACACAATCATAGTACACTGCAGCCTTGACCTCCCAGGCTCAAGTGAACTTCCTGCCTCAGCCTCCTGAGTAGCTGGGACTACAGGTGCGTGCCACCACACCCAGCTAACTTTCAATTTTTTTGTAGAAATGGGGATCTCACTATGTTGCCCAAACCTGTCTTGAACTCCTGGAAGCAATCCTCCTGCCTCGGCCCTCTCAAAGAGATTACAGGTAGGAGCCACCACACCTGGCCAGATATGTTTTAATACACAAACGCTTACCATGGTATTACAGTTGCCTGCCATGCTTCATATGGTAACATACTGTACAGGTTTGTAGCCTGGGAGCAATAGGCTACACCCTCTGTTTCAGGCGCATAGCAGGCTTTACCATCTAGGGATCTGTAAGTACACTTTACGATGATCACACAGTGTCGCCTCACAACCTATGTTTTCCAGAACCTCTCTCCGTCATTAAGTGACACATGCAGTGCCTAGCACGTAGTAAGGTCCCCAATCAATATGTGCTTCAGGGATGACTTAGGACGATGGCCATCATCATACCTAGCACATAGAAAATGCCCAATAATTTTTTTTTTTTTTTGGGACGGAGTTTGCTCTTGTTTCCCAGGCTGGAGTGCAATGCTGTGATCTCGGCTCAACCTCCACCTCCCAGGTTCAAGCGATTCTCCTGCCTCAGTCTCCCAAGTAGCTGGGATTACAGGCTCATGCCACCACACCTGGCTAATTTTTGTATTTTTAGTAGAGACTGGGTTTCTCCACGTGGCCATGCTGGTCTCGAACTCCCAACCTCAGGTGATCTACCCGCCTGGGCCTTCCAAAGTTCTAGGATTACAGGCATGAGCCACCATGCCTGACACCCAATAAATAGTGGTATGTTTACCCTTTTCCTGAGAGCACCTGTAATCCAGCTACTTGGGAGGCTGAGGCAGGAGAATCACTTGAACCTAGGATGTGGAGGTTGCAGTGAGCTGAGATCGCGCTACTGCATTCCAGCTTGGCAACAGAGCAAGACTTCATCTCAAAAACATTTTAAAAAACAAGTCTTTTTATTTTGCTAACTGTGCCATGAATGTCCTTGTCCTTGGTAAAGACATGACCTCTGCAATTTACTTGTATGTATGGTTTAGAAAGGAATCCTTACATATTTGGAGATGGTTTTCTCACAATTGTTTCTGCTGGGGCAGACAATTGTGGGGGGTGGGCACAGGACCACTCTGCTGGAAACGACATTCCGCAGCCTCCCTGGCAGCTTTCAGGGCTGTGCGACCAGGTTCTGGGCAATGTGAGCCCCAGGCAGGTGTGTACTTTCCTGAGAGGGTCTTCAGCCCCAGAAGATCCCCTTCACCCCCCGCTTCTGCTTCTCCCTTGCCCCCCTAGGCTGGAACAGTCTTGACATGAACTTGGCTTCAGCCACAGAGATGAGGCCCATGCTCCAGGTGGCAGGGGGCAAGAAGGAAGAGCGATGGATGGGGCGTCCCTGCCCGCCCACTCCTCTGGGCTCTTGTGGGCCAGGGTATAACCACCTATCTGAACTGAGGCACTGCAGGGGGGGAGGGAGGAGGGGCTGTCTCACTAACGCAGGGAAGGCTCCACCTGGGCTCTGAAATGGACACTGAAGGACAAAGAGGAATTTATCCATGGAGCGGGTAGAGTGAGCACAAATTCCAGAAAAAGGGAACCGCCTTGTTTGCAAAAGTGGGTGGCAGGACAGTCCCTGACTGATTCCAGTCCAGTTTCTCTGTAGACTCTCCTGCTTGTCAATTATACAGACAACTGGGGCGCCCTCACCCCTTCCCCAGCATCACCACTCACACTTCCGGAGTCAGAGCCCACAGAGGTGGGGTCAAAATTTGAATTTTTATTTTATAAATAAATAAATAACCAGTGCCTCTGGTTATTCCCATGACCGGTAAGTTTGGGAAATACTGTCTGCTGCAAGACGCGTCGGGAGCTATCCGGGAAAGGCGGGTGGAAAAGAAGGGACGTGGTCTCGGATCCCGTATGGAATTTAAACTTGATACATAAGCCTGTTGCTTCTTTTCTTTCTTTCTAGGAGAGAGGTCACAAATTCTGCACCAGAATCTCACAAATCACCACTAAAGAACTTACGTAACCGAATACCACCTGTCCCCCAATAACCTATGGAAATTTTAAAAAATTTTTTTAACTAATTTAAAAATTAGAATCATGAGGTCAGGAGTTCAAGGCCAGCCTGGCCAACATGGTGAAACCCCGCCTCTGCTAAAAATACAGAACATTAGCCAGGCATGGCAGAACGCACCTGTAATCACAGCTTCTCAGGAGGCTAAGGTAGGGTGGATCACTTGAACCCAGGAGGTGGAGGTTGTAGTGGGCCAAGATTGAGCTACTGCACTCCAGCTTGGGTGACAGAGCAAGACTCCATCTCAAACAAACAAAAAAATTTTTTTAATTAAAAAATAAAATTTTGGGCCGGGCATGGTGGCTCACATCTGTAAGTAATCCCAGCACTTTCGGAGGCTGAGTCAGGAGTTCAAGACCAGCCTGACCAACATGGTGAAACCCCCTCTCTACTAAAAAAAACAAAAATTAGCTGGGCATGGTGGCACATGCCTGTAATCCCAGCTACTCAAGAGGCTGAGGCAGGAAAATCACTTGAACCCGGAAGGCGGAGGTTGTGGTGAGTCAAGATCATGCATGCCATTGCACTCCAGCCTGAGCAACAGAATGAGACTCTGTCTCAAAAATAAATAAATAAATAAAAATAAAATTTTGATGAAGGGATAACCCTTTCCCCAAAAGGACTCCCCCTCCCTCAGCATTTGAATACATTTTCAAGGACCCAAGAATCAGCTCTCTGGATCTCAGTGGAAGGACCTCAAGACAGTGATTTCAATCGAGAGGTGCTTGATCATATCAGAAAGCCATCTAATCCCATGGCAATGCAGAGACCAGGCAGGTGGGAGACTGGCGAACCGGGCCTGAAAAGCACATGAGGTTGAGAATCTGAAGCAGGTGGCCTTTGGGGCAATGGAGGAGGTGGTGAGGTTAGGAAGGAGGAGAGCATGCTTGGGACCCGTGTGGGAACACAGGATTGAAAGGTGAGGGGGGTTCCCTTTTGGAGAGCCCCTGGGGAGGGGCGGGGTATTGGGGGTACAGGGACAATGTACCTGGACAACTTCTGGTTTACAACAATGAGTAGAGCTGCGAGAAATTCAAGCAGAGCTTCCTGGAAAGCCATGGAAATTCAGGCAAAAAAGGGAAGGGGACCACGGCTGAAGATCTGAGGCTGCTTGAGCATGGGTGACAGCTGATGTCCTCAGAGTCCCCAGCCTCCTCCAGGGAGGGGCTGTAAAACCACACAGAAAGCAAGACCTGGAGGAACCCACCTTGAAGGGGCAGGCACAGAGGAGCCCATGGAAGGGGAGAATCAGGGAAGATAGAAGGACAGGGACAGAGAGACAGAGACACAGAAAGAGACAGGGGGACAGAGACACAGAGACCAAGGGGCGGAAAGCTGAGGCCAAATGGACCCTGAAAGGCCATTGGATTGGGCAGATCAGAGGTCATTGGGGATCCTTAAAAGTCTTTTGATTGGCTGGGCACGGTGGCTCACACCTGTAATTTCAGCACTTTGGGAGGCTGAGGCGGGCAGATCATGAGGTCAGGAGTTCAAGACCAGCCTGGCCAACATAGTGAAACCCAGTCTCTATTAAAAATACAAAAAATTAGCCGGCTGTGGTGGTGCATGCCTGTAGTCCCAGCTACTTGGGAGGCTGAGGCAGGAGAATCCCTTGAACCTGGGAGGCGGAGGTTGCAGTAAGCAGAGATAGCACCACTGCACTCCAGCCTGGGTGACAGTGCAAGACTCCATCTCAAAAAAAAAAAAAAAGTCTTTTTCTTTTGCTAACTGTGCCAATAATGTCCTTGTTCTTGGTAAAAGACATGACCAAGTATTTAGAGATACGAAACAGGACCTCTGCAATTTACTTGCATAAATGGTTTGGAAAAAAATCTTACCAGATGCAGTGACTCACGCCTGTAATCCCAGCACTTTGGGAGGCTGAGGTGGGCAGATCACAAGGTCAGGATATCAAGACCATCCTGGCTAACACGGTGAAACCCTGTCTCTACTAAAAATACGAAAAATTAGTTGGGTGTGGTGGCACACATCTGTAGTCCCGGCTACTTGGGAGGCTGAGGCAGGAGAATCACTTGAACCCAAGAGGCGGAGGTTGCAGTGAGTGGAGATCGTGCCACTGCACTCCAGTCTGGGTGACAGAATGAGACTCCTTCTAAAAAAGAAAAAAATCCTTATATATTTGGAGACAGTAATAAAGCCAGTCTGGCAAAATGCACCCCCATGGAGAAACTAGGCTCAGGATTTGTAGTTATTGGTCATATTCTTGCAATGTCTTTAAGTTTAAAATTACATAAACACAAAAATTCCCTTGCTTTAAAAAGAATACTTGGAGGAATTTGATAGTGGGGGGTTAGCCCTTGGACAAAGCTCAGAGAGCATTTTGACATTGAAGGGAAGGAAAAGGAGGCAGCCATCCTTGGAAGGATGGGATTTTTTTTTTTTTTTTTTTTAGACAGGGTCTTGCTCTGTCACCCAGGCTGGAGCGCAGTGTCACGATCACAGCTCGCTGTAGCCTCAACATCCCAGGCTCCAGCAAGGACAGTCAGTGACTGATTCTAGCCCAGTTTCTCCATTAGACTCTCCTGCTTGTCAATTATGCAGATTTCTGGGGCGCCCTCACCCCTACCCCAACGCCACTACTCAGACCTTCGGAATCAGAGTCCGCAGGAATCTGAATTTTTATCCAGTGTCTTGGGTCATTCCTGTGACCAATAATTCGCAACCTCCCAAGTAGTTGAGACCACAGACCCGGATAGGATGGGATTTTTAATTTTATTATTTATTTATTTGCTGAGACAGGGTCTTGCTCTGTCGCCCAAGCTGGAGTGCAGTGACGCGATCCCGGCTCACTGCAGCGACCTCCCGCTCCCAGGCTCCAGCAATCCTCCCTCTGCAGCCTCCAGAGTAGCTGAGGCCACAGACCCGGCTAGGATGGGATTTTAAAAAATACATATGTATATGGGGAACAGGGAGCAGGAGAAGGTGCTCGTGCTCGGGCACTCTTCAGGGCTGAAACTGTCCCAGAGATGAGGGCGAGGGGAGGGGGCCGGAGAGCAGAGGGAGGCGAGGGAGCAGAGCGAAGAGCTCCCCGGGTGGGAGGATGGGGGTCCGCCCAGCTCGGCCCAGGAGCGCAGTGGGGGGCGCCCCCCCCGACTGAGGGCAACAGAGGAGACGGCGGGGACTTCAGCCGTGGGACGGGGAGGGTTCTGCCCGGCCGCCCTATGAAGGCGCAGAGGCGGCGCTGGGTCAGCCGGGCCAGCCCGTGGGGGAGCGGCCGCCAGCGCGCGGGGAAGGGGCCGGGGCCGGGGTGAAGGGCGCCGCAGGAAGGGGCGGAGGCCGGGGCCGGGGGCTCCTCTCCCCGCAGCCGGCGCCTCCACGCGGCGGTCAGGCTCGCGCGTGGGCTTTAGCAGTTTCGGGCGCGCACGTGCGCGGCGGCTCCTGCCTCTGCGAAGCTCGCGCCCTGAAGAGCCTTCCGGACGGTTCGGAGCCCGGGTTGAGGTTTCAGCAGCCCCGGAAGTCGCACCTGCTCCAAGTGCGCATCTGCGCGGCTGCGGGCTGGGGCGCAGCCAAGTGTTCCCCGCAGGAGCCCGGAGCAGCGTCTCCCGGAGCCCGTGCAGAGACTGGGCTTGGGGAGGGAGGGGCGCCGCCGGGCACCCCCGCGCAGGCAAAAGGAAGATGCTGGTGACCCATCCTTTCTCGCAGCGCTCTTTAACTTCAAAAACCTCCCCCCTTCCCCTTGTGCCCACTTCTCCAGCTGCAAAATTAAAAGTATCCAGGACCGGCCGGTGGCTCGCGCCTGTAATCCCAGCACTCTGGGAGGCTGAGGCAAGAGGATCGCTTGAGACCAAGAATTGGAAACCAGCCTGAGCAACACAATAAAAAAAAAATAAATAGTTGGTCGTGGTGGTGCATGCCTGTAGTCCCAGCTACTTGGGAAGCTGAGGCAGGCGGATCACTTGAGCCCAGTGGTTTGAGGCTGCAGTGAGCCATGATCAAGCCGCTGAACTCCAGCCTGGGTGACAGGGAGGCTCTGTCTCAAAATAAAAGGGGAGACCTGGGTAAAGCAGATGTGGGACTAGCGTGAGGCTGTGGCCGCGCAAAATTTAAGGAGGGGTGTCAAAAAAAAAACCCAAAACCCAGTACTCAACATAAATAATATTTCACTGCAGTTTTTTGTTTTTGTTTTTGTTTTTGAGAGAGTCTCTCCCTGTCGCCAGGCTGGAGTGCAGTGGCGTGATCTCGGCTCACTGCAACCTCCGCCTCCCGGATTCAAGTGATTCTCCTGCCTCAGCCTCCTGAGTAGCTGGGACTACAGGTGTGTGTGCCACCACGCCCGGCTAATTTTTGTATTTTTAGTAGAGACGGGGTTTCACTTTTACCATGTTGGCCAGGATGGTCTCGCTGTCTTGACCTCGTGATCCGCCCGCCACGGCCTCCCAAAGTGCTGGGATTACAGGAGTGCGCCACCTCACCTGGCCAAGTGCAGTGTCTTTAAAAATACATATTAATGCAAACAAGTCATCATGAGCAAGATATTTTTTAAAATCTAGATAAAGACAGGATCGGGTTGTTTAATTATTTATGAGACAGAGCCTTACTCTGTTGCCCAGGCTGGAGCGCAGGAGTTCATCAAGCTCAGCTCCCGAGTTCACGCGGGCCGTCCTGGGTCCCACAGGTAACCTGGGGAGGACCATGGCTGGTGGACGGTTTTCCATGATGGAGGGGCTTTTGCTTAGGAGATAGGTTTATCCTCATAGGATGACTTGGACCCCAGTCGCTTTGCCTTTGAGGGGTGGAGGTAACCCACTCAGCTTGCTTCTGGGACTGGACCAGAGGCTGAGAGCACTGTCTTTGGGGTGAAGCCACATTTGGGGCTGCCAAGACCTGGAGATGTAAAGGATGTTAGCCCACAGGGATTTCCATGCTTCCCATGAAACGTGGCCCAGCCCCGTGCCCGGAGCACACTCAACTTCCAGAAAGGAGGAAGGTTCTGGTCACTCCTGCAGCCTCCCTGTCCCCTGGGCCCTTGTCTAGCCATATTTTCTTGCTGTTTTTTGTTTTGTTTTGTTTTGTTTTGTTTTGTTTTTTTGAGACTTGAGTTTCGCTCTTGTTGCCCAGGCTGGAGTGCAATGGTACAA
>NW_016107555.1:2022241-2028913 GCF_001604975.1 Cebus imitator
GGCTCACTGCAACCTCGACCTTCTGGGCTCAAGCTGTCTTCCCACCTCAGCCTCTGGGACTACAGGCATGAATCATTATGCCTGGCTGGAAAGCCACTTTACAGATGTTAAAACAAACACACACACACACACACACACACACACACACACACACAAAGTGATACATAAAGCAGTGTGTTTCAAGGCTGGACACAGTGGCTCATGCCTATAATCTCAGCACTTTAGGAGGCCAAGGCGGGCAGAATCACTTGAGGCCAGGAGTTCCAGACCAACCTGGACAACACAGTGAGACCCCATCTCTGTCTACATATATATATACATATAGATATACATATACAGATATATAGATGTAGATCCAGACAGACATAGATAGGTATATCTATATAATCCCAACTTTATATATATAATAAAATTAAAAAAGAAATGGGTTTCAAAGCTACCGCAAGCTGGCCACCTCCCATGTATTAACGGCGATGACTTACAGAAATTTCCCAGCGTTGCCCAGCAAGGGTGTGGACTTACAGGCCCGGTAGACAATTCTGGCAAAACTCTGGGCTCGGAATGAACATGCCTTGGCCTGGGAGCCTTTAAGGAGAATCTTTGGGGCTCTCCACAGCACTGAAGGAACCCCATCCAGGTTCTTCCATATTTGCCTGGAACAGCTGGATGTTCCATGATCTCTCATGAGTCAGAGCCTTTTGAATTTGTTTTACATTTATTTTGAAAAAACTCGGATTCAGCTGGGCATGGTGGTTTATGCCTATAATCCCAGCAGTTTGGGAGACTGAGGTGGGTGATCACCTGAGGTCAGGAGTTCGCGACAAGCCTGACCAACATGGCTAAAGCCTGCCTCTACTAAAAATACAAAACTTTGCTGGATGTGGTGGCATGCACCTGCAACTCCAATTACCTGGGAGGCTGAGGCAGGAGAATAATTGGAATCAAGGAAGTGGAGGTTGCAGTGAGCTGAGATCATGCCATTACACTCCAGCCTGAGGAGGGGAGGGAGGGAGGGAGAGAAGGAGGGAGGGAAGGAGGAGGAAGGGAAGGAGGGAGGGAGGGAGGGAGAGAAAGAAAGGATAAGGAAGGAAGGAAAGGAGGGAGGAAAGAAAGAAGGAGGGAGGGAGGAAGGAAAGAAGGAAGAAAGGAAGGAAGGAAGAAAGGAAGGAAGGAAGGAAGGAAGGAAGGAAGGAAGGAAGGAAGGAAGGAAGGAAGGAAGGGAGGGAGGGAGGGAGGGACTCAGATTTGGCTGAAGCCATCTCTCATTCAGCTCTAGACTGCAAAGAGTATAATACTCTTGTGTAAGTTCGCTTTTATTCTTTCCAGAAAATGCATCTGTGGGTGGAAGTGGATGGGTCACAGACCCCAGTGTGAGGCTGAGATCCTGTGGCCTTGGGTGACTCTCTGGGGCCCCACAACCATGTGAGCAGCCTGTGGTGCCCTGCGCCTGTTTTGTTTTCAGGTAGGTGGGTGCACGTGGCATCAGGAGGACCTGCAAAGGGCAGAAGAAACATTACGAGAGAGTTGAGGCTGGGCACAGTGGCTCACGGCTGTAATCCCAGCACTTTGGGAAGCTGAGGCGAGAGGGTCATTTGAGCCCAGGAGCTCAAGATCAGCCTGGGAAACATAGTGAGACTCTGTCTCTATGAAAAATGAAAAAATTAGCTGGGCATGTTAGTGTATGTCTGTAGTCCCAGCTACTCAGGAGGCTGAGGCAGGAGGATTGCTTGAGCCCAGGAGTTTGAGGCTGCAGTGAACCATGAATGCGCTACTGCACTCTGGCCTGGGCAACAGAGCCAGACCCTGTCTCCAACAAATTACAAAGAGAGGGACTGTGGCAGAAAATACTGACCACCTAAATGGGCCTACCCTGGGGGTAAAAGAGCTCCGGCCAAGATCACCCTCAGCCTAGATGCTGCCGATGCAGCCTCTGCCCTGCCACCCACTCACTGCTGGCAGGTGGCGAACGTCAGCTGTTCCATCTTCTTGCCTTAATTTCTACCCCATGGGAAGAGAGCCGTGGCTTCAGTCAGCCGGACTCTTGCTGAAACCTTTCCCACTGTATCAGGCACTGGGTCATAATCTAAGACAGTGACCTGTCCTAAATAGGGTAGGTGAAACACCCAGACAAAATCAGATTTGAGCTTCAGGTTATTAATTTATTTGTTTATTTACTTTGAGGCAGAGTCTCACTCTGTTGCCCAGGCTGCAGCACAGTGGTGCGTGCTCAGCTCACTGCAGCCTTGAAGTCCTGGGCTCAAGCGATCCTCCTGTGTCAGCCTCCTAAGTAGCTGGAACTACAGGTGCACGTTACCGTGCCCAGCTAATTTTTTGATTTTTTTGTAGAGACAGGCAGGGTCTCACTCTGTTTCCCAGGTTGGTCTTGAACTCCTGGGCTCAAGCCATCCTCCTGCCTCCACCTCCTGGGATCACAGGCATGAGCCCCGCGCCCAGCCCTGAAGGAGGCATTCTTCAATACGCATCACTCACTGTCTCCTAGACAGGAAAGAGGGTCAGTCTTAGTGTCTACTAAAACTGATGTTACCTGGATGGCAGACGGTGGCCAGATCTGGACTTCATAGTCTCTGCCCAGAGCTGCCTCATATGTTTTGCATAGTTCGACAGGAGGAGGTGGCCCCAGCATTCGTGCCAAAACAATCTGGGGAGAGCCCTGGTCTGAGTTCCGGTGACGGAGATGGCTGAGCAGAGGCATGGGGATGGGAGGAGGGTAAAGCTCCTAGAAGCTCAGGGAGCCTCATCCCCTCCATTCATGCTATTCTAGGGCCAGGCTTTTTAGGAAACCTAGAAATAAGATATTCCTTTTTTTCTTTTTAACTTCAGACAGAGTCTGGCTCTGTCACCCAGGCTGGAGTGCAGTGGCGCAATCTCAGCTCACTGCAGCCTCTGCCTTCCGGTTTAAGCGATCCTCATGCCTTAGCCTCCCAAGTAGCTGAGACTACAGGTGCACGTCAGTGGACCCGGCTAATTATTGTATTTTTAGTAGAGACGGGGTTTCACCATGTTGGCCAGACTGGTCTCGAACTCCTGGCCTCCAGTGATCTGCCCACCTCAGCCTCCCAAAGTGCTGGGATTACAGGTGTAAGCCACCACGCCCTATAAGAAATAAGAAAGTCTTTCTCTTAAATGATTTACCCACTTCTGGATAATGACAGTCAGACAGTCACATCAACCATAATTTATTTCAACCTCACTAGTTGGACATATGTAATAATTTACACATTCGTGTTGTTAAAAAAAGTTTCACCAAGCAAGAACAATCAGAGGGAAAACATATTATTTATGTAAGAGAAAAACATGCTTTTCATGATTTTAGAAGCCCTCATTTATAGATCAGTAATTTAATATTGATTTAAAGGATCCTTGTTTGTTCCCTAAATAAATCTGCCAGAGTCTCTAGGGGGCAAGAGTCTATTTTCTTCTACTATGGGTTTCTATACAGTTTTTTTGTTTTGTTTTGTTTTGTTTTTGAGACAGAGTTTTGCTCTTGTTGCCCAGGCTGGATTGCAATGGCGAGATCTCAGCTCACCACAACCTCCGTGTCCTGGGTTCAAGCGATTCTCCTGCCTCAGACTCCTGAGTAGCCGGGATAACAGGTATGTGCCACCCCGCCCGGCTAATTTTGTATTTTTGGTAGAGATGCGGTTTCTCCATGTTGGCCAGGCTGGTCTCGAACTCCTGACCTCGGGTGATCCAGCCGCCTTGGCCTCCCAAAGTGCTGGGATTACAGGTGTGAGCCACTGCACCTGGCTTCTATACAGTTTTAAGGGTGCTATAACTCAGGGATCTCCAACCCCTGGGCTATGGACTGGTCCATGGCCTGTTAGGAACCAGGCTGCACAGCAGATGAGTGGGTGCGGGAGGACTGAGCGAAGCTTCATCTGTGTTCGCAGAGGCTCCCCATCTCTCACATTCCTGCCTGAGATCCACCTTCGGTCAGATTAGTGGTGGCTTTAGATTCTCACAGGAGCACGATTCCTGTTGTGAATCGTGCATGTGAGGGATCTAGGTTGCGAGCTCCTTATGAGAATCTAACGCCTGATGATCTGAGGCAGAATAGTTTCATGCTGAAACCATCCCCCAACCCACTGGCCGTGAAAAAATTATCTTCCACGAAACTGGTCCCTGATGCCAAAAAGGTTGGAGACCACTGCTATAACTCACTTTCTTCTAAAAATTGAAGGGGATCAGAATATGCTGCCCTGGTCAGGCACAGTGGATCAGGCCTGTAATCCCAGCCCTATGGGAGGCTGAGGCGGGTGGATCACTTGAGGTCAGGAGTTCAAGACCAGCCCGGCCAACATGGTGAAACTCCATCTCTACAAAAATACAAAAATTAGCATGATCCCAGCTACCTGGGAGACTGCGGTGGGAGAATCGCTTGAACCCAGGAGGCGGAGGTTGCAGTGAGCCGAGATTGCACCATTGCACTCCAGCCTGAATGACAGGGCATGACTCTATCTCAAATAAAAAAAAAAAAAATGCCACCCAAAAATGTGCCACTTTGACATAAGGAGTATTTTTAGCTGAAGGCAATTGAGAAAAAGCAGACAGAGGAAGAGCTCTCTGCCCGTCCCTATCTGCCTAAAAACAGGGCATGCATTTCCCCTGGGAAGCTGTCCCCTCTCTATTGTACCAGGAAGGGAGAACAACCTTTGTCACTGAGATGCTGTGACGATTCTGCATAAGCAAACCTTACTGACCACGCCTTACCTTCTTCCATCACTTCCCCCATACCCACAACTTCCAGCCCCTCGGGCCCATACTGCTTTTCCTGGCTCCTCACTTCACATCTTGTTGCTCTGTTAAAATGCTACATAACCCTCCCACGTTTAACCACCTCTTTCAGTCTTCAGTTCTTTTCTATGAAGGCCTCTGGGCATGAAGAAATGAAAATATTCACATCAAATAAAATTCAGTAGGTCAGGCGTGGTGGCTCACACCTGTAATCCCAGCACTTTGGAGGCTGAGGCAGGTGGATCACTTAAGGTCAGGAGTTTGAGACCAGCCTGGCCAACATGGTGAACCCCCATCTCTACTAAAACTATAAAAATTAGCCAGGTGTGGTGGCACACACCTGTAATCCCAGCTACTCGGGAGGCTGAGGCATGAAAATCACTTGAACCGGGGAGGTGGAGTTTGCAGTGAACTGCGATTGTGCTACTGCGCTCCAGCCTGGGTGACAGAGAGAGACCCTGTCTCAAAAAATAAACATAAATAAAATAAAATTTGGATGCTTTTTCTCTTGCTAATCTGTCTTTTGTCTGTCTAATTCACGGGCCCCAGAAGCTGAATATAAAAAGGTAGTGAAAGGTTTTTTCCTCTTCTGTAATTTTCTCTGATTAGATGAAAGACCGATGTTCCTTAGGCACGGGCTCGATGGCTCACACCTGTAATCCCAGCATTTGGGAGGCTGACGTGGGCAGTTCACAAGGTCAGGGGTTCGAGACCAGCCTGGCCAATATGGTGAAATCCTGTCTCTACTAAAAATTAAAAAAAAAAAAAAAAAATAGCCGGGTGTGGTGGCGCATGCCTATTATCTCAGCTACTTGGAAGGCTGAAGCAGGAGAATCGCTTGAACCCAGGAGGCAGAGGTTGCAGTGGGCCGAGATTGTGCCACTGCACTTTAGCCTGGGTGACAGAGAAAGACTCCATTTCAAAAAAGAAAAAAGAAAAGGAAAAAAGAAAGATTGATGTTCCTATCATTTAATCTGATCTGGAAGATTTTATTATGTGATAAATGATTTTGGGAAAGCAACATGCAATTTATCACCATAGCATGGATCCAATTTGGAAAATTCTTCCTAGACGTAGTTGTAATCTTCCCAGCAGCTCAAGAATATTCATTTCCTGCGTCTAGAGACAAAGAGATAAGAAACGTTTTCTAACTGCAGAGACTTGCAAGTTTAAAACAAACAAAAGCAACATGAAAGCTGTTCTTCCTTCGGGGATTTTCTTCCCAGCTGCCAGGTGATTCACCGCCTGGCTTCTGTTACTGTCTGTGTTAATTGGTCATCTCTTGCTGATAGTAGCCAAGCCTTTATTCCCGATCCTGGGGAGGAGAAAACGTGAACGTGTGAGAAGGAAGAGGCTTAATGCTTTCTCAAAACGAGGGTGGGGAGGAAGCGCAGCAGTAAGCCAGGGAGTGGCCACCACGCATGGCCTTTGTCATCATCTTCCTCGTCATCACTGTGGTACCTGCTTGTGTTCACCGTGCCCAGCACCAAAGCAGCTACTTCACATGCCTCGCAGCCACGGGGGATCGACATCCCTCATAGGATACAACCTCTATCCAGGACACCAAGACGACAGTTCCAGGGACTGGCAATGTCCCAGTGTGCTAATGTGTGTCTTCCTGGCTACGGAGAAGAGAAGATTCCAGGTGCTTACCCGGACCAAAGAGAAGATGAACCAACTCAGGGCCAGTTCTGGCTTTTCAGAAAAGGTGAAGAGTTCCCAGAAATAATTCACTCAGTTGACAAATCTTTAGAGCACCTGTAATGTGCAGGCACTGTGCTAGGTGGCCCATTCTAAGATTCTGATCACTCGAAATCAAGCTTGTCCAATCCGTGCCTTGCAAACCACAGGCAGCCCAGGATGGCTTTGAATGCAGCCCAACACAAACTCATAAACTTTCTTTCTTTTTTGAGATGG
>NW_016107555.1:2031163-2032479 GCF_001604975.1 Cebus imitator
ATCCACCTGCCTCAGCCTCCCAAAGTCCTGGGATTACAGACATGAGCCACCATGCCCAATTCATAAACTTTCTTAAAACATTATGAGGGCTGGACATGATGGCTCACTCCTATAATCCCAGCACTTTGGGAGGCCGAGGCAGGTGGATTGCTTGAGGTCAGGAGTTCAAGACCAGCCTGACCAACATGGTGAAACACCATCTCTACTGAGAATACAAAAATTAGCTGAGTATGGTGGCAGGTGCATGTAATCCCAGCTACTCAGGAGGCTGAAGCAGGAGAATGGCTTGAAGCCAAGAGGCAAAGGTTGCAGTGAGCCAAGATGGTGCCACTGCACTCCAGCCTGGGTGACAGAGCGAGATTCCATCTCAAAAAAAAAAATTTTTTTTGGCGATTTTTTTTAAAGCTTATTAGCTTTTGTTGGTGTTAGTGTATTTTATGTGTGGCCCAAGACAATTCTTCTTCCAATGCGGCCCAGGGCAGCCGAAAGATTGGACGCTCCTGCTCTAAACCCAGGATTAAATCAATGAGAGTAGAGGACTGTGACGCAGGAGAGCCTCGCTGCTCCCCGGAGCTGGCAAAAGTGTGAGACTTGGGCTGGGCGCAGTGGCTCATGCCTGTAATCCCAGCACTTTGGGAGGCCGAGGCGGGCAGACCACCTGAGGTCGGAGTTTCAGACCAGCCTGACCAACAAGATGAAACCCCATCTCTACTAAAAATACAAAATTAGCCAGGCATGGTGGCGTATGCCTGTAACCCCAGCTACTTGGGAGGCTGAGGCAGGAGAATTGCTTGAACCTGGGAGGCAGAGGTTTCAGTGAGCTGAGATCGTGCCGCTGCCTCCAGCCTGGGCAACAAGACCGAAACTTGGACTCAAAAAAAAAAGTGTGAGACTTTCCAGGTGTGCAGAACTGCTCCGGGGCCCATGTGGCTCCCTTCCTCAGGGCATCTTCAAAGCCAGCAACGTTGTGTCTGTCAGGGAGGAAAACCTTTCCTTGCCTTCTTAGGTTCAGCAGCTGGGATCTACAGATTAGACTGACAAGAGACAGGTTAACAGGGGAAAAGGCACACAAATTTTATTTGATGTTACTATTTCAACAGAGGGTGCCCTGGAGGAAGAGGCACAGGAAGGCATGTGCCTCTGGGGACACACGGAGGCCCAGGGAGAAGCCACAGCTTCTGGAGACACAGGGCCGTGTTCTTTTCTATTTATTTGTTTTTGTTTTTTTTTTTTTTGAGATGGAGCCTTGCTCTGTTGCACAGGCTGGAGTGCAGTGGCACACTCTCTGCTCACTGCAACCTCCCCCTCCTGGACTT
>NW_016107555.1:2032684-2038722 GCF_001604975.1 Cebus imitator
AAAGTGCTGGGATTACAGGCTTGAGCCACTGTTCCCGGCCAGGGCCATGTTCTCTCTAGGAGAAAGAAACGAGTCACCAGGGGGTGTGGTCGAGCGGATTGGCTCTGACCTGGCCATGAGGGATGTGCCGTCTTCCTGGAGCGTCACCCGAGGCAGCCACTCGACTGCCTCTGCCTGCTGATACTGTCCACCCAGAGGCCACTGATCCTTGTGGCACCGCTAGAAGGCTGTGGAGTCCTGGGCCCCACCCTGGAGGAAGCAGAGTTCGGGGATTTCCTAACTTCTTCCTGCAGATGTTGGAACAGTTGAAAGAGAAGATGAGGGGGATGAATGGCTGATTATTTGGATTTTGACTTCCTGGATCCTATAGACCTTAAGAAACCAGAGTAAAAAGGCTCTTAGTGGAGCACACGGGCCAGGGACAAGAATGTGTTTGCTGAAGGACTGCCTGTGCACCGAGCCAGCTTTAAACTGCGTATTGCAGGGGAGGGAGGGCACTCCGGGGAGTCCCTGGTTTGGGTTGCTGTGGAGGACAGCTGTGCAGCATAGAACGTCCTAGAAGATGGGGAGGGCCTCGTGATTCCTGTGGGAAACAGGGCAGAGGTCAAAAATAACGTGTGTGTCGGCCGGGCACGCTGGCTCACACCTGTAATCCCAGTGCTTTGGGAGGCCAAGGAGGGCAGATCACCTGAGGCTGGAAGGTCGAGACCAGCCTCACCAATATGGAGAAACCCTGTGTCTACTAAAAATACAAAGTTAGCTGGGTGTGGTGGCACATGCCTGTAATCCCAGCTACTTAGGAGGCTAAGGCAAGAGAATCACTTGAACCCGGGAGGTGGAGGTTGTGGTGAGCCGAGATCGCACCGCTGCACTCCAGCCGAGGGCACAGTGTGAAACTCCGTCTCAAAAAATTAAAAAAAAAAAAAAACATAATAATAACATGTGTGGCCCAGAAGTAGGGACTTACCGGTCAGAGGTCTCAGAAGTTGTGGAATGAGAGTGAGAATGAAGTAGGTGGAGCAGGATAGTGCCCCATTCAAAACGGGAGACGCCACTGTGAGTCTAAGGCAGGTGGGATAAAGAGGGACTTACAGTGACCGTGAGAGAAGGACGGAAGCTCCACTGCCATCAGAGCAGACCTGGACACAGCAGGAATTCTGTCCATTCAGACGGAGTTCCCTGCATGGGCAGTGATACGATCCCCACCCAAATCTCACCCTGAATTTTAACCTCCATAATCCCCACACGTCATGGGAGGAACCAGGTGGAGGTAAATGAATCACAGGGGTGGTTTCCCCCATCCTGTTCTCGTGATAGTGAGTAAATCTCACAAGATCTGATGGTTGTGGCTGGGCTTGGTGGCTCACGCCTGTAATCCCAGCACATTGGGAGGCCAAGGTGGGTGGATCACGAGGTCAGGAGTACAAGACCGGCCTGGCCAATATGGTGAAACCGTGTCTCTACAAAAAATACAAAAATTAGCCAAGCCTGATGGCAGATGCCTATAATCCCAGCTACTCAGGAGGCTGAGGCAGAGAATTGCTTGAACCCAGGAGGCAGAGGTTGCGGTGAGCCAAAATCGCACCACTGCACTGCAGCCTGGATGACAGAGTGAGACTCTGTCCCAAGACAAAAAAAAAGTTGAGATCTGATGGTTTTACAAAGGGCCATTGCCCTGCACACACTCTCTTGTCTGCTGCCATGTAAGACATGCCTTTGCTCCTCCTTCACCTTCCGCCATGATTGTGAGGCCTCCCCAGCCATGTGGAACTGTGAGTCCATTAAGCCTCTTTTTCTTTCCTTTTTTGTTTTTTAGAGATGGGGTTTCACCATGTTGGCCAGGCTGGTCTCCAACTCCTGACCTCAGGTGATCCACCCGCTTTGGCCGCCTAAAGTGCTGGGATCACAGGCATGAGCCACCGCACCTGGCCTAAAGCCCCTTTTCCTTTATAAATTACCCAGTCTCGGGTAAGTCTTTTCTAGCAGTGTGAGAACAGACTAATACAGGCAGAGAGCAGAGTCCCGGAGGGAGGCATCTGCTGAGAACTGCTATTTTTCAGAATCAGAGTCCCTCTCCCACCTGTGCACATGAGGCAACAGCTGTGAGCCAGGCGCTGTGATACACGCTGGGGTCACAGTGGTGAACAAGACAGACCTCATGATCCAGTCTGGTTGCAGGAGACAAGCAAAAGCCAAAAGCAAACAAGTCAACAGACCAAGAAATGCCATGATTGCAAGTTGGCTTAGGTAGTCTGAAGAAACAAGGGGTGAAGATGTGGAAAGACTGAGGGGGGCCTACAGAAGAAAGGTCTGGCTGGGGAAGCCCCTAGAAGATGTAACTTCACACTGAGATGGAAAGCAGGAGAAGCAGCTAGCTAAGCAAAAGGGAGCAGGAGCGGCTGGGGCAAAGGTCCTGGGGCAGGAAAAAGTTGGGCATATTCAAGGAACAGAAAGAACGTGTGGAAGTGGAATGGCATGAGGCTGGGGAGAATAGGGGCTTTCAGAGGTCTCAGCAGGAGGGAGACAGGATCTGCTTTGTGTATTTATTTATTTATTTTAGACAGAGTCTCACTGTCGCCAGGCTGGAGTGCAGTGGCATGATCTCAATTCACTGTAACCTCCACCTCCCAGGTTCAAGTGATTCTCCTGCCTCAGCCTCCTGAGTAGCTGGGACTATGGACATGTGCCACCATGCCCAGCTAATTTTTGTATTTTTAGTAGAGATGGGGTTTTACCACATTGGCCAGAATGGCCTTGATCTCTTGACCTCATGATCCACCCACCTTGGCCTCCCAAAGTTCTGGGATTACGGGCATGCGCCACCACGCCCGGCCTGCTTCATATTTTCAGAAGGCCATTTTCACCGGGCAAAGTGGTTCACGCCTATAATCCCAGCACTTTGGGAGGCCGAGGAGGGTGGATCACTAGGTCAGGAGTTCAAGACCAGCCTGGCCAACATAGTGAAACCCTGTCTCTACTAAAAATACAAAGAATTAGCTGGGCCTGTTGGCGGATCCCTTTAATCCCAGCTACTCAAGGAGGCTGAGACAGGAGAATCACTTGAACCTGGGAGGTGGAGATTGCAGTGAGCTGAGATTGTGCCACTGTACTCCAGTCTGGGCAAGAGTGTGAGACTCTGTCTCAGAGTAAAAAAAAAAAAAAGAAGAAGAAGGCCATTTTTGCCGAGCTCTGTAGCTCACACATGTAATCCCAGCTACTGGGGAGGCTGAGGCAAGAGCTCCCCTTGAACCTGGGAGGCAGAGGTTGCAGTGAGCCGAGATCACACTCCTGCACTCCGGTCTGGGCAACAGAGCGAGACTCTGTCTTTAAAAAAAAAAAAACAAAAACAAAAAAACAGGCCATTTTCTGTAATCCTGGCACTTTTCAACTTTGAGAGGCTGAGGTGGGAGGATCATTTGAGGCCAGGAGTTCAAGATCAGTCTGGTTAACATAGCGAGACTCCACCTATTAAAAAAGAAAGAGGCCAGGTGCGGTGGCTCACATCTGTAATCCTAGCACTTTGGGAAGCCAAGGCAGGCACATCACCTAAGGTCAGGAGTTCAAGAAAGAAACAGTGCTAGGTGGTGAAACTATGTCTCTAACAAAAATACAAAAAATTAGCCGGGTGTGGTGGTGCGTACCTGTAATCCCAGCTACCTGGGAGGCTGAGGCAGGAGAATTGCTGTAACCAGGGAGGTGGAGGTTGCAGTGAGCCAAGATCACACCACTGCACTCCAGCCTGGGCGACAGAGCGAGACTCCATCTCGAAAAAAAAAGAAGAAAGAAAGAAAGAAGGAAGGGGGGAGGGAGGGAGGGAAGAGAGGGAGGGAAGAAGGAGGGAGGGGAGGGAAGGAAGAAGTGCTGATGGGAGGAAGGGAGGGACAAAAGGGAAAAAGAGAAAAGAGGAAAGAGAAGGAAGGAAGAAAGGAAGGGAGGGGAGGGAAGAAGGGAGGGAGGAAGGGAGGGAGGAAGGGAGGGATGGAGGGAGAGGAGGGAGGGAAGAGAGGGACAGAGGGAGGAAGGAGGGGAGGGAGGAAAGAAGGGATGAAGGGAGGAAGGGATGGAAAAAAGGGGAAAAGAGAGAAAACGGAAGGAAGGGAGGGAGAAAGAGAAAGAAAGAAAAGAAAGAAAGAAAGAAAAAGAAAGAAAGAAAGAAAGAGAGAGAGAAAGAGAGAGAAGGAAAAAAAGAAAGATAAAAAGATTGAAAGAAAGAGAAAGGAAGGAAGGAAGGAAGAAGACCACTTGCTGTTATGTGGAAATTAGGTTGTGAGGGCTTCTGACAAACTCTTGACTTGCCGGGTAACAATTTCCAGTCTCCCAGGGACTGCCCAGGTGTGGAGGGTCTGTTAGCCACAAAGAAATGGTAGAAACCTGGAAGTTAACAACTGTGTAATCTGAGGTTTTGTGCTATCCGAGAAGGACAACATGGGCAACAAGCGTGTTTTCAAATCTTCAGCACAGGAGATTTCAAAAGGTATTGAGGAGACGTGCACCTCGAAAGGGGAGATCCATTCAGAAAAGTTCTGATTGTGTAATTACACCTGACTTCTTTCCAATGAGGGAAAAATCATCAGTGACTGACTATAAACATCATTCCAGAGGAGAGGTGGGATTTTAAGGGATAGGTCACTAGGAAAGAAAGAAAGTCACCTAAACATGGACAAATACAAGAAACAGATAGACATATCAGAAGAGACATCTCAGGAATGCAAAGTACAATAGAAGGGGAATTCAAAACAAATAAAGACAACACAAAGGCCAGAAGGGAGGGTGGGCGGGGACAAAGGGGCGGTGCTGCTGGGTGGCTGGTGCTGCTGGGTGGCGTTGGGGAAAGAACATTTCCTCTTCTTGTGTGTTGTTTCTGCATTTGTATCGGGGAGATCTTCAGGCAAACATGGCCCATGTCACCATTCACAATGAATGAGCACCAAACCTGCCCCAGTGGAGAGCAGGCCACCTGTCATGTAGCCAACTGAATGGATAGCCAGGACACTTTGCTATCGGTAGCCCCCCCACACACCCCCACAACACACACACCTGGCGCCAGGTGATAATGCAGGTGGTATTACGGTGCGTTGTGAAACAGACATGGCAAAATAGCAAGACTATGGGCTCTCCCTGGAGAGGGTTTGCCCTTTATTTATTTATTTATTTATTTATTTTAATTTTTACCATTTCTTTTTCAAGACAGAGTCTTGCTCTGTCACCCAGGCTGGAGCGCAGTGGCAAGATCTCGGCTCACTACGACCTCCGCCTCCTGGTTTCAAGCAATTCTCCTGCCTCAGCCTCCCAAGTAGCTGGGACTACAGGTGCACACCACCATGCCCAAGTAATTTTTGTATTTTTAGTAGAGATGGGGTTTCACCATGTCGGCCAGGCTGGTCTTGAACTCCTGACCTTGTGATCTGCTTACTTCAGCCTCCCAAAGTGCTGGGATTACAGGCATGAGCCACCGCACCCGGCCATGTCCTTTATTTTTGGTGTTGCAATATCTGTTGTGGCTGCCTCTGTGAGTTGGAAGCTGTGTGGGGAGGCAGCCCTTACCTTTGTTAGAAACAAAAATGCTCCTTCCTTGGTGCCACAAAGAAACAGCATTTGAACATAAATTTAATTTTCTCAGCAAGGCAATCTTTGCTTCTATAGAAGGGTGCATCTCACAGATGGAGCAATGGCGAGGGCACACCTGGACAAGGAGGGGAGGGGTTCTTATTCCTGACACAGGTAGCCCCTACTGCTGTGTCATTCCCCTCTTGGCTAGGGTTGTACCGCATAGTCCAAGCTAATTCTGATTCGCTATTTTAAGGAGAGCAGGGGTACGAGCCGGAGCGGTGGGGTGGGTAGTTTGGCAGGAAGGGTGGTTACAGAACAGGCGACTCAGGATGATGGAGGTCAGAGCAAGTGATCGGGGAACAGATATGAACTACTGATTAGTGCTAGTGGGAAAGTTGTTCACTGAAACTAGAGGCAAGGGGGTGAAGAGAACCAGGAAGTTAAACTTTAAAATGGAAAACCATCTGGGCATGGTGGCTCATGCCTGT
>NW_016107555.1:2038847-2044163 GCF_001604975.1 Cebus imitator
GAACATACTGACATACTGATTCTTTGAAGAGAAAGTTGGAGCACACTAAATCTAACACCTTCCTAACAGAAGTCTAAGGAGACTGCACTCTCCTCTGTGGTGGCCGGGGGTGGCTCGGGGACCTGGCGGATCAATGCACTTGAGGACTGTGGAGGCATTTTGCCCGTGGAGGTTTTGCAGGCAGCAGCATGGCAGGCGCACTGTCCCTGGATGTGCACAGCCCAGACCCGATCTCCTGCAACCCGTCTCCCTGATCCATGCCTGGTTTTTCTTTCTTTAACACTCTTTATTTTGAAATAATTATAAATTCACAGGAGGTTACAAGGATCATACAGAGAGTTCCCACGGGTCAGCCGCGGTGGCTCATGCCTGTAATCTCAGCACTTTGGGAGGCCGAGGCAGGCAGATCACCTGAGGTCAGGAGTTCAAGACCAGCTTGGCCAACATGGAGAAACCCTATCTCTACTAAAAATACAAAAAAAATTAGTCAGGTGTGGTGGCACATGCCTGTAATCCCTGCTACTTGGGAGGCTGAGGCAGGAGAATCCTTTGAACTCAGGAGGCAGAGGTTGTGGTGAGCTGAGATCACGCCATTGCACTCCAGCCTGGACAACAAGAGAGAAATTTTGTCTAAAAAAAGAAGAGTTCCCTCATGGCTACAGCTTCCCCCAAAGGTTGTATCTCACAGAAATAGAGCACAATACAAGGACCAGCAAAAGGGACTGTACAGCATGTGCACAGACCTGGCTGTCTTGAGAGCCTGGCTCCCGGACTTCCTACTGGTTGCTGCTCCATCCAATACCCCTCCAATAAACGGTTGTATCTAAATGAGCCAGAGTCCATTTTGCCCTCTGTCACTAGGAGCTGTGACTGATCTGGTTAGGATTGGAAAGGTTAATACAACCGTAGAAGTCTGGAGACATTACAGCCCAGCTAAGCAATGGAGAGTGGGAGGCCGGGTGCGGGGCGCACGCCTACAATCCCAGCACTTTGGGAGGCCGAGGAGGGTGGGTCACCTGGGTCAGGAGTTCAAGACCAGCCTGGCCAACATGGTGAAACCCAATCTCTACTAAAAATACAAAAATAAGCTGGGCGTAGTGGCAGGTGCCTGTAATCCCAGCTACTAGGGAGTCTGAGGCAGGAAAATCGCTTGAACCTGGGGGTGGAGGTTGCTGTGAGCTGAGATCAAGCCACTGCACTTCAGCCTGGGCGACAGAGCGAGACTCCATCTCAAAGAAAAAAGGAATGGAGAGTGGGAAAGAGGGTTCCTAGATCTATACCTCAGGCCGGGGGGACAGGAAGACAAGAAGCGGAAGAGGAATCTCATGAAGGATGCGTCTGGACTTTCCTCCGTGAGCAGGGGCACCTGTCAGGGGTTTCCGAGATGCGGCTGACAAGATCAAAGAGAGGGAGGGCTGGGCTGGAAGCGTGGGATTGGGGATTGATGATAAATCGTCCAGAGACATGGACAGGGCATGGGAGGGGAGATGATTTAGGAATGATTCAGAGGTAGGCCTGGCAGGTCTGGGACTGGGTTAGGAGGAGGAGGAAGAGGAGGAAGAAGAGGGCGGGTGGAAGGGGCTAAAGGGTTTTGAGTCAGACTCCAGCTTCATCTTTGCTGCAGATTAAGTGATTGAATTTCAAGGCTTCCAGGAAATGGAAGGCCACTCCTCCAGAGACCTTGGGCCCAGCTTTATCAGCCACAGCATTCCGGTCTGGCAATCACCGATCACTGTGTGGGTTCCAGGCTTGCTTATTAAACGGGATTCTTTCAGGCGGTGTACCGCTGCCTCTATGTGCGTGTACACTGTCTTTGGAGCCGGGGGTTTGGTGGGATCTGCTGAGGTTAGCCAGCACTGAAGATAATCCCCTTTTCCTCCATGTGGGTTTATAACAATATGGATGATGGCTAGCATTTCTGAAGCACTTCCTCTGTGCCAGACAGACACTTTTCTAAGTGTCTCACACCTTTTAACTTCTGTTTAATCACTGCTGTTCCAGGAGGCAGGTATGTGTGTGATTGACCTGTTTTCCACTGCGGTACGGGAGTCAGGCAGACTGAGACCAAAACATCGTTTCTCCTGTTTTCTTTATCATCTTTAATTGACACCATAATAATTGTACATATTTACGGGGTACGGTGTGATGTTTTGATAGGTGCATACAATGTATAGTGATGAAATCAGAGTAATTAACATATCCCTCACCTCACACATTGATCATTTCTTTGTGTTGGGAAACTTCGAAACAAAGCGTCACTTTTTTAAGTGTCTTTTTTTTTTTTTTTTAATTGAGACGGAGTTTTGCTCTTGTCACCCAGGCTGGAGTGCAATGGTGTGATCTTGGCTCACTGCAACCTCAGCCTCCCAGATTCAAGAGATACTCCTCCCTCAGCCCCCGGAGTAGCCATCACTCCCAGCTAATTTTTGTATTTTAGTAGAGACAGGGTTTCACCACGTTGGCCAGGCTGGTCTCGAACTCCTGACCTCAGGTGATTCACCTGCGTCAGCCTCCCAAAGTGCTGGGATTACAGGCATGAGCCACTGCACCAGACCAAAGTGTCATTTTTATTGCTGCACAAAGAGGCTTCCACAGAACATGGCTTAGCCTCTCTAGATGTCCCAGCCTAGAGTGGACTTGAGAACGCTCCCCTAGGTTAGAAAGCCGGAGGTGGCACTTTGCCACCAGAGAGGAAAGAAGATTACCTAAACATGGACAAACACAAGAAACTGACAGATATGTCAGAAGAACAATCTCAGGAATGCAAGGCATGACAGAAGGGAAATTTAAAAACAGTTAGGGAAAAGAACACAGGGCCTTACTGTGAAGACAGTTTCCTGTCCCACTCTGAGCACTGACAAGTGGGCAGAGCTCACACAGAGAGGGGCCCCGTCCCTTCTCCAAGATGCATTCTTCTTTTTTTTTAGATGGAGTCTCACTCTGTTGCCCAGACCGGAGTGCGCTGGCGCGATCTCGGCTCACTGCAATCCCAGCTACTCTGCCTCTCCGGTTCCACCGATTCTCCTGCCTCAGCCCCCCAAGTAGCTGGGATTACAGGTGGCTACCATCATACCCGTCTAATTTTGTATTTTTAGTAGAGATGGCATTTCATTATGTTGCCCAGGCTGGTCTCAAACTCTTGGCTCAAGTGATCCACCCACCTCGGCCTCCCAAAGTGCTGGGATTATAGGCGTGAGGCATGGCACCCGGTAGAGATGCATTGATCAGGATATCAGCGCAGTCTTCTGGAAGGAGTAAGGTTAAAGAGAGGTCACCAAGGTCCCGCAGCCCAGGACCCCACCTGGAGGTGCCTCCCTAGCTGGGGACAAAGAAGGGCTGATGTTTTTGTGAGGCTGGTCACGGTGCTTTGCCAACAAGGTGAAGACAGGTTGGTGGAAAGAGAGGAGAGACCTAGTGTCAGAAACTGCAAGGACCACAGGGTGTGAGGACGCGGGTGGGGGGCTGTGGCGGGTGAACAAAAGCCTTCAGAGCAATAAAAGTGAAGAGGAAGGGACAGAAATGTAAGTTGTTAAGGAGGCAGGATGAAGGAGGCTTGGTCTGACCCTGGAGAGGTGGGAGTGATGGGGACTCGTGGGGTCGCGGGCTGCTCACCGAGACCCACACAGCGGGGAGAGAGGGAATGGGGTCAGTTTTGAATTTAGCCGTTTGCCCGCCTGGGCCACCAGGGGAGAGATGCTTACTAGAAATGCACATTGAATCATCAGCATGTTCGTGCAGCAAATACGTATCATGCACCTGATACATGCAGGAGCTCTCCTAAGTGCTGGGGATGTCTCGGGAGAAAGGCCACTGAGCCGATTCCTGCCTGCATGGGGATTGGAACTGAGTGGGGAGATCGACATACAACTACCATGTATATAAGTAAATAAGTGACAATAAACCATGCTAGGTGCCAAGAGAGAGAAACTGGGGGCTCTCAAAGGGTATCTAATGGAGAGGAGGGGAACATTGCAAGGTGGGGGCAAAGAACACTCCAGGCGGAAGAGAAGACCCAGGCAGCAGAGGCAAGGGCCCTGTGGCAGAGAGATGATGGTCTGCCGGGCACCATGGCTCATACCTGTAATCTCAGCACTTTCAGAGGCCCAGGTGGGCAGATCACTTGAGGTCAGGAGTTTGAGACCAGCCTGGCCAACATGATACAACTTCGTCTCTACCAAAAATACAGAAGTCAGCTGGGAGTGGTGGCGCACGTACCTATAATCCCAGCTACTTGGGAGGCTGAGGCAAGACAACTGCTTGAACCCAGGAGGCAGAGGCTGCAGTGGACTGAGATCGTCACCACCTGAGCAACAGAGTGAGACTCCATCTCAAATGAATGAATGAATGCATGAATGAATGGATGGATGGATGGAAGAATATATAAATAAATAAAGGATTCATACAAGGAGGAGAGGAGGCTCCTGAAATAGCTCAGCTGAGAAATTCCGGTGACGTGGACAAGAGCAATGGCCGTGGAGAGAGACGCAGGAGGGATTTGAACAATGCTGTCATTTTGGAGCTATCATCAATGAGCCGTACTGATGAACTTCATTTGGGTAGTGAAGGAGAAGGAACAGCAGGACCCTGAAGGGAGCTGCTCAGCTCATGAGGAGGGGCCAGGTGCCAGCAGGAGGAGTCGCCAGCCTCGCCCAGGGCACCTGGAGTTTGAGAGGCCATGAGACATGCAGGCTAGGTGTCAAAGAGCTGACTGGAGTCAGGGGTCTGGAGTGAGGACTAGCTGTCAGGGACACAGGTAGAAATTTAGAAACCATCCATTTACTATTGCTGTTCAAAGTCATGGGCACCGGGTGCGGTGGCTCATGCCTGTAATCCCAGCACTTTGGGAGGCTGAGGCGGGCAGATCACCTGAGGTCAGGAGTTCGAGACCAGCCTGGTCAATATGGTGAAACCCTATCTCTACTAAAAATACAAAAATTAGCCAGGCATGGTGGCGGGCGCCTGTAGTCCCAGGTACTTGGGAGGCTGAGCTAGGAGACGCTTGAACCCGGAAAGCAGAAGTTGCAGTGAGCCGAGATTGCACCACTACATTCCAGCCTGGGTGACAGAGCGAGATCCTGTCTCAAATAAATAAATAAATGAATAAAATAAAATAAATAAAGTCATGGGTATGAGGGGACAGAAGAATTCTTTCTTTCTTTTCTTCTCCTTCTTCTCTTTCTTTCTCTTTCTTGTCTTGTCTTTCTCTGTGAGAGGACAGAACTCTTTCCTTCCCTTCCTTCCCCTCCTTCCCTTTCCTTCTCTTTTCTCCCTCCTTCCTTCCTTCCTTCCCTTCCTTCCCTCCCTCCTTCCTTCCTT
>NW_016107555.1:2045111-2084655 GCF_001604975.1 Cebus imitator
CTCCCTCCCTCCTTCCCTGTTGTCCAGGCTGCAGTACAGTGGCACTGGGCTTAAACAATCCTCCCACCTCAGTCTCCCAAGTAGCTGGGATTGCAGACATGCACCACCATGCCCGAGTAATTTTCAGATTTTTAAATAGAAACAGCATCTCACCATTTTGCCCAGGCTGGTCTTGAGCTCCTGGGCTCAAGCAATCTACCCACCTAGGGTTCCCAAAGTGCTGGAATTACAGGTGTGAGCTACCAAGTCCAGTCAACTTTTTTGTTTCTTTTAGAGATAGGATCTCTTTCTGTCTCCCAGGCTGGAGTGCAGTGGTGCAATCGTAGTTTACTGTATCCTTGAACTCCTGGGCTCAAGCAGTCTTTCTGCTTCAGCCTCCTGAGTAGCTGGAACTACAGGAATGCACCACTACACCTGGCTAATTTTTTAAAAAGTTTTCTAGAGACGGGGTCTTGCTATGTTGCCCTGGCTGGTCTCAAATTCCTGGCCTCAAGCGATCCTCCTGCCTCGGCCTCCCAAAGTGCTGGGATTATAGCTCTGAGCCACTGTACCCATCTGAACTTTTAGAGCAATCAGAGAATGGCGCCCAGGATGCAGGCCTGGGGGGTCCCTGCTTTTTTAAGAATAGGTGAGGGGGGGTCTCTGGGGAACGGGGCTGGAGGTGGAGGTAGAAACAATGTGAGTGTAAGGGGGGTTTCTTAGAGTAAGAGCTGGGTGTGGTGGTGGTGATCAGCCTGCAGAAAAGGAGAGGCTGCCTCTAAATACTCACAGTGAGGCCATATGTGAGAGTGTGGACTCAGTCAGGCATGGTGGCTCACGCCTGTAATTCCAGCACTTCAAGAAGCAAGGCAGGTGGATCACCTGAGGCCAGGAGTTCAAGACCAGCGTGGCTAAGATGGTGAAACCATGTCTCTACTAAAAGCACAAAAATTAGCTGGGCGTGGTGTCAGGCACCTGTAATCCAAGCTACTTGGGAGGCTGAGGCAGGAGAATTGCTTGAACCCAGGAGACAGAGGTTGCAGTGAGCTGAGATCATGCCATTGCACTCTAGGCTGGGCAACAAGAGCAAAAACTCCATCGAAAAAAAAAAAGAGGGCCAGGCACAGTGACTCACACCTGTAATCCCAGCACTTTGTGAGGCCGAGGCTGGTGGATCACCTGAGGTCAGAGTTTGAGACCAACCTGACCAACATAGAGAAACCTCGTCTCTACTAAAAATACAAAATTAGCTGGGCATTGTGGTGGGCACCTGTAATTCCAGCTACTCAGTAGGCTGAGGCAGGAGAGTCACTTGAACCTGGGAGGCGGAGGTTTCAGTGAGACAAGATTGCACCATTGCACTCCAGCCTGGGCGACAAGAGCAAAAACTCCATCTCAAAAAAAAGTGTGGACTCATTTTGTCTACACTCAAAATATGCTTTTTGGCTTAACACAAGGAAAAGTTGCCGCAATGCAGAGCTGGCCAAAATGATCTACAGGGAATTCAGCCTCAGATGGGCACTTGGGGGAGGTGATCATTTATTATTATTATTATTTATTTTGAGACTGGGTTATGAGACTGGCTAATTTTTGTATTTTTGGTAGACATTGAGCTTTACCATGTTGCCCAGGCTGGGCTCAAACTCCTGGGCTCAAGAGATCCACCTGCCTTGGCATCCTAAAGTGCTGGAATTACAGGCGTGAGCCACAGCACCCTGTGCTGGGGGAGATGATCTTCCAACCTTGAGATTTTATTATTATTGGGGTTCTAGCTTCAGTTCAAAACAAAAGAAAAAAGAATTCACTTTATGTCAAAACTAGCTTTTTAATGAAAATGTAGTTAACTAAATCCAGTTATTGGATACATTTATTGAACTCCTACGGTGTGCTAGCCACTGGGATGTGGTGGTGAACGGCTGGAGACAAACCACCTGGTCCTGGCCGGGCGCTATGGCTCACGCCTGTAATCCCAGCACTGTGGGAGGCCGAGGAGGGCAGATCACCTGAGGTCAGGAGTTTGAGACCGGCTTGACCAACATGGTGAAACCCCATCTCTACTAAAAATACAAAAATTAGCTAGGTGTGGTGGCGTGTGCCTGTAATCCCAGCTGCTGGAGAGGCTGCTGAGGCAGGAGAATCGCTTGAACCCTGGAGGCGGAGGTGGTGGTGAGCTCAGATGGTGCCACTGCACTCCAGCCTCTGCATCAAGAGTGAGACTCCATCTCAAACAAACAGACAAACAAAACCAAAATCACCTGGCCCTTATGGAATTTGGGGATACTTTAGTTCCCGCCTAGATGTGCACATTTGCTTTTTACCCAGGAAGGGCAAGTCTGCCGTCATTTACGTATTTTCCTATTGGTCACTGGAGTGTAGCAAAACGATCAATGTTGAAAAAGAGGACTGAATCAGTGGAACAACACATCAGAGATGAAACATCTGGTCACCAGCATTTAGGAAATTAGAAAGTTGAATAGATGAGTAACCATCCCACTTACTCAAGAAAACTCCCCTTTTCATCAAAAGAAAAATACAGTCCATGTATTCCCCACTGATAGAAGCCGCAGTGATGGAAGTGGCAATGCTGAGTAATTTACAGCACAGGTGCTGCACTCAGCCTTCCTGGAAGCTGTGTCCGTGCCAAAGGAGGCGGCATACACAAAATCAAAGGTGGATCATGCAGTTCCTTAGTAATCCATCGGCCCCTGTCTCAAAACACCTCACTCTTATTCCTTTTCTGTGCCTTCCCCACTCAGAAAGTGCCATGGATTTATTAACCTTTGTTTTCCTTCATCAAATATTTATAGAGGGCTTCTAAGTGCAGACTCGGAACTGGGCACCAGGTGAACGGGGGTTGTGGGGAGGGCTAGACAGAGTCAGCCCCCAGGAGGTAGGGGAGTGTCAGGCAGGATTCACTAAGTGAAAGGAACAGAAATCAACGCAGCTACAGGAATGAGAAGGGAGACTGACCAGGGAAGACTCCGGAGCCTATAGAGTGGAAGGCAAGGATGGTGGGAAATGGGGGAATGGCAGGAGTGGGGGTGGGGGGGGCGGCAGTCCGAGGCAGTCTCCTCTGGGTACCACCTTTGAAATAAATCTGCTCCAGGACTTTTGTTGTTGTTGTAGTTTTTTGTTCATTTGTTTTTTGCTTTTGAGACAGAGCCTCACTCTGTCACCCAGACTGGAGTGCAGTGGCGCGATCTCAGCTCACCACAACCTCTGCCTCCAGGGTTCAAGCAATTCTCCTGCCTCAGCCTCCCAAGTAGCTGGGACTACAGGCATGTGCCACCCTGCCCAGCTAATTTTTGTATTCTTAGTAGAGATGTGTTTTCACCATGTTAGTCAGGCTGGTCTCAAACTCCTGACCTGAGGTCATTCTCCCCACTCAGCCTCTTGAAGTGCTTGGATTACAGGCATGAGCCACCGAGTCTGGGCTGTTGTAAATTCTAATGCCACCTGCAGTCAAGGGTCAAATTCTGGAGCGGAGTTGTCCAAATGGCGTGGCTTTTGTCACACCTTCTAGGAGATGAGACACATTGGCTGACACTGCACAACGAGGAACAAGCCATCCTCCAAGGAAAATCCATCTGTTATAGTAGGAGAGGCTTGACAAAGGCCATGGGGGAAAAGGAGGTGCATCTACTTGTTTTTTGTTGTTGTTTGTTTTTTTTAATGAGAAGGAGTCTCACTGTGTCATCCAGGCTGGAGTGCAGTGGTGCCATCTTGGCTCACTGCAACGTCCCTTCTCATGTTCAAGCAATTCTCCTGCCTCCCAAGTAGCTGGGACTACAGGTGCATGCCACCACACCCAGCTAATATTTGTATTCTTAGTACAGATAGGGTTTTACCATGTTGGCCAGGTTGGTCTCAAGCTCCTGATCTCAAGTGACCTGCCTGCCTCAGCCTCCCAAAGTGCTGGGATTACAGGCATGAGCCACCTTGCCCTGGCCATATATACTTGTAATGGGCGATAAGAGGAGGTTGAAGGCAGAGGAAGTAGGGGTAGGGGATTTGTCCAGCAAAGGATCCAGCAGGCTGGGCAAGGTGGCTCCTGCCTGTAATCCCAACACTTTGGGAGGCTGAGGCGAGTGGATCACTTGAGGTCAGGAGTTCGAGATCAGCCTGACCAACATGGAGAAACCCCATCTCTACTAAAAATACAAAATTAGCCAGGTGTGATGGTGCAGGCCTGTAATCCCAGCTACTCTGAAGGCTGAGGCAGGAGAATCGCTTTAACCCAGGAGGTGGAGGTTGCAGTGAGCCAAGGTCATGTCATTGCACTCCAGCCGGGGAGACAAGAGCAAAACTCTGTCTCAGAGAAAAAAAAAAAAAAAGCCCAGCCCCAGGGAGGATCCCATCTTGGAGAGCGACAGCTTGAAGGCCCCCGAGTGGAAAGGGAGCTGGAGGAGGGGCCTGAGAGGCAGGCCTCGATGAGTTGTTTGGATTTTTTTTCTAAGTGCATTGGAAAGCCATAGAAAGATCTTTAAAAGGAAAACAGTTGCCCCAAGTGGTGACTCACGCCTGAATTTCAGCACTTTGGGAGACCAAGGTGAGTGGATCACCTGAGGTCAGGAGTTTGAGACCAGCCTGACCAACATGGAGAAACCTTGTCTCTACTGAAAATACAAAATATTAGCCAGATGTGGTGACATGTGCCTGTAATCCTAGCTACTCTGGAGGCTGTGGCAGGAGAATCGCTTGAACCTAGGAGGAGGAGGTTGTGGTGAACCGAGATCACGACGTTGCACTCCAGCCTGGGCTACAAGAGCAAAACTCCATCTCAAAAAAAAAGAAAAAAGAAGAGAAAAGAAAAGGAAAGAAAGAAAGAAAGAAAGAAAGAAAGAAAGAAAGAAAGAAAGAAAGAAAGAAAGAAAGAAAGAAAAGAAAGAAAGACAGACCTGATCTGATTTTCTCTATTTTATTTATTTTTTTTTTTTGAGACAGGGTCTCACACTATCGCCCAGACTGGAGTACAGTGGCATGATCTCAGCTCACTGCAACCTCTACCTCCCAGATCCAAAACATTCTCCAGCCTCGGCCTCCCAAGTAGCTGGGACTACAGGTGTGCACCACCATGCCCAGCTAATTTTTGGATTTTTAGTAGACACAAGGTTTCTCCCAGTTGGCCAGGCTGGGTTCGAACTCCTGACCTCAGGTGATTCAACTGCCTCAGCCTCCCAAAGTGCTGGGATTACAGGCGTGAGGCACCGTGCCTGGCCTGATTTTCATTTTGAGAGATTGTCCTGGCTGCAGGTGGAGAGTACATGGGCGAGAGCAGTCAACAGAGTAAATGTGATGCGAGGGCTCCAGCAGCCTCTGGACTGTGGCTGAGGATGGAGCACAGGGTATGGATGGGATGGTCAGTTATTTTAGGAAGGAGAAAACCAGCATCACAGACACAGGGGCAGGCTGAGAAGTCCTTCAGCATAAGGAAAAGCAAGCAGATTCCATGGAGCCACGCCCAAGACCATGCCGTCCTTGAAGGAAGGGAGGAGCCTGGGGTGCCAGGCACCCAAGTAGGCAGGCAGCGGAGACATGACAGCATAGGAGCCGCTGTATGCCCAGATAAATAAGTAGGTCCAAAGTCTACAGAGGCTCTGACGGCCCAGGAGCAGCAAGAGGTTCACAGGAAAAGCACCGGAAGGCGAGCTGCCTGCCCGTGGGTCTTTGGTTTTATCTTTCGGCCAGGAAGGAAGGAAGAAGCGAAGACCCACATGACCTGGCGGGTTTTGGTTGAAGCAAGGACTGTCTTCCTGGGTCTTCGGTGAAGAGCAGGACGGTCTCTGGAAAGGGTGTGGGATAGAAAATGGAGTTCACAACTAGGAATACTTTCTATTTATCCTATAGATACTGCTGCAATGGATGCATGAAGACACAGATCGTGGCTCACGCTTGTAACCCCAGCACTTCGGGAGGCCGAGGTGGGCAGATCACCTGAGGTTAGGAGTTTGAGACCAGCCTAGCCAATGTGGTGAAATTTCATCTCTATTAAAAAATTAAAAATAATACAAAAATTAGCCAGGCGTGGTGGCCAGTGCCTGTCGTCTCAGCTACTGGTGAGGCTGAAACAGGAGAATTGCTTGAACCCGGGAGGCAGAGGTTGCAGTGAACAGAGATCACACCACTGCACTCCAGCCTGGGCAACAGAGCGAAACTGCATCTCTAAGAAACAAAGGCATCATTTGTAACAGCAGACAAGCAGACTAACACATAAGGAAACAACCTCAATGTACATGAATATGGAACTGGTTAACACATCAGGGGGCATCTGTACAATGGAATGGTGCAGCCATTAAAAAGAATGAAGCACACCTATGTAATATCCAAGAGACTTTATTTATTTATTTATTTATTTTAAAAAGGAAATTGACCGGGTGCAGTGTCTCTCACCTGTGACCCCAGCACTTTGGGAGGCTGAGGTGGGTGGATCACCTGAAGTCGGGAGTTCCAGACCATCCTGGTCAACATGGCAAAACCCCATCTCTGCTAAAAAATACAAAAATTAGCTGGGTGTGGTGGTGCGTACCTGTAGTCCTAACTACTTGGGAGGCTGAGGTGGGAGAATCACTTGAACCAGGGAGGTGGAAGTTGAAGTGAGTCAAAACCGCACCACTGCACCTGGGCAACAGAGCGAGACTCCGTCTAAATAAATAAAGAAGAACTCAAAAGAGAAATGAGCAAAGGCTATAAACAGGGAGTTCACAAAATGGGAACCCAAATGACTAATACATAAGAGAAAATGCTCAACCTCAAAATAATGGAGAAATGTAACTTAAAACCGTAACGAGGTATCACTTGATGTCCATCAGATTGGGAGAAATAAATATCAGAGTTGGAAAGGACAAAGCAGCCTGAGCTCTCATCCATATGAACTCTGCGCAACCATTGTGGGAGCCATTGGCAGTACACAGTCAAGCTGAGGATGAGCACTCCCTGTAATGTGGTAATTCCACATTCTAGAGCAGCTCTCGTGCAGGCGTGTAAGGACAATAGATCTAATAACAATACTAGATCTAGCTGCGTTCAAACTAGCAAAATTTGAAAATAAACTAAATCAGAGTCAGCAAACCAGACCACAGACCAAAGCTTATCCACTGCCTGTTTCTGAAAACAGAGTTTTATTGGAACACAGCTACGCCCATTTGCTGGCATCTCGTCCAAGGCTGCTTTCCTGGTACGACAGCAGAGTTGAGAAGTTGCACAGAGAATGGATGACCTATAAAGGCTGAAATATGTACAATGTGACTTTGCAGAAAACGTCTGCTGACACTTGATCTAAATACTTATCAGGGATGATGTACAAGCAATAAAAATAGTAAACCACAGCTACATGTGTCACATGGCCAAATCTCAAATATAAAATACTTTGAAAAGCAAGTTACAAAATGTTACGGTATGATGCTATCTATATGAAGTCTGAATACATGTTTATGGACATGCATGTTTGTAGTAATGGAATTAAAATATGCATGAAAATACCAGATTCAGAAAAACATTTCCTACTGGAAAGAAAGGGACTGGGGCCATGGGTCAGGGTAGGGTTACTTATAAGACTTCAGGCTGGGCACAGTGGCTCACGCCTATAATCCAACACTTGGGAGACTGAGGCGGATGGATGACCTGAGATCAGGAGTTTGAGACCAGCCTGACCAACGTGGAAAAACCCTGTCTCTACTAAAAATACAAAATTAGCCTGGCATGGTGGTGCATGCCTATAATCCCAGCTACTTGGGAGGCTGAGGCAGGAGACTCTCTTGAACCCAGGAAGTGGAAGTTGCAGTGAGCCAAAATCATGCCATTGTACTCCAGCCTGGGTGACAGCAAGAGACTCCATCTCAGAAAAAAAAAAAAAGTCTTCAATGGTGTCTTGACTCTTCTTTTTTAATGACATTATATGCAAATATAGAAAAATGATTTCAGCCAGGCACGGTGGCTAACACCTATAATCCCAGCACTTTGGGAGGCCAAGGTGGGCAGATCACCTGAGGTCAGTAGATCAGCCTGGCCAATATGAGGAAACCACTAAAAATACAAAAAATTAACTGGGCATGGGGATGTGTGGCTGTAGTTTCAGCTACTCATGAGGCTGAAACAGGAGAATCGCCTGACCCCGGGAGGTGGAGGTTGTGGTGAGCCGAGATCACACCACTTCACTTTAGCCTGGGCAACAGAGTGAGACGCCATCTCAAAAAAACAAAAAAAAAAAAAAAAAAAAAGGCTTCAATGGTTCTTTCATCTTGTTTTTTTCTTTTAAATGACATAACATGCAAATATGAAAAAAATTGATTTCAAAGTTGGGTGATGGGTGCAGGCATGCTCACTGTATTTTTTCCTATTTCTTTCTGTATGCTGGAAATATTTTCCAATTTAAGAAACCAAAGCCTCTGTGCTAGGTCGTAGCCTGGCTGTGTCACCTGGACAAGTCTCTCCTGTCTACACGTTGTTCTCCTTTGTAAAACTGAGAGTTGCGTTAGGGGTTTGCCATGTCTATTGCAGTTCTAGAATCCGGTGATTCATCATCAACTGATGAGTGGATAAACAAAATGTGGTCTGTCCACAAAAAGGAATATTATTTGGCCCTGAAAAGAATAAAGTTCTGTCCTCGTCTTGAACTCCTGACCTCAGTGATCCACCTGCTTCAGCCTCCCAAAGTGCTAGGATTACAGGCGTGAGCCACCACGCCTGGCCAGTCTTTTCAATTGCAGAGATTTGAATGTGGGAGGAGAAATGGACTTCAGTTTGCCCAAGGCAGTTTCTTTAAGAGACTGTGAGTAGAGAGCTCTACCAATGAATGTGCAGGCAGGCGGCCCTCTACAGCGAAGGCAGAGGAGGTGAAATTCTGACTCTGGAAACTTGTCATTGCCACCAGATAAATAAAATAAAAACACAGGTAGCAAATGCGATGGTTAGATCTTTTGTATGTGATTTGGTTCTAGTCCTAACATGAGAATACAGTAGCTTTGGGTGTTTCACAACTGAGTTTGTTTCCAACTGTAAAAGTGATTTGGTGCCAGATATCGATTTTATGGCCTTTCCCTGGGTGTAACAGCTGGATACTACCCCAGGAAGACCTGTCGGAAATCTAGAAGTGCTCCATATAGATCCTCCCATCTCCAGGAATGAGAGCGGATGGAGACTTAGCAAATCATTACATTATTCTGCACTAAAGGCTGATAGATCCATAATAAAAGTTAATGATTAGGTACTTACTTTCCGACATTTCGAAAGAGTCTAGACTGAAAACACTGGAAAAAATCTTTATATGTTTCCTCTTTAGAATTCCACAGAATAAGATTTTAAAGTGGCCGGGCACGGAAGTTCACGCTTGCAACCTCCGCACGTTAGGAGGCTGGTGGATCGCCTGAGCCAAGGAGTTCAAGCAAGACCAGCCCGGGCAGCGTGGCAAAACCCCATCTCTATAAAACATACAAAAACTAGCTGGGTGTGGTGGCATGCATCTGTAGTCCCAGCTACTTAGGAGGCCAAGTTGGGAGGATTGCTTGACCTGGGGAGGCTGAGCCTGCAGTGAGCTGTGATTGTGCCACTGCACTTCAGCCTGGGTGAAGAGTGAGATCCTACCTCAAAAAAAAAAAAAAAAAGATTTTAAAGCTACTTCAATACCAGCCTAAAAACCATCAGTGATTTTTTTTTGGTCACCCAAGCAGTCCTGCTTACCACTTAAGAGAGGGTTTTTTTTGTTGTTTTTTTTTTTTCTTTGAGACAGAGTCTCACTCTGTTGGCCAGTCTGGGGTGCAATGGTACCATCTCGGCTCCCTGCAACCTCCGCCTCCCGGGTTCAAGCAATTCTAGTGCCTCAGCCTCCTGAGTAGCTGGGATTACAGGTGCCCGCCACCACACCGGGTAATTTTGTGTTTTTAGTAGAGATGGGGTTTCACTATGTTGGTCAGGCTGCAAACTCCTATCCTAAGATGATCTGCCTGTCTCAGCCTCCCAAAGTGTTGGGATTACAGGCGTGAGCCACTCACTGCACCCAGTTTGTCATGCTCTTTGAACAGGGACTTACAGAAAAAGATACATATGCTATTAAAAAGAATGTTTTACTGAAATGCTCTTATTAAAGGGCTGCATTCCAATATTTTCTGTTTTATTCTATCTTGTTAAAAATATAGGCTGGGCACGGTGGCTCACGCCTGTAATCCCAGCACTTTGAGAGGCCGAGGCGTGTGGATCATGAGGTCAGGAGTTCGAGACAAGCCTGTCCAGCATGGCGAAGCCATGTTTCTACTAACAATACAAAAATTAGCCGGGCATGGTGGCACATGCCTGTAATCCCAGCTGCTTGGGAGGCTGAGGCAGGATAATTGCTTGAACCCGGGAGGCGGAGGTCGCAGTGAGCCGAGATCATGCCACTGAACTCCTGCCTGAGCAACGGAGCAAGACTCCGTCTCAAAAAAAAAAAAAAAAAAAAAAAAAAAAAAAAAAAAAAAAAAAAAAAAAAAAAAAAAAAAAAAAACAAAGAAAGAAAAAGGAAAATATATGACCCTCAGTGAGTCCATCTGACGATCTCGCCCACCTCTGACAGTCAGGCCTGCACAGGACTGCGGGGCCCCAGCCAACAAGCTCTGTGGAAGCCTCCTTCCTTACATCTAAATATGTAAATATTACAAAGCAATTTACTACCGTAAATAAAATAAAACGTAAGGACCAAGGTTGGGGTTCAGAAACCAGTACCCAAAAATTTACCATTTGATATGCTGAGCTGAAGAAGACTTAAGGTCTCTCTGACCCTCCCCGGACCCGGACCCCACCATCTCTCCCAAAGAAAACTTAGCTCCTTCATCTGCCTGAGATCTGGACCCACTAAGGAGAACCAGAGTTTCCAACCCATGACCAAAAATGTAACCACACCCAAACAGACCCTTTTTCAAGATAGTGACTGTCTCCAAGGATCATTTAAATTCCAAAGAGAACTATTGACAGTTAATTTCGTTCCCCACCCCCACTAGGAAGAGCATTCTTCCCAGCAATCATTTATTGCTCCTCAATAGAATTCCTTTACTCCCGGCTGGGTTCTCATAACTGTTACCGGGATCCAAGCCCCTGCTCGTTCTTTCTGTAATCTCAAGATGGCACAGAAGTTTCCATATCTTTTTTATTTTTTTGAAACGGAGTGCAGTGGCGCGATTTCGGCTTACTGCAACCTCCCTGTCCCAGGTTCAAGCAATTCTCCCACCTCAGCCTCCGGAGTAGCTGGGATTACAGGCATGAGCCACAGCGCCCAGTTAATTTTGTATTTTTAGTAGAGATGGGGTTTCTCCATGTTGGTCAGGTTAGTCTTGAACTCCCGACCTCAGGTGATCTGCCCGCTTCAGCTCCCAGCCAGCTTCCTTACCTTATTAGGAAGTTGGGTCTGCACTCTGAAGGCTCCGTGTATTGTGTTAAATAAACTTGCATGTCTTTTCTCCCATAATCAACCTGCCTCATGCCAGTGATTTTTCAGCAAACCTTTAGGGGTCCAAGGGCCTTGGTACCCACATCTACCTCAAACTTTGGTGATGCCAAGAAGTATAAATGGCGCCTCTGGCCCCTGGCCCTGCTCTCTGCTCCCCATCTTTAGCTCTGCCTCTGCCACCCAACCTGCACTCTGAGCTCTCCTCCAGCCTCCTGCCACAGCAGCTGCCTCTTGACCACCCCTCTGGCCTGGAAGGACACAAGCCAGCCTGTACACCCTCAGAAAGTTGGCTTGGGACCATCTGAGTAGGGAATTCTGGGATCCCAGATTAAAAAATAAAACTAGACGTGGGGGCTGGGCTCCTTCCCATGGGGAGGGGCACAGAGGGGGGAGGGCCAGAGCGGGCCCTCCTAAAGCTTGACGCAGGGCAGGGGCGCCACCTGGGGTGCAGGTGAAATAGACATTCCTGTGAGGCACCACCACCATGCCCGCCTGCCTTCTCCACAGGGGCCTGTCTGCTTTTTTCTGTTTTTGAGACAGGGTCTCCTTCATACACTCAGGCTACAGTGCAGGGCACTGTTATGGCTCGCTGCAGCCTCGACTTCGTGGACTCAAGTCCATGATCCTCCCATTTCAGCCTCCTCCTGAATAGCTGGTATTACAGGGGGCATGTGCCAGCTAATTTTTTTATTTTATAGAGATGGGTCTCACTATGTTGCCCAGGCTAGTCTTGAACTCCTGGGCTCAAGCAATCCTTCCACCTCGGCCTCCAAAAGTGCTGGGATAACTGGTGTGAGCCACTAAACCCGAATGAAAATAATTTTGTTTGTGTGTGGTTTTTTTTTTTTTGAGACAGAGTCTTGCTCTGTTGCCCAGGCTGGAGTGCAATGGCGTGATCTTGGCTCACTGCAACCTCAGCCTTCTGGGTTAAAGTGATTCTCCTGCCTCAGCCTCCTGAGTAGCTGGGATTACAGGAGTGAACCACTATGCCCGGCTAATTTTTGTTTTGTTAGTAGAGACAGGATTTCACTATGTTGGTCAGGCTGGTCTTGAACTCCTGACCTCATGATCCACCCGCCTCAGCCTCCCAAAGTGCTGGGATTACAGATGTGAGCCACCACGCCCGGTCTGAAAATAGTTTTAAATAACTTAGTTCATAACATTCATAACTTAATTCATAATAGAGGTAAAACGCCAGCTCTGAGATCTAAGAGGAAGGGCTGGTGACTAGGATTCCCTTATACATCATTAGTATGGCTAACCTTATCAGATACCTTGGTGGCTGAAACCCCCTCTGCCCTTTTGGAGAGCGTGAGTAAATTATATACAAATATGAAGAAAATGAAAATAAATCACAATGCCACCACCATAGATAGCTGATCCCTCAGAGCATTGTCCTGCTCATTTTTCCATGTAGATCTATATGTCTCTACCTCTACATTCAAATAAACCATTCTGCAGGATTTACTAGTGTATTAATCATTGCCTCCTTCACTTAAATGTGTTAAATACTTTTCTAAGCCTGAGTCATGAGTGTGTTTTAAGCCTTTGATAAATTTTCCCGAGTTGTACACCAGAAAGTGTGTGGCGCTGCGTGTCAACAGCAGCAGGCTCTGAGGACACTTGTATTTGAGCACCTTCCCAACATTGCTTGTCAGCCCCTAAGACAGGGGGAGAGGCCAAGGGCACAGGCTCTGGAAACCTGCATAGGCCTAAATCCCAGCTCTGCAACAAACCCGCATGTGACTTTGGGTGAGTTATTAAATGTTCTAGTGCAGCATCATCCAATGTTTTCTATAAAGGTCCAGATTCAAGCTGGTTTCACGAGCTCTCATCTCCAGCACACACAAGGGCCTGAGGCTTCAAAGGCCCTGAGTTTGGTTTAACGCTCTGCTGTCACTGCTTTAACATTCTTAATTAATTAATTATAATTATTTATTTTTCATTTTTATTTTTTTGAGATGGAGTTTCACTCTTGTTGCCCAGGTTGGAGTGCAATGGCACAATCCCGGCTCACTGCAACCTCTGCCTCCCAGGTTCAAGTGAGTCTCCTGCCTCAGCCTCCTGCGTAGCTGGGATTACAAGCATGTGCCTTCATACCCGGCAAATTCTGTATTTTTAGTAGAAACGGGGTTTCACCATGTTGGCCAGGCTGGTCTCCAACTCCCAACCTCAGGTAATCCACCCACCTCGGCCTCCCAAAGTGCTGGGAATACAGGCGTGAGCCATCATATCTGGCCTTGTTTGTTTGTTTGTTTATTTATTTATTTATTTTTTGAGACAGAGTCTCACTCCATTGCCCAGGCTGCAGTGCAGTGGCATGATCCCGGCTCACTGCAACCTCTGCCTCTTGGGTTCAAGGGATTCTCCTGCCTCAGCCTCCCAAGTAACTGGGATTACAGGCTCATACCACCATGCCAGGTTAATTTTTGTATTTTGAGTAGAGGCAGGGTTTCTCCATGTTGGCCAGGTTGGTCTCGAACTCTTGACCTTAGGTGATCTGCCCGCCTTGGCCTCCCAAAGTGCTGGGATTACAGGCATGAGCCACAGGCCAGAGATCATGGGGGTGCTATTTCAGTGGCCCAGGTAGGAGGTGAGGGCGTCCTGAGAAAGGATGGAGGCAGGGACCACAGAGTGACATGGATGGATGGGTCAGGGGAGGAGGGAGAGGGTGGAGCCCAGGAGGAAGCCTGGGTCCTGGCTAGCAGGAGAGGGTGCCCTTGAGTAAGACATGACTCACGGGAGGGCCCGGCTGGGGAAGACCGCTCGATTGGTCTTGGCGAGTCAGTGCCTAGGGGCATCTGTGGAAACAGCAAGTTGGTGAAGGCAGAGGAGAATCAGGAAGACGCAGATAGGGCAAGCGTGCAGATTTGAGATATTTCAGGGGTGAACAGCATTGGGCATTGGGGATGAGGGAGAGGAAAGTGACAAGGACGGACCCAGGTTTCCAGCTAGAGCAACCTAGAAAGACAGCCTGCTGTTTTGTGGCATTTCTCTGGTTTGTCATTTGCCTTTTACTTTTGTTTTGGGCCGGAGTAATTAAGCTGACTGTAAAAGAAGAGTTTTCCTGCACGTTTTATTAACACTAAAATCAAATGCATTTAGGGTCACAGAGATTCGGGGCCATGCCAAACCTAAATTTTCAAAATAAAGTCCTCTGCTGTGCGCAGTGGCTCACACCTGTAATCCCAGCACTCTGGGAGGCCAAGATGAGGGGATCGCTGGAGCCCAGGAGTTTAAGACCAGCTTGGGTAACATGGCGAAACCCCAGCTCTATAAAAATACAAAAGAATTAGCCAGGCATGGTGGTGGTGCGCTCCTGTAGTCCCAGCTACTCAGGAGGCTGAGGTGGGAAGACCCCTGGAGCCCAGGAGGCAGAGGTTGCAGTGAGCCAAGATCCAGCCACTTTACTCCAGCCTGGGCGACAGAATGAGATCCTGTTTCAAAAAATAAAATGAGCCGGCACGGTGGCTCACACCTGTAATCCCAGCACTTTGGGAGGCCAAGGCAGGCGGATCACCTTAGGTTGGGAGTTCAGGACCAGCCTGAACCAACATGGAGAAAACTCGTCTCTATTAAAAATACAAGATTAGCCTCACGTGGTGGTGCATGCCTGTAGTCCCAGCTACTTGGGAGGCTGACGTAGGAGAATCGCTTGAACCCGGGAGGCAGAGGTTGCAGTGAGCTGAGATCGCGCTATTGCACTCCAGCCTGGGTGACAGGGCAAGACTCTGCCTCCAAAAAAATAAAAAAATAAAATAAAATAAAATAATTTCCTCTATATCCTCAGAAACAATCCAAAGCCATGTGTAAACCCAAAACTGAATTCCTCACTTCTAAGATCAGAAGAATTTGTGTTTGCTTATAATGAACTAACACATTATAATCTTTCTAAAATCATTGAATTCCAGGTGTGACTAAGAAAAGTTTCAGATTGCAAATTGACATTGTTACCTGAAAGCTGCACACACCTGCTGAATCACTTTTTAAACAAGCATGAAAACAACAATTTCTCTTGTTCCCTGTACAGCTTTGAGCCACAAAAATTAATTACATCACCTAGGAAATTAGCCGTGTGTTTTGCATCCAAAGGTCAATGTTCAGACTGAGAAATGGTTTAGTGCTTTCAAACACAGGGCTCAGCACATAAATATTTATCACGAGGAGGACAGGAACTCATTGTACGAAGCTTGTTTACCTTATCAGGCAGTTACCTGGGGCAAAGACTCCACGCCTGCTTCCTGTCCTAATTTCCCTTGCCCGAGACCTTGGGCAATTGTTGATTTGACAGAGTGTTCCGTCCCATTCCCTTTCTTCTGGGAATAAAGGCACAGGATGATAAACAAATAAATCACCTGGTCCACGAACACCTGATTTCTGGAGAGGCTGAAACTTCTAGGCGTTAGCTAGAAAGATCCAGCAACAGGAAAGCAAAGACAGCTGCTGCCTTCACAAGAAAACGGAGGATGCATTTCTCCCCATGACTTTTGCTTGTTGGGGTTAGTGTTTCAAGTGCCCTGACTGGGTTTTATGGGATGTCTTGTCAAGCTTTCGATGGTGAAAATAAAGGAACAGAGACACAGGGGAGCAATAGCCACAGGCGTGATTTGTAGCAAAGACACAGCCTTTCATTTCGTTCCCCTTTTCTGTGTTTATAAATTGCGAGTCTTAGAGAAACGTTGGCCAACTTGGCTCTTTAACCTGGCCACATATTTGTTTTGGCCGCTCTTAGCTTTTATTTCACAAGGTCTCATACTCACCAGCTCAGGTGCTTGTTACATAAGGAAGCTCTAGGTGGCAGAGTGCCAAAAATTCAGCTCAGCATTTTCTGTCTCCCTGCAGTGGTTCCAAGGAATGGATGCCTGGACCTTTGCAACAGAAATGTCAGGTCAGCCGACATGCAGGGAACTCTGTCAACAAGCTAGTTTTCTTTCCTTCCTTCCTCCCTCCTTCCCTCTCTCCCTCTCCTCATTTTCTTTCTTACCCTTCTTCCCTCCCTCCCTCCCTCCCTCCTTTCCTGCCTTCCTTCCTTCCTTCCTTCCTTCCTTCCTTCCTTCCTTCCTTCCTTTTATGATGGAGTTTCACTCTTCTTACCCAGGCTAGAGTGCAATGGCATGATCTTGACTCACTGCAACCTCCACCTCCCAGGTTCAAGCGAGTCTCCTGTCTCAACCTCCTGAGTAGCTGGGATTACAGGTGCATTTCACCATGCCTGGTTAACTTTTGTATTTTTAGTAGAGACAGGGTTTCATCATATTGGTCAAGCTGGTCTTGAACTCCTGACCTCAGGTGATCCACCCGCCTTGACCTTCCAAAGTGCTGGGATTACAGGTGTGAGCCACTGTGCCCGGCACTTTCTTTCTTTTTTAATAGAGTAGGGGGTCTCACTGTTTTGCCCAGGCTGGTCTCAAACTCCTGGCCCCCAGTGATCCTCCTGCCTCAGCCTCCCAAAGCACTGGGGATTATAGGTGTGAGCCTCCAGGCCTGGCCCCAAACTAGTTTTCAACTGTTGGTTTTCAAATCTGTCATATCTCGGTTCTCACCAGTCAATTGTTGTATACTTTGCATTGATTTATTAGAATCCATTTAAAATCTCTCATTTTAGCCTCTTCTACTTGTCGAGCCACTAATCCTAGAAGTTTACTGGCAACTCTGCATTGTCATATTTTAATTTGCATTTAACTTTGCATATATTTAATGTGCATTTGGTTTTGCTTTTAGTTTGATTGTTCATTTGCATCTCTCCTTTCTGAATTGCCTGCTGTTCTTTGCCCACTTTTTCTACTGGAGATTTTTGTTTTGTTTTGTGTTGTTTTGTTTTTTTTGAGACGGAGTCTCGCTCCGTCACCCAGGCTAGAGTGAAGTGGCATGATCTCAGCAACCTCTGCCTCCCAGGTTCAAGCGATGCTCCTGCCTCAGCCTCCCGAGTAGCGGGGATTACAGGCACCCGCCACCACGTCCAGCTAATTTTTGTATTTTTAGTAGAGACAAAGTTTCACCATGTTGGCCAGGCTGGTCTTGATGGAGTTTTTAAAAATTATTATTATTGTTGTTAAGACTAGTCACGTGCAGCAGTGAGAAGGAGGGAGTCTATTGGAGTTTTAATATCACGTATACAGACGGATATGGTGGCTCATGCCTGTAATCCTGGCACTTTGGGAGGCCGAGGCAGGCCGATCACAAGGTCAGGAGATCAAGACAATCCTGGCTAACACGATGAAAGCCCATCTCTACTAAAAATACGAAACAGTTAGCTGGGCATGGTGGTGCATGCCTGTAGTCCTAGCTACTCGGGACCCTGAGGCAGGAGAATCATTTGAACCCAGGAGGTAGGGGTTGCAGTGAGCCGAGATCGCACCACTGCACTCCAACCTGGTGACAGAGCGAGACTCCATCACACACACACAAAATCACGTGTACAATGAATATTAAGAATATCAACACTTCCTTTGTTATATAAAATCTCCACATATCCACTGGGCACCTCTCTAATCCTGGGGCTATGCATGGGCTCTTTTATTTGTTCTAAATGTAACCCTTCCAAGCTTCATGAGATAATCCTTACAATTAATTTTCCAAAATTTGGTAAACAAATTCATATTAATATTCAGTGACCCCATGAAGGCAAGGCGTTGTCTGTCTTGTCCATGATTGAATTTCAGCACCTAGATGTGCGTGGACCAAGTAGGTGTTTGATAAATATTTATCTAATGAACAGAAGATCCACACAGGAGTTCAGAAATTAGTGTTCTCCCCTGAGCCATCTGCCTTCTCTTTCCTCCTTCCTTCCTTCCTTCTTTCCTTCCTTCCTCCCTCCTTCCCTCTCTCCCAGCTTTCCTTCCTTCCTCCCTCCCTTCTTTCTGTCCTTCCTTTTTCCTTCTTCCCTCACTCCCTCCTTCTTTCCTTCTTCCTCTCTCCCTCCCCTTCTCTCTTCCTTCCTTCCTTCCTTCCTTCCCTCCCTCCCTCTCTCTCTTTCTTTTCTTTCCTTCCTTTCTTTCTTTCTCCCTCTCTCTCTTCCTTCCTTCCTTTCTCTCTCTCTCTCTCTCTTTCTTTCTTTCTTTCTTTCTTTCTCTCTCTCTCTCTCTCTTTCCTTCTTTCCTGTTTTAAGACAGGATCTTGTTGCTCTGTCATACAGGCTGAAGTGCAGTGGCATGATCTCAGCTCACTGCAGCCTTAACCTCCTGTGGTCAAGCATGCTTCTACCTCAGCCTCCTGAGTAGCTGGGATCACAGGCACACATCACCATGCCAGGCTTTTTTTTTTTTTTTTTTTTTTTTTGTAGAGACAGTGTCTCACTATATTGCCCAGGTTGGTCTTGAACTTTTGGGCTTGAGAGATCCTTCTGCCTGGGCCTCCCAAAATATTGAGATTACAAGTGTAAGCCACTGTCCTGGGCTGCCATCCTCTTTCTAAACTTAAAAAAAGAAAATCTTAATGTTTTGTAAGTCCCCAACATCAGCCTTTGATTGCCATGATTATGCTAATGGTTTTTCTCTAAACTATTTTCTTGATATACAATAATTTAAAATGTATGTGGGCCAGGTATTATGGCCCATGCCTGTAATCCCAACACTTTGGGAGGCCAAGGTGGGCGGATCACCTAAAGTCAGGAGTTCAAGGCTGGCCTGGGCAACATAGTGAAACCCTGTCTTTACTAAAAATATAAAAAAATTAGCTGGGTGCAGTGGCAGGCCTGTAATCCCAGCTACTTGAAAGGCTGAGGCAGGAGAATTGCTTGAACCCGGGAGACAGAGGTTACAGTGAGCTGAGATGGTACCATTGCACCCAGCCTGGGCAATAAGAGCAAGGCTCCATCTCAAAAATAAATAAATAAATAAATAAATATATATATATATAAAATGTATGTGGTATATTCTAGGGTGTATACAAAAGTGGGAAAATATTTTTAGCTTTCTTTTTCTTCTTCATCATTTTCTTCTTCTTTCTTCTCCTCCTTCTTCTTCTTCCTCTTAGGTCTTCTTTTGTTTTTCTTTTTTAAGACAGGGTCTCACTCTGTCACCCAGGCTGGAGTGCAGTGGCACAATCAACCTCCCAGGCTCAAGTGATTCTCCCACCTCAGCCCCCAGAGTAGCTGGGACCACAGGTGTGAACCACGGCTCCAGGCCTCCAAAGCCTTCTTAACGTATTTTGTGGGCTTTTGGCCAGTGTCTTCACTAGAATGGCTCAAGTAACTGCCTGAAAGCTGACATCGTTACCCTCTTGTAATTTGGGTTACAATGCTAACTTTCTCTACTAGCTGTCATTTGTCCACCCTGAAATGACACTTGGGGACTAACTATGCGAATCCTGCACACATAGGGAGTATGTGATTGATCACTTCTGTGGAATGAGTGAAGAATTCCTGGAAGGTCGCTCTTGTTCAAGGACTCCCCCACCACCTGACACACACACGTGCACACACACACACGTGCACACACACACGCGCACACACATACACACATGCACACACACACGCACACATGCTCTCCAGTTCAACTGCACCCAAGTCCCGCCTGCATTCATGCAATATTTACTGTGTGCTGACGCTGTCGAGTATTATGTGAGGCATGAGCAGCAGAGATTTGTACCTGGGACTAAAGATTTCCAGGTATTCTCTTTTTTATTTAAGACAGAGTTGCTCTGTCGCTTAAGCTGGAGTGCAGTGGCACGATCTTGGCTCACTGCAAGCTCCGCCTCCTGGGTTCACGCCATTCTCCTGCCTCAGCCTCTGGAGTAGCTGGGATTACAGGCACCCGCCACCACATCCAACTAATTTTTGTATTTTTAGTAGAGACGAGGTTTTGCCATGTTGGCCAGGCTGGTCTCCAACTCCTGACTTCGGGTGATCCACCCTCCTTGGCCTCCCAAAGTGCTGGGATTACAGGTGTGAGCCACCACGCCCAGCCGTATTCTCTTTTTAAAAGTAGGTTCAACTGGGATAGGCATCACATAAACCACCAATGCCCTGTGATTGGTGTGAATCAACTTATGAGATTGCTCAAGGTCACTAAGCCTGGAAAGGGTGGTGTCAGGATTCCCACCCAGGCTGTCCGGCACCATAAATTCCAAATGAGTGTTCCCTGTTGTGTCTCATTTTGGGAGGATGCATGTGGACTGCAATCATCCTCCTGTTCCCCAAACATGTTTGGAGTCACCTTCTTGGAAATTCCATTAGAAAATAAAGGACTCAGAATCTCACACCAGTAAGCAGCTACTGTAAATGAATCCCTTCTCTCCCCTTACCCCAGTCTTCTCGTTTATAAAATGAGGAAATTTGACCCAATGTTTCACAAGTTTCCTTCCAGCTCTCATAATCTGTGATCTGGACGTCTCTGCTTAATCACAGCACTTCCATTCGTCTCGGGCTTGGATTCTGTGCCCTTCTCTGTCATGTGGGGATATTTGAACTTGCCCAGGCTTTCCTGCTGGGTCATTAACCACATGAAATAATGGCTTTGAAAATGTGACCAGTTGTAAAGTGCTGGATGGACGTAGGTTAGTCTTGTTACTTTACGGCATCCAGTCTTCCGGCTGCTGCTACTTTCTTGTGCCTCAGTTGCCCGAGTAGCTGGGACCACAGGCACATGCCAACACATCCGGCTAGCTTTTTTGTATTTTTGGTAGAGATGGGGTTTTGCCATGTTGGACAGCCTGGTCTCAATCTCCTGACCTCAAGTGATCTGCCCACCTCAGCTGGGATTACAGGTGTGAGCCACTGCACCCAGCCAAACTGCAAATCACTTTGAAGTCCAATTAATAAAAATATATTGGGCTGGTCATGGTGGCTCACACCTGTAATCCCAGACCTTTGGGGAGGCTGAGACAGGAGGATTGCCTGAGCCCAGGAGTTCAAGACCAGCCTGGGTAACAAAATGACACCCGGACTCTAAGCGGGGAAAATATATGTGCGTCTGTGTGTGTGTGTGTGTGTCTGTGTGTGTGTGTGTGTGTGTGTGTGTATAAATAAATAAATATATATACACACACATACAAACATATATAAATGTATTGAGCATCTACTTCATGCCTGTATTTTGCCAGGCTCCAGAGAAGCACATAGATGCAGTGTTCAAGGAACATACATTTGTGTGAAACAGACACAGGGACAACCCACTGAATACATAGAGGCTGCCAAGGGAACTGACCAAAGCCTGAGCCGAAGCCTAACAGCTCACCCTGGGTGAGACCTAAAGGATCCTGGCAGGGCTGGAATTGTATTTTTCCAAAGATATGTTGAAGTCCCCACCTCCAGCACCTGTGAATAGGACTTTGTTTGGAAATCATTGCAGGTGTAAAGATGAGGTCATGCTGGTGTCGGGTGAGCCCTCAATCCAATATGTCCTGCGTCCTTAGAAAAAGAGGGTGTGAACCCCCAAAATCTGAGGCAGATCTCACTTAACGTAGAAAGTTTATTTTGCCAAGGTTGAGGACACACACCTATGACACAACCTCAGGAGGTTCTGATGGCATGTACCAGGGTGGTAGAGGCACAGCTTGGTTTATACGTTTTAGGGAGATGTGAGATATCAGTCAATATGTGTAAGATGAACACGTGTGAGATGTTCAGTCCAGAAAGGAGGAACAGCTTGAAGTAGGACGGGCTCCCAGGTCATAGTTAGGTAAGAGACAAATGGTTGCATTCCTTTGAGTTTCTGATTAGCCTCTCCAAATGAGGCAATCAAATATGCCTTCCTCTCAGTGAGCACAGGGATGATTTTGAATAGAATGGGGGGCAGATTTGCCCTAAGCAGTTCCCAGATGACTTTTCCCTTTGGCTTAGTGATTTTGGGGCTGCAAGATTTATTTTACTTTCACAGGGGAGACATTCACAGAGGAGAAGACATGAGGATGGAGGTGGAGATTGAAGTGATGCATCTGCAAGTGAAGAAATGTCGAGGATGGCCAGCAACACCCGACCCTGGAATAGGCAGGAGATGCTCCTCCATACCTGTTGCAGAGGGAGCTTGGCCCTGCCAATGTCTTGCTTTTGGACTTCCTGTCTTCAGAATGATGAGACCATACGTCTCTGTTTTTTTGTTTTGTTTTGTTTTGAGACGAAGTCTCACTCTCACTGAAACTTCCGCCTCCCAGGTTCAAGCATTTCTCCTGCCTCAGCCTCCCAAGTAGCTTGGATTACAGGCGCATGCCACGACGCCCAGCTAATTTTTGTATTTTTAGTAGAGACAGGATATTACCATGTTGACCAGGCTGGTCTTGAACTCCCCACCTCAGATGATCCGCCACTCAGTTGTGTTTTTTTTTTTTTCTTTTTCTTTTTTTTTGAGACGGAGTTTCACTCTTGTTGCCCAAACTGGAGTGCAGTGGTGCGATCTTGGCTCACTGAAACCTCCACCTCCTGGGTTTAAGTGATTCTCCTGCTTCAGCCTCCTGAGTAGCTGGGATTATAGGCATGCACCAGCATGCCCAGCTCATTTTTGTATTTTTAATAGAAATGGGGGTTCAGCATGTTAGCCAGGCTGGTCTCAAACTCCTGACCTCAGGTGATCCTCCTGCCTCGGCCTCCCAAAGTCCTGGGATTACAGGTATGAGCCACTGCGCCCCGCCTTGTGTTTCTTTGTTAAGGCAGCCACAGGAAAGCAATATCAATTCATAGGAGCCAGATACACGAAAAATGGGGATTAACCTGAAAGAATCAAAAGGATCAGACCCCAGTATAAGAAAGTTTATTCAAGCAGGAAACTGAGAATAGCCATTGCAGTAACCCAGACTCCAAAGAAATGGGGTCAGTGCCCTAAAGTGGAAAGTTAAGATCTTGCTCATAGAGGCAGAAAACAAACAAATGTAGCAAGATTATAACATGTTTTATACAAGACTTGTTTATTAATTACAATTTAATTAGTTACAGTTTATTCTCTTGTCTGTACAGCTTGTTTCCTTTTCCTTTCCAATTTAAAAGAGTGTAATTAACATTCCATCTTAAACAATGTAATAGCCACGGAGTTTTTGTCTGAGAGAAGAAAGAGGGAAGTTAATTTATAATGAAAATCAACAGTTAAAAGGAAAAGAGTCTTCCCTGGCACTCTTTATTAATTTACAACATTTACAAAACAATGTAGGTAAAAGGAAGAAGGCTAATCTGTAATCAAAGAAACAAAGGTTACAGATGCCTAGGTTACAGTTGCCTGATTACTGTCCCATAATCACATTCCCTTAAGGCTCAAAATATTTTAAAATTCCAACAGCTTAGTTGTTTTTTTTTTTTTTTAAGACGGTGTCTCCCCATGTTGCCCAGGCTGGTCTCAAACTCCTGGGCTCAAGCAATCCTTCCACCTTGGCCTTCCAAAGTACTGAGATTACAGGTATGAGCCACTGCATCCCACCTAGATTTTAAATTACCTATTTTCACAGCAGAGGAAGAGGATCCCAGGCTAAGGGAGCAGTGTTTGCAACAGTTCTGGAAAGGCAAAACCTTAGCAAGTTTAAGGAACTGAAAGAAAGTTTATGAGGTCCAGCCTCACCTGTCCACTGGAGCTGTGGACCAGATGGCAGGAGCATCATGGAACTTGTCTGGATGCTGGCAATGGTGATGGGGGCCAGGGAGGTTACTCAGCAGGAGAGTGGCAGGACCTGGTGTGTGAGAGGATGATTCTGCCACAGGTTATAGAGGGCATGGAGGGAGCCCAGAAAGCTCATTGCAGGGAGATGGTGCAGTGAGAAGGAGCTGGTGGAAGGTGTAAAGTCTTTTAGGCCAACTGACTGCACCATGGACTGCATGGTAACCTCTGTGACCTGCACGTACACCTCCAGATGAGTTCCTGCAAATAGAAAGTCTGAAGTAATTAGAAAACCACAAAAGGAGAATGGCCAACCCCTGTGGTGCCTAATTAACTTTGAGACATTCTTCTATTGTTCCTTATTCCTGCCTCAACTGATAAGGCAACTGAACTTTGTAACTGACCTTGCTCAACTGATAGGCCAACCTCGTGACGCCAGACCCTATGGCCCCCTCCCAGCTTGAAAAACTACCCTGAACTGTAACTTCTGTAATTTTCCACTGCCTACCCCAAACCTATAAAACCAACTCCTATCCCACCATCCTCCACTGATTCTCTTTTTGGACTCCGCCCACTTGCACCCGGGTGAATAAACAGCCTTGCTTCTCACACAAAGCCTGTTTAGAGGGTCTTTTCATTCAGAGCGCATGTAACAGAAGGTTTGGAAGTGACCTGACTAGGAGTGAATTAGGTGTGGTTGTGTTGTGTCCATTGTCATGCTGCTAATAAAGACATACCCAAGACTGAGTAATTTATAAAGGAAAGAGGTTTAATTGACTCAGTTCAGCATGGCTGGGAGGGCCTCAGGAAACTCACAATCATGGCAGAAGGGGAAGCAAACATGTCCTTCTTCACATGGCAGTGGCGAAGAGAAGTGAAGAATAAAGGGGAGGGAAAGCCCCCTTATAAAACCATCAGATCGGGCCGGGCGCGGTGGCTCAAGCCTGTAATCCCAGCACTGTGGGAGGCCGAGGCGGGTGGATCACGAGGTCAAGAGATCGAGACCATCCTGGTCAACATGGTGAAACCCCGTCTCTACTAAAAATACAAAAAATCAGCTGGGCTTGGTGGTACATGCCTGTAATCCCAGCGACTCAGGAGGCTGAGGCAGGAGAATTGCCTGAACCCGGGAGGCAGAGATTGCGGTGAGCCGAGATCGTGCCATTGCACTCCAGCCTGGGTAACAAGAGCGAAACTCCGTCTCAAAAAAAAAAAAAAAAAGCCATCAGATCTCATGAGAACTCACTCACTATCATGAGAACAGCATGAGGGGAACTGCCCCCATGATTCAATTACCTCCCACTGGGCCCCTCCCATGACAGGTGGGGGATTACGTTAACTACAACTCAAGATGAGATTTGGGTGGGGATGAAGCCAAACTGTATTATGCTGAAAGCAGAGGAAACAAAGTGTGTTTGAATTATAAAGAGACATTTTTATAAAGTCAGTTGTCAGGCTAGTGGGTAGTGACACCCTTTGTTAAGTAACCAAGGAGGTCTGGACAGGGGTCGGGACATGCCCAATTTCATTCAGGCTTCACTCTTTTTTTTGAACGGAATTGCACTCTGTCACACAGGCTGGAGTGCGTTGGCGCAATCTTTGCTCACTGCAACCTCTGCCTTCCAGGTTCAAGCGATTCTCCTGCCTCAGCCTCCAGAGTAGCTGGGATTACAGGCACATGCCACCACGCTCCGCTAATGTTTTGTATTTTTAGTAGAGATGGGGTTTCACCATGTTGGCCAGTCTGGTCTTGAACTCCTAACCTCAGGTGATCCACCCATCTCAGCCTCCCACAGTGCTGGAACTACAGGCATGAACCACCGCACCTGGCCAGGCTTCTCTCTTAATCATCAGTTTTGCCCCAGATGACTTGGCTGATTATAAAGTTCAACCCCCTTCATACACCTCAAGAGCATCCTGTCACCCCAAAAAAAGTTTCAATTGTGTCATTTCAGTGGCACAATTATTTGATGAATTCTCCTGTCTTGAAGAGGGAAACCCTCCATTATTAAATATGTCAATTCTGGAGAGTTTGTAAAAACAGTCAATCCCAGTTCTTTACGGCAGTAGATGGTAAGCCTAGGTTTATAAAGATCATGCAGTGCATGCCAAAAAAGTACTTAGCTTTATCATCAAAAGCTGTTTGCTTATGAATAAACAAAAGTAAATGTATTTTCCCATTTCTGTTTAATTAGGAACTTTATAAGCTAGTCAAGAGCTAAGAGTCTCATTGTTTCTATAATGTGTAAAAATTTTTCTTTTGCTTTTTTCTTTTTCTTTGACAGGATCGGACTCTGTCACTCAGGCTGGAACGCAGTGGTGCCATCTCAGCTCTCTGCAACCTCCACCCGTCTGGCTCTCACCATCCTTCCACCTCAGCCCCAGAGCAGCTGAGACTACAGGTTGTTAAATGTGCTTTGAATGAAGACGGCTCCCCAAACAGGCTTTGTGTGAGTAACATGGCTGCTCATTCACCCAGGTGCAGGCGGGCTGAGCTGAAAAGGGAGTCAGCCCACCTGCACCCCCATGAATAAATAGCTATGTTGCTCACACTAAGCCTGTTTGGGGTGGCGTCTTCATTCAAAGCACACTTAATATTTGGTGCTGAAACCCAGGAGCTTTGGGTTGGAACTCCAGGAGCTCTGGGAGCAGCGACGTGAGTTGGACAGTCCATCTTTCAGTAGGGGCCCCGCACAGACGGGGCAGGGTTTACGAGGAATCCTGGGCTGCGTGCATTCCTTGGCCCAGTGGCCAGGTTTCCAACACTTGAAGCAAGGTCCAGGAGGGGCAGCTGGATGCTGCAGTCTGGGCGCTTTGAAGTCTTTGTGAGCCAGTGTGTGGCTGGGGTTTGTCTTATGGTAGAGGCAGCATCTGTAGTTCTGAGATGCACTGCCGCCCGGCACCTTCTTCCCTATTACTGAACACCTTGAAGACGAGGTTGATTAATTCCTGTTGTGGAGTTTGAGGGCCAGATTTTAATTTCTGTAGCTTTTTTAATGTCAGGGGCTGATTGGGTGATAAAATGCATATTAAGCATTCTTCAGGGGTGAGATAGGAGTAAGGATGACGTTTAAGTCACTGCAGGTGAGATTATAGGACTGGGCAAGTACTGGAACTCTGGTATATATTTAGTGGGATCTGATGAAAAGGAGCCTAACTGTTGGCTGATTGGGAAAGTTTGGATACAGAGAAAGAAATATGCACTCTATGCTTTTGGCTCCAGCCACCTCTCGAAGGGGGAATTGGGCAGGGGCGGAGTTAGCCTCAGGACTAAACTGTAAGCCGAACCAGGTATGAGGTGAGGAGGTGACAGGAGGGGCATAAGGAGGTGGGTTGTGGGCGAGGAAGAGGAGGGAGGCTGTGGGGTGGGGGTTTGGTTCGGACAGGCGGGGAGGAGAAAGGTCAGAAGAAGGGTCCATGGACAAGGAGGATTCTGGGTTACTGGCAGGGGCAGGAGGGGCAGACGGAAGGGAGAGAAGAAAGATCTGTGACGAATTGCATTGAGAGCAGAGATTAGGGAGAGATTGGAGTGTAAAAAAATGCCTGGGCGTGTGGCACTTCAGACCATTTGCCCATTTGTTGACAAAAATGATCTAGGTCTCACAGAGAAGAAAAATGGAAAGTGCCATTTTCTGGCCATTTGGAACCATTGTCTAATTTTTATTGAGGCCAGGCCATGTTACAGGAAAAAAAATGAGACATTTAGGTTTCAGATAGGGCAACAGTTGAAGAGGCTTTAGGGTTTTTAGTGTGCAGGCTAGAAGTGAAGACAGAGGAGTAGAGGGTGGAATACTGCTCATCATGGAGGAAGTAAGGTGGAGAAAGAGAGGTAGAGACGAGGAGAATGAGAGCAGCTACCAGCGTTTTCCGTAGGCATCCCTGACTGAGTCCCGGGCTGTGGCATGCGTGACGGATCAAGGCAGGCATCTCCGCGATTGACCAGACACCAAGGAAAGACCGTCTTCCCGAGTGTGTGACCAACGTTGGAGTTTTTGAGTGCAGGGATAAAGAGTATCTCCTTGGCCTCTACTTAAAGAGGGAGACTTATCTCCTGGGGATTTAAGGGAAAAGAGTGAGAGAAGGAGACTTGTCTCTGAGATGTGTCTCTTTGGGATTTAAAGGAAAAGAGAGAGCAGGCAGAAACTTGTCTCTTTTTCTCTAGAGGAAAAGAGAAAGAAGGAGAGACTTGTCTCCTTTTCTCTAAAGGAAAAAAGAGAGAAAGAGGGAGAGACTGCTTACCCTATCTGAAGGTGACAAGAGGGTGGTTGGGCTGGTCCGATGTGCTGAGGTCACAGGTGGGTCTCTTCACAGGGACAAGGGGTCAGTCTCCCACAGGAGTACTGCTGTCCTGGGTTTTGGCACCAAATGTTAAGTGCGCTCTCAATGAAGAGCCCACTAAACAAGCTTTGTGTGAGTAACAGGGCTGTTTTTCACCTGGGTGTGAGTGAGCTAGTCTGAAAAGAGAGTCAGTGGAGGATGGTGGGATAAGAGTTGGTTTTATAGTTTTGGGGTAGGCAGTGGAAAGTTACAGAAGTTACAGTTAGGGTGGTTTTTGCAAGCTTGGAGGGGGTCATAGGGTCTGGAGTCACAAGGTTGACCTATCAGTTGAGCACAGTTGGTTACCTTATCAGTTGAGCACAGTCAGTTGCCTTATCAGTTGAGCACAGTCAGTTGCCTTATCAGTTGAGGCAAGAATAAGGAACAATAGAAGCATGTCTCAAAGTGAATTAGGTGCTGCAGGGGTTGGCCATTCTTCTCCTTTTGTGGTTTTCCAGTTACTTCAGACTTTCTGTTTGCAGGAACTCATCTGGATGTGTATGTGCAGGTCACAGAGGTTACCCTGCAGTCCATGGCACAGTCAGTCAGCCTAAAAGACCTCACACAGGTGTTTGCCACCATGCCTGGCTCATTTTTGTAGTTTTTGTAGAGATGGAGGTCTCACTATGTTGTCCAGGCTGGTCTCGAACTCCTGGGCTCAAGTGATCCACCCACCTCGGCCTCCCAAAGTGCTGGGATTATAGGTGTGAGCCACCATGTCTGGCCTATGACTTGATTTTTCTTTTTTGAGGTGGAATTTCTTTCTTGTTGCCCAGGCAACAACACCATTGCAGATCTCAGCTCACTGCAACCTCCACCTCCCAGATTCAAGTGATTCTCCTGTCTCAGCCTCCCGAATAGCTGGGATTACAGGTGCCCGCCACTACACCCAGATAATTTTTGTATTTTTAGTAGAGATGGGGTTTCATCATATTGGTCAGGCTGATCTTGAACTCCTGACCTCAGGCAATCCACCTGCCTGGCCCTCCCAAAGTGCTGGGATTACAGGAATGAGCCACCACGTCTGGCTGACTTGATTTTTCTAAGAGTTGCAATGATGTTAATAAGAATAAAGAGAGATGCTAGCTTCTGTGGTGACTGTTTTTATACGAAATGCTCTGTAAGACAAGGCTGGGGGAAAGGATTTAAATACAGTGTTGAGAACGGCAATAAAAAGGCAGATGCAGCCAGTTCAAACAGAGAACTTCATTGTATTTTAAAACCACATAAACAGCCATGTCTTCCCAGGCCCCACTCTCTCACTCCCTCGGGTCATGTCACCACCCCCATGGCTTTACTTATAGTCTACAAAGCCCGGCGATACCCAAACTTGCATTGTTGGTGCTGGTCCCCCTCACGAGCCTCAGACTGCGGCCCCCCCACTTCCCATTAGGTCTCCATTGTCAGAGGCTCCTGGGCTGAACGTGCCCCAACAGAATCCTCCTCTTCCCACCCAAGCAGGCTCTTCCGGAGTTTCTCTGGAGCATATGTGGCACCGCCTCCCACCCACTGCTGGGCTCCCTCCCCTCTCCCTGCCAGGGCAGCATCAGGCTCTGGTTGCTCTATACCCAATCGTATCACATGTGTCCGCATGTCCATCCCCACTCACATTGCCCAGGCCGCCATCTCTTGTCACCCCAGTCATCGTTAAATCTCCGAGTAACCTCCTGTCTGCTGCCCTCCCATCTGCAAGCTTATTTGAACTGGCTGCACCATAGGCCATACCCTAAGTCGAGCCATGGCGACCCCCATGACCTGCACGTACATGTCTGGATGGCCTGAAAGTCTGAAGTAACTGGAAAACCACAAAAGGTGAAGAAATGATCAACCCCTAATTAACTTTGAGACATTCTTCTACTGTTCCTTATTTCCACCTTAACTGATAAGGCAACTGGACTTTGTAACTGACCTTGGTCAATCTTGTGACTCCAGACCCTATGACCCCCGCCCAGTTTGAACTTCTGTAACTTTCCACTGCCTACCCCAAACCTCTAAAACCGACTCCTATTCCACCATCCTCCGCTGACTCTTTGCAGACTCAGCCCACCTGCACCCTGGTGAGTGAACAGCCACGTTGCTCACACAAAGCCTGTTTAGGGGTCTCTTCATTCAGCGCGTGCATTTTAACTATATCCATTGCCCACACGGCAGCCAGGATACTCTTTCAAGAATGCAAACCTGCTGGGCGTGGCGGCACTCGCCTGTAATCCCAGCACTTTGGGAGGCTCAGACGGGTGGATCACCTGAGGTCAGGAATTCGAGAGCAGCCTGGCTAACATGGTGAAACCCCTTCTCTACTAAAACTACAAGCATTAGCCAGGAATGGTGGCGCATGCCTGTAATCCCAGCTACTCGGGAGGCTGAGGCAGGAGAATCGCTTGAACCTGAGAGGCAGAGGTTGCAGTGACCTGAGATCATGCCACTGCACTCCAGCCTGGGCAACAGAGCCAGACTCCATCTCAATAAAAAGAAATAAAACAACTCTTTGATATCTTCCCATCCATTTGTTACTGCAAAGCTGAAGTCCATCTTTCTTTTCTCTTTTTTTTGAATCTGAGTTTCACTGCTGTTACCCAGGCTGGAGTGCAGTGGTGTGATCTTGGCTCACTGCAACCTCTGCCTCCTGGGTTCAAGCGATTTTCCTGCCTCAGCCTCCCAAGTAACTGGGATTGCAGGTGCCTGCCACCACACCCAGCTAATTTTTGTATTTTTAGTAGTGATGGGGTTTCATCATGTTGGCCAAGTTGGTCTCAAACTCCTGACCTCAGGTGATCTGCCCACCTCAGCCTCCCAAAGTATAGGGATTACAGGCGTGAGCCACCGTGCCCGGCCTGAAGTCCAATTTTCTTAACGTGACATTCCCATCTACTTCTTCCTCACCGCTGGGGGTGGGGTGGGAAAGTGACTTCTTCCTTCAGTCTTGCCTGGCCATGGGGGTTGTGCCCACTCTGGGGCCAGGGTATTCTGTTCCTCTGGACAGGCACACATTTGAGCATGCGTGGAGATCGTCTGTTTACAGTGTGTCTCATCCACGCATACGGGCGCACGGAGGCATCTATTTCCCCATGTCTTTGTTGTTTGTTTGTTTTTGAAATAGTCTCGCTCTGTCACCAAGCTAGAGTGCAAGGGCTCCATCTCGGCTCACTGCAAGCTCTGTCTCCCAGGTTCAAGCGATTCTCCTGCCTCAGTCTCCCGAGTAGCTTGGATTACAGGCATGTACCATCATGCCCAGCCAATTTTTGTATTTTTAGTAGAGATGGGGTTTCACCATGTTGGCCGGGATGGTCTTGAACCCCTGAACTCAGGTGATTCACCTTCCTCAGCCTCCCAAAGTGCTGGGATTACAGGCATAAGCCACTGCGCCCGGCCTCCCCATGTCTTTTAAACCAAACTTGACCCCATGACTCCATTCTGCCAGGCGTGGAGGACATTGATGTCATTCATTTTGGGGGTGCTCTTCCCATCCCGGCCAGCGCTCTAGCCGGAGTGAATCATGGGGTAGTCAGGACTACCCCCTGTCTGAGGCCTATGCTGGGTTACTCCAGGCGCCCTTCCCATGCCCACATTGCTCCAGCCATATCCTAGAATCTTGGCCCAGATGGGAACGCTGATGCCCAAGGTGCTCCCAGGGGTGGGACACAGGTTTGCTTTCCATCTGGAAGCTCCCATTCACCTGTCTGGGGACTCCACAGTGAGGGACAGTCAGCTCTATCTTCCCAAAGAGGTAAGGCTTTTCTGGAATACAGGGAGGGGGCTGGCTTCCAGATAACTTCCAGATAATACACATCTCCCCTGACAAGAACTCTTGGAATGGGAGAGGGGAAGACACAGTAAAATAAAACACAAATGGGATTCCCAGTGAGTTCTCCGACTTGTTTCCCTTCACTCAGCCATGAGCTGAGACCCAGAGCAATGGCCCCGTCTAACTGGCCTCACACAAAGTTGGGTCATCAGAGACAGACCGGCCATGAGACACCCATGACCGGTGATGTGCCAAAGCCAGAGTCCTAAGATGCCAAGAGGAGACCCCGATGTGGCAGATCCTGAGCACTCTGTGCCCTCAGCGGGGACTCACTGTGAATCAGGGCAGCCACCTGGAGAGCAAGGCAGAAATAGAAAGCTAAAACCCTATTCCTGGCCAGGCGCGGTAGCTTGTGGCTGAAATCCCAGCACTTTGGGAGGCCAAGGCAGGTGGATCGCCTGAGCCCAGGAGTTCAAGACCAGCCTGGGTAACATGGCAAGGATCTGTCTCTACAAAAAAATACAAAAATTAGCCAGGCGTGGTGACGCATGCCTATGGTCCCAGCTGCTCAGGAGGCTGATGTGGGAAGATCGCTTGAGCCCGGGAGTTTAAGGCTGCAGTGAGCCGAGATCTCACTACTGTGCTCTAGGCTGGGTGAAAGAGTGAGAACCTGTCTTAAAATACATACATAACCTTTTCCTTTCAACTCCACAATTCCTTTTTTGTTTTTTGTTTTTTTTTGAGACAGAGTCTCGCTCTGTCACCAGGCTGGAGTGCTCTGTATATAAATCTGATATATATAAGTCAGGGTCCAGTCCAACACTGCCATATATATATTATATATGTGTGTGTAAATATAAATTTATATAAATATATAAGCTTATATATACATATATAAACATATGCATATAAAATATAAAAGTATAAAACACATATACAAAACATTATATATATATGTATATATAAAATAACACCAAAATAGTATGATTTCTCCACATTCTCTGAAAATTTCTTTTTNTTTTTTCAGATGGAGTCTTGCTTTGTCGCCCAGGCTGGAGTGCAGTGGCCTGATCTCAGCTCATTGCAACCTCCACCTCCCAGGTTCAAGCGGTTCTCCTGCCTCTGCCTCCCAAGTAGCTGGGACTGTTGGCGTGCACCATTACACACAACTAATTTGTGTACTTTTAGTAGAGACAAGTGTGTTGGCCAGGGTGTCTCGAACTCCTGACCTCAGGTGAGCCACCCACCTTGGCCTCCCAAAATGTGGGATTACAGGCGTGAGCCACTGTGCCCTGCCTTCCCCACTCATTTCTATCCGTCTCCCCTACTTTAACGAGTATTTCTGTCACATGTTCTAAGGATGGTTTTGGAGATTTGTTGCTCTGAGCAACTTCCGGAATCTGCCAGCCGCTTTTCTTCTTTAGAAAGAATATTCTTCTCCAATTGCCCCCAACTAATCAGAGAAAAGAACGTTGGCTTTCTTTTCTTTCCTTTCTGGCCTTCCTTAGCTTTTTCCCCCATCTAAGAGAGAAGCCAAAACTGGGAAGAATTATAGTGTGCTGCCCTCCAAGTGGCAAGGGCCTACGTGCCAGAATTTCTAGTTGAAAGGGAGAGTTTCCACTTTATTCTTTAAAAAGAGGTGGTACGTCCCTCTTCTAACAAATATTTTCCTCTGCTAGCGACGGCTTAACACTTACGTGTGTTGGATACTCTGATTTCTTTTTCCCAGAAACTTTATCTGCCGTCTTGGATATAAACAATCTTAGAATCCAGAGTTCCCTAGGGCTCCTCAAAGAGCTTGTATCCTACCTGTGGAAATTTAAAAAGAAAAAGATTTAAGCAGGAAACTTAACAGATTTATTGGTTTTTATTACAATCTCTAAAAAACTAGTCATCTTCGTGACCATCCTGGCCAACATGGTGAAACCCCATCTCTTCAAAAAATACAAAAATTAGCTGGGCATGGTGGTGCACACCTGTGATCCCAGCTAGCTAGGAGGCTGAGGTGGAAGGATTGCCTGAGCCCGGGAGGCTGAGGCCTCAGTGAGCCAAGATCGCGCCACTGCACTCCAGCCTGAGCGACAGAGCGAGAGCCTGTCTCCAAATAAATAAATAGGCTGGGTGTGGTGGCTCACGCCTGCAATCCCAGCAATTTGGGAGCCAAGGCAGGCAATCACGAGGTCAGGAGTTTGAGACTGGCTTGACCAACATGGTGAAACACCGTCTCTACTAAAAATACAAAAATTAGCTGGGTGTGGTGGCACAGGCCTGTAATCCCAGCTATTCAGGAGGCTGAGGCAGGAGAATTGCTTGAACCCAGGAGGCAGAAGTTGCAATAAGCCAAGATTGCACCACTGCACTCCAGCCTGGGTGACAGAGCAAGACTCTGTCTCAAAAGATGAAATTTAATAAATAAAATAAAATAATTTAAAAAAAAAAAAAGGTGTCTCACACCTGTAATCCCAGCACTTGTGGAGGCCAAGGCAGGCAGATTGTTTGAGGTCAGGAGCTGGAAACCAGCCTGGCCAACATTGTGAAACCCCCCTCTCTATGAAAAAATATAAAAAATTAGCCTGGCCTGATGACACACCAGTAAGCCCAGCTACCCAGGAGGCTGAGGCAGGAGAATCGCTTGAACCTGAGAAGCAGAGGTGACAGTGAGCCAAGATTGCACCACTGCACTCCAGCCTGGGTGACAGAGCGAGACTCCGTCTCAAAAAAAAAGGTGTCACTGGTCACATGAAAACTGCCATCTTACAACTCTTCTTTCCCAGGACAACAACCTTTTTGTAAAATCAGGAACCAAGAGTGACATTTGCTCACTTGCTCCCGGCAATGACGGCGGAGGACACTGTTCCTGAATTTGGGTTTCTCTTGGGAAGAGGCATCAGCTGATGGTTTTGTGATGTTAGGAGTACGGTTGTTTTCAGAATAGCTGGGATTTGAAATGGTGTCTCCCATTCTCCTCTGAGAATATTTTGTGTTTGTTTTCTGTGATGTAAACAATCTCATTGTGAAGACTGAATATATTCAACATATGATCATAAACACTTGATTAGTTCAGGAAAGGTGGAATATTAATAAATTCAGAGCTTAAAAATGGGAATTGGAAACTGTGGGTGTAGGAACTGTAGGAATAGCATCGTGGGAGTGAATGTTCTCAAACTTCTAACCTCAAAACCCAGACAGAATGCTCACTGCAACAGAGATGCTTCTCTCCTAGGGCTAGTGCCCTCTGCATTCTGATGAAAGACGCATTCTGGAGAACAAGCGGATGGGAATAAATCTGGTTTTTCGCTTTTCTCTAATTGAATATTGTTTCTATTTGGAGTCAGCGCCTTCCCAGCACCTCCCAGGAAAGGGAGGGCAGAGCTTCACGAGCCAGACTCCCGTGCACCATGGCGACATCATGCCATAAAAGTGTCTTCTCTCTTTTTCAAGGTAAACTAATGTTATTGCCACCAGGAAATAGACCACATGAAAAGAAATGCCGGGAACCTGGAAGCGCTGCCCAGGCAGTCCTTTTCAGCTTCCAAGCTCATTACCCCCCTTAATTAAAGTCACTGGGATGAACATCGCCTTCTCAAAAGGCCCCTAAACGTGAAGCCTACATATTTAAAATCTGTGACTGCAAAATAACTACATTGAGTCTTCTTCTTGTTCACATGAATTTTCCATTTTCTCTCTTCTGATAAGTAATGCCTGGCTACCCAGTCCTTGTGTCCTGTGTTATAAAGAGCTGCCGGGCACGGTGGCTCACGCCTGTAATCCCAGCACTTTGGGAGGCTGAGGTGGGCAGATTGAGTCCAGGAGTTTGAGACCAGCCTGGGCAACATGGTGAAACCCCTCTCTACAGAAAACACAAAAATTAACTGGGCACGGTGGTGCACACCTGTAGTCTCAGCTATTTGGGAGTCTGAGGTGGGCGGATCACTTGAGCCTGGGAGGTGGAGGTGGCAGCGTGCCAAGATCCTCCCTTTGCAACTCAGCCTGGGAGACGGTGAAACGCTGTCTAAAAAAAAAAAAAGGGTGCTGATCTTGAACTCATTGATGATTTGGGGTGTGAGTGGTGAACAGCAGTAATCAAAACTTTCCCCATGTAGACAGTAAGGTAGCAGGTGTCACAGTTAACTTGGTGAGAAGCATGAGTGTCTGTTGGTGGAAGATTTTCTCCCATGAGGATGCAAGCGTCTTTGTGTCCGTGAAATTTCTTTTCTTTTATTTATTTATTTCTTTTTTTTTTTTTTTTTTTTTTTTTTTTTTTTTTTTTTTTTTTTTTTTTTTTTTTTTTTTTTTTTTTTTTTTTTTTTTTTTTTTTGAGTCTCACTCTGTCACCCAGGCTGGTGTGCAGTGATTTGATCTCAGCTCACTGCAACCTCTGCCTCCCAGGTCCAAGCGATTCTCCTGCCTCAGCCTCCCAAGTAGCTGGGATTACAGGCGCATACCACCACGCCTGGCTAATGTTTGTATTTTTAGTAGAGATTGGGTTTCACCATGTTGGCCAGGCTGGTCTTCAACTCCTGACCTCAGGTGATCCGCCCGCCTCGGCCTCCCAAAGTACTGGGACTACAGGCGTGAGCCACCGTGCTGGCCCTCATGTCTGTGAAATTTCTAGGGGTCCAGTGGTCTGGGGCATGCCAGGGTGCCCCCTGCGAAGTGAAGAGCCAGCTGCTGTACTGTCCGCCCCTGCCATCTGTAAGAAAGAATTACGTGTTTGGGAGGTCGCTGGGTTTTAGAGGTCACAGATGCCACATCTGGATGACATGTTCTGGACAATTTACTGGGTGACACCAAAAGCGATCAGCTTGGAGAGAGCCAACAACCAGAGAAGGCACTTCAGCTCAGCCAGACTGCGATGCCATGCTCTGCCCTCAGCCTGTAAGGTCCAGCCTCAAGCCATTGATGATCACTGGTCTCACCGCGTGTACCCGCCCCCTGGAGCACTGGCATTAGAGGAGGCTGTGATAGTGAATTTTATGTGTCACCCTGATGGGGCCTCTGTGTGGTGTGTGTATGTGTATGTGTGTGTGGTGCGTGTATGTGTGTGTCCTCTGTGTGTGTGGTGTATGTATGTGTATGTGTGTTGTGTATGTGTGTGTGTTGTGTGTGTGTCCTGTGTGCGTGTTGTATGTATGTGTATGTGTGTGTATGTATGTGCGGTGTGTGTGTGTGGTGTGTGAATGTGTATGTATGTGTGTGTGGTGCATGTGTATGTGTGTGTGTGGTGTGTGTATGTGTATGTATGTGTCCTGCGTGTGTGGTATGTGTGTGTATGTGTGTGTCCTGTGTGAGTGGTGTGTCTATGGGTATGTGTATGTGTGTCTATGTGTATGTGTGTGTTTTTGTGTGGTGTATGTATGTGTGTCTGTCCTGTGTGTGTGGTGTGTGTATGTGTATGTGTACTATGTGTGTGGTGTGTGTATGTATATGTGTGTGTGTTCTGTGTGTGTGGTGTTTGTATGTGTGTGTGTATGTGTGTGTGTGTGGTATGTGTATGTATATGTATCCTGTGTGTGTGTAGTGTGTGTCCTGTGTGTGTGTGGTATGTGTATGTGTGTGTGTTGTGTATGTGTGTGTTGTGTGTCCTGTGTGTGTGTGGTATGTGTATGTGTGTGTGCTGTGTATGTGTGTGTTGTGTGTATGTGTGTGTTGTGTGTTGTGTATGTGTGTGTTGTGTGGTGTGTGTATATGTATGTGTGTGTTGTGTGTTTTGTGTGTGTGTTGTGTGTTTTGTGTGTGTGTTGTGTATGTGTGTTGTGTGTGGGGTGTGCATATGTGTATGTGTGTTGTGTGTACGTGTGTGTTGTGCATGTGTGTGGTGTGTGTGGGACGCTGATGTGGTGCCTAGACGTTTGGTGAGACATGACTTTGGGTGTGTGTGTGTGAGACTGTTGTAGATGAGATGAATGTTTGAATCTGTAGGCTGTCTGCAGCAGTGTGGGAACCCCCTGGAGGCTCCCCCTTGCACGGTTTCAGGCCTTCCTCAGGGAGTAGGCTTTGGCCAATCGGTTGAACTCCTCCTCCCTGACTGTCTGGAGCTGAGACTTCGGTCTTCTTCCTTCAGACTCAAACGGAAACATCTTCCTAGGTCTCGAGGCCGCCGGCTTTCAGACTGCAACTGCACCACCCGGCCTCCTGGTTCCCAGGCCTTCAGACACCAGCTGCAGCTGCACCACCAGCCCCCCCTGACTCCAGCTGCTGCCTGCAGACAAGTAGTTGTCAGCTCCATAAGCATGGGAGCCAATTTCTTATTCAAAGAAATACACACACAAACATACACACATACACACTGCACAACATACACACGCAAACACACACACACCACATGCCACACACATACACAGACCACACACACACCACACACATACACACACACCACACACATACACAGGCCACACACACACACACCATACACATATACCCACAAACACACACATACACATACACACATATACACACACATGTACACACACATACACATGCACACCAACACATACATATGCAAACACACACCACATGAACACATGCACGTGCACACACAGAGGCATGCACACACACACATGCACATCTTTTTCTTTCTTTTTTTTTTTTTTTTTTTTTACTTTTTTTGAGACAGGGTCTCACCCTGTTACTCAGGCTGGAGTGCAGCCGTGCGATCTCAGGTCACTACAGCCTCAACTTCCTAGACTCAAATGATCCTCCCTCCTCAGCCTCCTGAGTACCTGGGACCACAGGCATGTTTGAGACCAGCCTGGCCAACAAAGTGAAAACCCATCTCTACTAAAAATACAAAAAAATTGCCAGGCGTAGCGGCGAGCACCTATAATCCTAACTACTCGGGAGGCTGAGGTTGGTGCAGGAGAATTGCTTGAACCCGGGAAGTGGAGGTTGCAGTGAGCCGAGATCACACCATTGCACTCCAGCCTGGGCTCAAGCCTCTCAAGTAGCTGGGGACCACAGACATGGGCCACCGTGCCTGGATTATTTTTATTTTTATATTTTTTATAGAGACAGGGTCTTGCTATGGTGTCAGGCTGGTCTCAGATTCCTTGAATCAAGTGATCCTCCGGTCTCAGCCTCCCAAAGTGCTGGGATTACAGGCGTGAGCTACCTTACCTGGCTCAATGCCCGGACTCCTTTTCTTATCTTTTTTTGAGAAAAGGTTTCACTCTGTTGGCTAGGCTGGAGTGCACTGCTCACTGCCTCGTGGGCCCAAGTGATTCTTCCACCAGCCTCCTGAGTACCTGGGACCACAGGTGGACATCACCATACCTGGCTAATTTTTTTTCTTTTTCTTGTTTTTTTCTAGAGACAGCGTTTTGCCATGTTGCCCAGACTGCTCTTGAATTCATGGGCTCAAGTCATCTTACCCCCTCAGCCTTCCAAAGTGCTGGGATTACAGGCGTGAACTACCGTGCCTGGCCAAATGTACCTTTTAATCCATGGTTTGCCACATATTGAGCTGAGATTGTAATAGAACTAGAGGAAGGACAGGCTTTCGTCCAGACCCGGACCTGGAGACTGGTTGCTTTGGAGGTTTTTTTTTTTTTTTTTTTTTTGAGACAGAGTTTCACTCAT
>NW_016107555.1:2085135-2120283 GCF_001604975.1 Cebus imitator
AAAAAAAAAAAAGAAAGAAAAAAAAAGGCCTCTAAGGAGGCTTGTTTTCATTTGCAGTTACAAGAGCTGGATTCTGCTTGGGGCAGTTCTGAAATCATTTGTGTATTAAGCGGAACTCACGTTGCTGGGCAGGCAGGGGCCAGATTGCAGTGATGCTCTTTCTGCTTACCTAGTGTTCATTCTTCCGTCTTCTGATGTAGCACACCAATATTGGTCTGGAAATCCACCCCCTCACCCATGGGACACAGTCGTGATACAGCTGACCATTAAAATGTTCCTCCCTGCCTGCCAAGAACTGGGCATGTGACACACGTTCCATCCATCAAATTCTCCCTCCCTGAAACTGGGATCCGTAGCAGAATTACACAAAACTTTATTTTTCTGAGACAGAGTCTGGCTCTGTTGCCCAGGTTGGAGTGCAGTGGCGAAATGTCGCCTCACTGCAACCTCCACCTCCCGGGTTCAAGTGATTCTCCTGCCTCAGCCTTCGGAGTAGCTGGGATTACAGGCACACACCACCACACCCAGCTCATTTTGTATTTTTATTTATTTATTTATTTAGAGACCGAATTTTGCTCTTGTTGCCCAGGCTGCAGTGCAATAGTGCGATCTTGGCTCACTGCAGCCTTCACCTCCACTGTTCAAGTGATTCTCCTGCCTCAGCCTTCGGAGTAGCTGGGATTACAGGCACACACCACCACACCCAGCTCATTTTGTATTTTTATTTATTTATTTATTTAGAGACCGAATTTTGCTCTTGTTGCCCAGGCTGCAGTGCAATAGTGCGATCTTGGCTCACTGCAGCCTTCACCTCCACTGTTCAAGTGATTCTCCTGCCCCGGTCTCCCGAGTAGCTGGGATTACGGGCATGCACCACCATACCTGGCTAATTTTGTATTTTTAAAAGTGACAGGGTTTCACTATGTTGGTCAGGCTGGTCTCGAACTCCTGAGCTCAGGTGATCTGCCCGCCTTGGCCTCCTCAAAGTGCTGGGATTACAGGCGTGAGCCACTGTGCTCGGCCGATGTTTGTATTTTTAGCAGAGATGAGGTTTTGCTATGTTAGCCAGGCTGGTCTTGAACTCCTGACCTCAGGTCATCTGCCTGCCTCAGCCTCCCAAACTGCTGGGATTTCGGGCATCAGCCACCACACCTGGACAACACAAAACTTTAAAACGGCCAGAGTTGAGTCATCTCAGAAGAAACGACCTGATGAGATGATTCTGTTCCTTTTAGCCAGGTCCCTGTTCTTATTCTAAGTCTGGTTCTTCACCTTTCACTTAGATCCTATGAGCTACTCCCCATCCTTCTAGCAAGTCTCAATTTAACTTAAATTGGTCAGAGCCATTGTCTCTATCCCCGAATACGTGGCAGCAAATAGAATCACCCAGGGAAGGTGCCTGGTGAGAAAATAAGGAGGCAGCAGCACAGGGGCTATAGTGAGCATCCGGAGAGTTTGTGAGAGGGGCACGAAGAGGGTGTGATGACCAGAGGGCCACGCCAGGCAGCAGGGCTGGAGCCTGCAGGGAGGTCCAGGCTGATTCGCCTCGTGGGAGCTTCTGTTGGGTGTTCACAGGGGCCTGGCAGGGGGCAGCTTCAGCCCAGTGCTGGGGAGAGCGCAACGGCAGTGAGGTGAGGGGTGGGGGAAGCGAAGGGTCGGGGGTACAGACATCATCTGTTTTTTAAAAATTACTTTGTAATCCCAGGGCTTTGAGTGGCCAAGGCAGGTAGATAGTTCGAGACCAGCCTGGGCAACACAGGGAGACCCTGCTTCTACAAAATAATGCAAAATATTAGCCGGGCATGGTGGCACGTATCTGTTGTCCCAGCCACATGAGAGGCTGAGGTGAGGACCTGAGCCTGGGGAAGTCGAGCTTCATTGAGCTGTGATTGTGCCACTGCCCTCCAGCCTGGGTGACAGAGCGAGATCCTGTCTAAAAATATATAGAGACTTATGTATTTGATTGTCAATTAAATTTGTATATATTTGTGTTCTACAATGTGATGTTTTGAAAGAAGTATGGCAGGCCAGGCGCGGTGGCTCATGCCTGTAATCCCAGCACTTTGGCAGGCCGAGGTGGGAGTTCAATCACGAGGTCAGGAGTTCGAGACCAGCCTGGCCAACATGGTGAAACCCTGTCTCTACTAAAAATACAAAAAGTCAGCCACGTGTGGTGGCAGGCACCTGTAATCCCAGGTACTTGAGAGGCTGAGGCAGGAGAATTGTTTCAACCTGGGAGGTGGAGGTTGCAGGGGGCTGAGATGGTGCCACTGCACTTTAGTCTGGGCAACAGAATAAGACTCCATCTCAAAAAGAGAGAGAGAGAGAGAGAGAGGAGGGAGAGGAAGGAAGGGAGGGAGGAAGGAGGGACAGTAGTTCCCCCATATCCCTGGCGCACACGTCCCAGGATCCCCAGTGGAGGCCTGGAACCACAGATGGTGCTAAACCCCATATCGAATATGCTTTTTCCCACACATACCTGCCTAAGATAAAGTTTAATCCATTAATTAGACACCGTAAGAGGTTAGCAACAATAACTAGTTACAATAGAACAGTTATAGCAATATGCTGTCATCAGAGTTGTGTGAAGGTGCTGTCTCTCTCTCTCTTTCTTAATATATCTTCTTGTACTGTGCTCACCTACTTTCAGACGAGGTTGACTGCAGGTAACTGAAACCACAAGAAGCGAAGCCGTGCTTAAGGGAGGGCGACAGTACGTTGTGGAGTGGACAAATCAAGCTAATGAACACTTCATAGATCTTCGGCCACACACATTTATCTTTTTTATTTTTTTACCACACACACTTATTTTTTTGCATGGTGAGAATACTTAAAATCTACTATCCTAGCAATGTTGTTTTTGAGACGGAGTCTCACTCTGTTGCCCAAGTTGGAGTGCAGTGTTGCAGTTTCTTTATGTATGTATGTATGTATTTATTTATTTAAGACAAGATCTCTCTCTGTTCCCCAGGCTGGAGTGCAGTAGTATGATGTCAGCTCACTGCAACCTCCACCTTCCGGGCTCAAGCGATTTTCCTGCCTCAGGCTCTAAGAAGCTGAGATTACAGGTGTATACCACCACACCCGGGAACATTTTTTTTTTTTTTTTTTTTTTTTTTAGTAGAGATCAGGTTTTGCTATGTTGGCCAGGCTGGTCTTGAACTCCTGACCTCAAGTGATCTGCCCACCTCAGCCTCTCAAAGTGCTGGGATTACAGGCATGAACCACGTCACCTGGCCTCTTAGCAATTTTTAAGACTACAATATTGGCCAGGCACAGTGACTCAGGCCTGTAATCCCAGCACTTTGGGAGTCTGAGGTGGGCGGATGACTTGAGGCCAGGAGTTTGAGACCAGCCTGACTAACATAATGAAACCCCGTCTCTACTAAAAATACAAAAATTAGCCTGTCATGGTGGTACACGCCTATCGTCCTAGCAACTTGGTAGACAGAGTGAGATTTTGTCTCAAAAAGAAAATATGTTATTAACTATAGTCACTGGGTTATACAGTAGATCTCCCAAACTTATTTTTCTTAACTGAAATTTTGTATCCTTCTTTAAAAATTGTCTTTTCTATTTTATTTATGTATTTATTTCAAGACAAGGTCTTGCTATGTTGCATGGGCTGGTCTGGAACTCCTAGACTTCAAGCCATCGTTCCACCTTAACCTAAGCTGGGACTACAGGCAAAGCGCCACTGTGCCTGGAATGAAATTTTGTATCCTTGGACTAACATTTCCCCAGGCTTCCCTACGGCTCCTTCCCTACGGCTCCTGGTAACTACCATTCTACTCTCTGCTTCTATGAGTCCAGCTATTTTACATTCCACATATGAGTGAGATCATGCGTTCTTTGTCTCTCTGTGCCTGGCTTATTTCACTTAACATAATATCCTCCAGGTTCATCCATGTGTTGTACATGACAGGATTCTCTTCTTTTCTAGGGCTGAATAGTGTTCCACGTATAAATACCGCATTTTCTTTTCTTTCCTTTTTTTTTTTGAGATGGAGTCTAGCTCCCGTTGCGCAGTCTGGAGCGCAGCGGCAGTCTCGGCTCACTGAAACCTCCACCTCCCGGATCCAAGCAATTCTCCTTCCTCAGCCTCCCGAGTAGCTGAGATTACAGGCATGTGCCACCACACCCGTCTAATTTTTGTATTTTTAGTAGAGACGAGGTTTCACCATGTTGGCCAGGCTGGTCTCGAACTCCTGACCTCAGGTGATTCATCCAACTAGGCCTCCCAAAGTATCAGGATTACAGGCGTGAGCCACTGCGCCCGGCAAATACCACATTTTCTTTACCTGTTCATCTACTGGTGAGCATTGATGTGGGTTCCATATCTTGGCTATTGTGAATAGTGCAGCAGTGGGTGTGGGAGTGCAGATGTCTCTTCAGCAGACAGATCTGATTTCCCTTCCTTCAGATATATACCCAGTGGTGGGATTGGTGCATGATATGGTTTGGCTGTGTCCCCAGCCAAATCTCATCTTGAATTGTAGTTCCCATAATCCCCACGTGTCGTGGGAGGGACCTGGTGGGAGTGATTGAATCATGGGGGCTGTTACCTCCATGCTGTTCTTGTGATAGTGAGTGAGTTCTCACGAGATCTGATGGTTTCAAAGGGGCATTTTCCCCTTTGCTCAGCACTCATTCTCCTTCCTGCTGCCCTGTGAAGAGGTGCCTTCCACCATAATTGTAAGTTTCCTGAGGCCTCCTCAGCCATGCAGAACTGTGAGTCAATTAAGCCTCTTTTCTTTATAAATTACGCAGTCTCAGGTGGGTGGGTAATTTCTTCATAAATTAGCCAGTGTGAGAATGGGCTAATATAGAGCATGTGGTAGTTCTATTTTTATTTTTTATTTTATTTATTTATTTATTTTGAGACGGAGTCTCGCTCTGTTGCCCAGGCTGGAGTGCAGTGGTGCAATCTCGGCCCACTGCAACTTTCGCCTCCCAGATTCAAGCAATTCTCCTGCCTCAGCCTCCCGAGTAGCTGGGACTACAGGCACTTGCTACCATGCCCAGCTAATTTTTTGTATTTTTCGTAGAGATGGGGTTTCACCAGGTTAGTCAGACTGGTCTGAATCTCGTGATCTCATGATCCACCTGCCTCAGCCTCCCAAAGTGTTGGGATTATGGGCCTGAGCCACCGTGTCTGGCCTATTTTTATTGTTTTGAGGAACCTCCAGACTATTTCCGTAATAGCTGTACTAATTTACATTCCCATCAAAAAATACCTTTTTTTTTTTTTTTCTGAGATGGAGTTTTGCTCTTTTCACCCTGGCTGGAGTGGAATAACATGATCTCGGCTCACTGCAACCTCTGCTTCCTGGGTTCAAGTGATTCTTCTGCCCCAGCCTCCCGAGGAGCTGGGATTACAGGTGCCCGCCACCATGCCTGGCCAATTTTTTGTATTTTTAGTAGGGATGGTTCACTATGTTGGCCAGGCTGGTCTCGAACTCCTGACCTCAGGTGATCCACCCACCTCAGTCTCCCAAAGTGCTGGGATTACAGGCATGAGCCACCGCGCCCTGTCCAAAAAATATCTTAACATATTGTCTGGGCTGCTTTCACATAGGTCAGATGAGGGTGACTTGGACAAGAGGGGAGGTTTATTTTTCTCGCATGTAAAAGCCCAACCAGACACTAGGTGGGCTGTGGAGTGAGTGGCTTTGCTGCGTGAGGTCAACCTGCAGCCTGCCTCCTCCACGTGGCTCTGCCTCCTCCCCCACAGTGCTGCCTTCATCTGCACCATCAATGGCAGCCCCCTTTCTCATGTCCGTGCTGCAGTCCTTGGAAAGGGAAAGGGGTCAAGGACAAGCAGTGTCTTTCCAGATGCATTGTGGGAGCTCAGTGGCATGGCCACATTGGCCAGTGAGACAGGCTGGCCTTGTAGTCACCATGGCCAGCCAAACCAGGGGCCTTCAATCCAAAAGAGAAAAGGGGACTGGATGACAGGGAACCAGCGGCTGTCACAGACAGCTCTTCCAAGCTGTTCAGGAAAGAGCTGGGAGGAAGCTGGGGGAGTGGAGCAGGCAGAGGGGCAGAGGGAGTGGTCAAGAGACACTGAGGACCCAAGAGTAAGAGATGGTACTAGGGGGGAGCTCAGAGAACAGGGGCACTGTAGGGCACAGACAGAGACCTTGGCCTTGAACAGGAGGAAGGCAGGAAACAGGAAAGAATGGAGAAAGCAAGGAGGACTGCGGGCCTGGTAGCTACCAGGAACAGTCATTCTCTGCATAAGATAGGAAACTGAGTCTTCCGCTGTTATTGAGTGGGAGGGGGAGTGGCTTGGTGTCTGAGAAGGGAAGACAGTTTCATTCTTTGTTTTTTTTTTTTTAAATAGAGACGGGGTTTTACCATGTTAGCCAGGATGGTCTTGATCTCCTAACCTGGTGATCCGCCCACCTCGGCCTCACCAAAGTGCTGGGATTACAGGCATGAGCCACCACGCCCGGCCAGGGGAGACAGTTCCAAACAGTCCTTGCTGAGAGGAGTGATCAGGGAGCTACGATGGGACGCCACCCTGGGAATCTCCCCAAAGCTTGGCAGATTGAGGGACAGGTGAAGTGGATGACCACGGTATACCATAATCCTGACCTTGGGGCTGGAAGATTTCAGTTAGGGGTGCAAAGCAATCCAAGTACAGGCTTTTTGTTTGTTTGTTTTTTCTGAGAGGGAGTCTCACTCTGTTGCCAGGCTGGCATGATCTCGGCTCACTGCAGTGTCTTTCTCCCAGATTCAAGTGATTCTCCTGCCTCAGCCTCCCAAGCAGCTGGGATTACAGGTGTGCGCCACCACACCCAGCTAATTTTGTATTTCTAGTAGAGATGGGGTTTCACCATGTGGGCCTTGATCGCCTGACCTTGTGCTCCACCTACTTTGGCCTCCCAAAGCGCAGGGATTACAGGCATGAGCCACCGCGCCTGGCCTCAAGTATAGGTTTTAAGAAAGCAGACAGTTGAGTTTCTCCAAAGTTCCTACAAGGACAGAAATGAGGATGCTTTGGAGTGATGACAGTTATTTCAGTATGTCTCCCAGAATGCGGAAGAAGAAAATGCTTTGTGTTTGCAATAACAGGTCCGGGGGAAAGGACTGATGAGAATCAATATTTCCACAAAGTCACACTGACGTTTTTTATTCATTAGACTTTGTCGACCAACGCATGCATTTTTCTGAAGAGCAAGCGTCATTCACAAATGCAGAACAAAAACAGATAGGTTCTGTTGGTTTCAGAAAGACACGGCGAGCTGAGCAGCAGGCAGCTTGCTCGTTTGTGCAGTGGAGGAGGAAGAGGCTGGGCCCCAGCTGTGTGGGGGCAGCCCGGGAAGGACGTGGTCACCAGTCGCGGGTCATCAGTAATTAGCAAGCATCACGGGTAGGGAGTTTTATGGTCAGTAATAGTTTTCTGTAAATGAAAATTGCTTCTCCTCATGGGCAATTTAGTTTTATCTAAGTTAATCCAGGAAAGTCTTATTCATATTAACTACGACACATATGAGTCAGTGAGTGTCACCCAGAGACTTAAGGAGGAACATTGTCCTTGCAGTTCTAGAACAGCTGGCTGCAGTGGCCGGGTGTTTTGGGGTTGTTTATGCCATTTCAACCATCTCCAGATGAGGCTAACGGGTAGCGGGTGTTAGGATTGGAGTGGGCGGGGCAGTGTCTTCCACAGGCCTTTCTCCTCCCAGAGCTAACCAAGTTCATTAACTGCGTATGACATGCATCTGGAAGGCCTTCTTTCCCCTCATGGGGGACTTGTTTACTCTTTTAGCTTCCACACAGAGCCGGGTTCTGAAGAAGTGATTATTACCGTCACAGCAACAACTTTAACGACGACGACTTTTTTCCTTCAATTAGGTCCCCAGTGAGGTCTTTGGTAATTTTCCACAGGGAGACTAGTAAGGGAGAGGACAACTTTCACCTGCTTTTATTTTATTTTATTGAGACAGAGTTTTGCTCTTTTCACCCAGGCTGGAGTGCAATGGCACGATCTCGGCTCACCGCAACCTCCGCCTCCCAGGTTCAGGCAATTCTCCTGCCTCAGCCTCCTGAGTACCTGGGACTACAGGCATGCACCAGCACGCCTGGCTAATTTTGTATTTTTTAGTAGAGATGGGGTTTTTCCATGTTGGTCAGGCTGGTCTCAAACTCCTGACCTCAGGTAATTGGCCCACCCTTGGCGTCCCAAAGTACCGGAATTACAGGCGTGAGCCACCATGCCCGGCCTCACCTGCTTTTAAAATGTATTCTGAAGCCTGAGTATCTTCATGAGTTTAAGCCTGAATTTTGTAGCATGTGGGTTCTTCCCAGAAAGGCTTAGAACAACAATAAAAATGTTGCCTTTTGAAGCATAGAAGATATATTATTTAAATTTAAACCAAGCCGGAGGATGATTGTCCCTGTGCCCCAGTGGCGGCAGGTGCTCCCAGGCACCCCTACATGGTGACTGGGAACCCCTGCAAGGTCCCTGGAGTTTACTCCCCTGCTCTGCCCTGTCTTTGTCCTTAGGGGCCACTTACTGATGAACACACAGCACCGTGCATGTACGTAGTAACTTAGAATTCCAGTGCAGTGCCACAGCAGTGCAGGATATTTGTGTTAGGGGAAAAATAAAACATTCACCATTTTCCTATGGATGCAGTGATCCCAGCGGTTCATTTCTTGGGAAGAATTAAGCAAACCGCATCAAGTCTTAGAGTAGAGAATGGAAAATGTGTGTCAATGGAATGTGAATTATTTGCTGGACATTATTTCTTTCACTGGCTGCATTAACAGCACACATGAGTCACAAACACCATAGAGATATGTGTAGATTTTTTCTTTTTTTTTGGAGACAAAGTCTCGCTCTGTCACCCAAGCTGGAGTGCAGTGGTGCAATCTCAGCTCACTGCAACCTCCAACTCCTGGGTTCAAGCAATTCTCCTGCCTCAGCCTCCGAGTAGCTGAGATTACAGGTGCCCACCACCACACCCAGCTAATTTTTGTATTTTAGTAGAGACAGGTTTTACCATGTTGGTCAGGCTGGTCTTGAACTCCTGACATCAAGTGATACACCACCTTGGCCTCCTAAAGTGCTGGGATTACAGGCGTGAGCCACCTCGCCTGGCCGGTATGTGTAGATTTTTTAACATTCACCTAAAAATGGAAAGTCAGGATAACCATGGACTTGGGATAAATTTATAAAATCAAAAGATATATACAAAAGCAATTTAGTACAGCACTGTGTGTAATAGCAAAAGAGTGGAAATGACTCAAACGTCTCGATATCTGATAGAGCCCTCCAGCTCTGTCCTCTTTTCCCTGCGATGATCTTGGATATTCTTAGATCTTTGCATTTCCATGTACATGATAAAATCTGTTTTTCTTTTCTTTTCTTTTTTTTTTTTTTGAGATGGAGTTTCGCTCTTGTTGCCCAGGCTGCAGCGCAATGGCGCAATCTCAAAAAAATCTGTTTTTCAACTTACACACACACTCAGTCTTACTGAGTTTTGTATTGGGATTAAATTGAATCTGTAGATCAATTTGGGCAGGATTGGCATGTTTACAAAATTGTGAAAACTCTGAACATTTATTTAGATCTTAAATTAATCTCAATAATGTCCTGTAGTTTTCTATGTAGAAATCTTTAAAATCTTTTCTTAGATTTATTAGTTTTTTTTTTGTTTGTTTGTTTTGAGACATAGTCTCACTCTGTTGCCCAGGCTGGAGTGCAGTAGTGTGATCTCAGCTCACTGAAACCTCCGCCTCCTGGGTTCAAGTGAATCTCCTGCCTCAGCCTCCTGAGTAGCTGGGATTCCAGCATGCGCCACCACAAGTGGCTGATCTTTGTATTCCAAGTAGAGACAGGGTTATACCATGTAGGCCTGGCTGCTTTCAAACTCGTGGCCTCAGGCCATCCACCTGCCTCAGCCTTCCGACGTGCTGGGATAACAGGTGTGAACCACTGCACCCAGCTTATTCTCTTTTTTATTTTATTTGAAACTATTATAGGCTGGACACAGTAACTCATACCTGTAATCCCAGTACTTTGGGAGGCCAGGGCAGGAGGATTGCTTGAGCTCAGGAGATCAAGACCAGCCTAATCAACATGGCAAAACACCGTCTCCACTATAAAATACAAAAATGATCCAGGCATGGTGGTGCGCGCCTGTAGTCCCAGCTACTCAGGAGGCTGAGATGAGAGGACCACTGACGCGTGGGAAGCAGAGGTTGCAATGAGCTTAGATCGCACCACGGCACTCCAGCCTGTGTGATAGAGTGAGACCCTTCTCAAAAAAGAAAAGAAAGGAAAGAAAAAAGGAAAGAAAAGAAAAGAAAACTATCAATAAAGATATCTTATCTTTAGATTTCATTTTCTATTTGTGACTGGATTTAGAAATATAATTTTTATAAACTGATCTTGTATTTGGTAATCTTGGTAAATTCACTTATTAATTCAAATAGTTTATCACTATACTTAAAAATTGTTTCTTCCCAAGCAATCATGAGGTCTGTGAATAATGACTGTCTTCAGTTTCCGAAGCAGAATAAAGATTCGAATCTCCATATCTTTTTTTTTCTCTACTGACTGCATTGGCTAGGACCTGCAATATTTGCGGTAGGATTCTTGTATATACCCTTCATAACATTAAGGACATTCCCTTGTGTTACTAATTTGTGAAGATATTCATCGTAAAGGGATTTTATTGAATTTTTCTGCATATATTGAGATGGCTTTTTTATTTTTGAGGCTGGAGAGCAATGGTATGATCTTAGTTCACTGCAACCTCCACGTCCTGGGCTCCCAAATTCAAGTGATTCTCGTGCCTCAGCCTCCCAAGTAGCTGGGATTACAGACATGTGCCACCATGCCCAGCTAATTTTTTTAGTATTTGGTAGAGATGGGGTTTCACCATGTTGACCATGGTGGTCTTGAACTCCTGGCCTCAAGTGATGTGCCCACTTCGGTCTGGCATAAAGTGCTGGCATTACAGGCATGAGCCACCGTGCCCAACCATGAAAAGGGTGAGTTTTATACTATGTAACTTACATTGCAATTTTAAAATTTGGAAAAAAAATCTTGTATTATTTAGATTTTTTCAATACACTATTATATTAGTTGTCTAGCATTTTATTTCCAGTTCTGGCTTATTCACTTAATATGAGATTAACCTATACTACTTTTTAAAATAATATTATCTTTGTCTTGTTTCAGTATCAAGATTCTTTTTTTTTTTTTTTTTTTTTTTTTTTTTTTTTTTTTTTTTTTTTTTGAGATGGTCTCACTCTGTCGCCCAGGCTGGAGGGCAGTGGCTTGATCTTGGCTCACTGCAACCTCTGCATCCCAGATTCAAATGAGTCTCATGCCTGGGCCTCCCAAGTAGCTGGGATTACGGGCACACACCACCAGGTCTGTGTAATTTTTTCATATTTCTAGTAGAGGCAGGGTTTTACCATGTTGGCCAGGCTGATCTCGAACTCCGGACCTCAAGTGATTCGCCCACCTCGACCTCCCAAAGTGCTGGGATTACAGGCGTGAGCCACGGCGCCCAACAATTGTTTCAGCATCACAGTTCTATCACAAGAACGAGGCAGATCATTTTCTTTCTTCTCTTGTTCTCTGGCACAATTTATATGAAATATCAATGATCTGTTTCTAAAACGTTTGGTAAAACTTGCCCATAAATCCATTTGAGCCCGATGCGTTTGGTGAGGCTGGGTGGTGGGGTATGTCTTTGATCACTACTTCAATCTTTTTTATTACTACTAAGAGATCCATGCTTTAGATTTCTTCTTGAGTTTTACTAACTCATATTATTGTAGAAAATTGTCAGTTTATTGGCCAGGTGCTGTGCTCACTGCAACCTACGCCTCCAGGGTTCAGCAATTATCATGCCTCAGCCTCCCAAGTAGCTGGGACCACAGGTGCACCCAGCCTGATTCTTAATGTTGTTATTAGTGCTTTCTCTTTTTCTCTTCATAACTTTTGCAAGAGAATTGTCTCTCGTATTAAACTTTCAACCATTCTTTCCTTTTAATATAATGCATTTAAAACAATTAAGGTACCTAAAAGTAGCACCTTAGCTGTAAAAAGCTTTGAGACGTTTTTGTTATTCAATTTTAGATATTCAATAATTTTTAATTAGATTTCTTCTTGTGTGTTTTTACAATTATGGAAGTTTTAAAAATCTGCATGAAAAGTAACTTCTACATTGATTACACTGTGTTCTGAGTATAAAATATATGTAATATCAATTCCATGCCATTTACTGAGATATTTTTTGTAGTGGAAATCACAATTTCAATATTGGGTGCCACCCATTTTGCTTTGACTCACACTCTTCCTTCCTTCCCTCCCTCCCTCCCTCCCTCCCTTCCTTCCTTCCTTCCTTTCTTTTTTGATGAAGTCTTGCTCTCTTGTCTAGGCTGGAGTGCAGTGGTGGGATCTTGGTTCACTGCATCCTCTGCCTCCCACGTTCCTGCCTCAGCCTCCCAAGTAGCTGGAACTACAGGCGCGTGCCACCATGCTCAGCTAATTTTTGTATTTTTAGTAGAGACAGGGTTTCACCACGTTGGCCAGGATGGTCTCGATCTCTTGGCGTCGTGATCGAGATTCGGCCTTTCAAAGTGCTGGGATTACAGGTGTGAGCCACTGTAACGAGCCAGACTCACGCTATTTCTTTAGTGCTAGTCAGTAGATAGCGAAATGACCTTCTGGGACTGTGCAAGATACAGAATGCTTCACAAAGCTGCGGCTCATCCCGCACAGGAGGCAGGTGAATCATCCTGCATCATTCCAGTTTTAGAATATGTGCTGCCTAAGCAAGCACTGAGGTTCTTTACGGCCTAATAATTGGTCAGTGTTTGTAAGTGTTCTAGATGAGTTTTATGTGCTGGGAAAGGATGCACAATATGCAATATGCACAATATGCAGTAAGTGTATGCAGTGTGTGTGTGTGTGTGTGTGTGTGTGTGTGTGTGTGGTCTCTTTTTTCTTTTTTTTGAGACAGAGTCTCGCTCTGTCACCCAGGCTGGAGTGCAATGGCATGATCTCGGCTCCCTGCAACCTCCGCCTCTGGGGTTCAAGCAATTCTCCTGTCTCCGCCTCCCAAGTAGCTGGGATTACAGGCACCCGCCACCATGTCTGGCTGATTTTTTGTATTTTTAGTAGAGATGGCATTTCACCATGTTGGTCAGGCTGGTCTCGAACTCCTGACCTCAGGTGATTCACCCTCCTTAGCTTCCCAAAGTGCTGGGATTGCAGGCATGAGCTACCATGCCCGGCCTATATATATGGTCTTAATCAATATTATCCAAAATCTTGCTCATCTTTAATTTTCTGTCCACTTGACATATTGATATATTCATTTAAAAACTCTTTAGGTTTTTCAGCTTAGGTGGGGGGTGATTGTATTTTATTCCTTACATAATGTAAACATTAGTTGCTTTGGTGCTGTTAATTTTCACCATAAAATCATGGGATAAAGCATTCACATATGAGACCTCTCAGACTCTTGACTGCTTGAATAGACATGCAGGTTGCCCCACCTCTTACTTTTTGTTTTGTTGTTTTTTGAGACAGAGTGTGGCTCTGTCACCAAGGCTGGAGTGCAATGGCAAGATCTCGGCTCACTGCAACCTCTGCCTCCCAGGCTCAAGTGATTCTCATGCCTCAGCCTCCCAAGTAGCCGGGATTACAGGTGTGAACCACCATGGCAGGCTAAATTTTGTATTTTTAGTAGAGTTGGGGTTTTGCCATGTTGGCCAGGCTGGTCTCCAACTCCTGACCTCAAGCGATCCACCCACCTCCGCCTCCCAAAGTGCTGGGATTACAGGCATGGGCCACTGCACCTGCCCCCCACCTCTTCAAATCAGGAGACCCTGGACTTACATCCTGATTAGGCTTTGCTGTCTGATCCTGCCTGGGACTGGAGGATACTTCTAATCTGGAAGGGAACTTATTCCGCCACAAATCTGAGTTACATTCTCTGATTAACTTCATCACAACTAAGCCTGATGCTGATATTTCCATCTTTCTGACGTCTGTGCCTCCTCTAGGATGGAAATTGGAAGTTTCACACACTTAGTAAAAGAAGTTGGAAGTCCCCAACACTTAATATAAAAGAAGAGTAGGCCCGGCGCGGTATCTCATGCCTGTAATCCCAGCACTTTGGGAGGCTAAGGTGGGTGGATCATGAGGTCAGGAGTTCGAGACCAGTCTGGCCAACATGGCGAAACTCCATCTCTGCTAAAAATACAAAAATTAGCCAGATGTGGTGGTATACACCTGTCGTCCAAGCTACTCAGGAGGCTGAGGCAGGAGAATCGCTTAAACCTGGGAGGCAGAGGTTGCAGTGAGCTGAGACTGTGCCATTGCACTCCAGCCTGGGTGACAGAGTGTGATTCCATCTCAAAAAAAACGAAAGGTAATAAAATTCACTTGTGCCGAGAGGTGCCCCCCACACAAGCCTCCTTCGTATTTCTGCTTCTACTGTCCCTTCGTTCCCGGCACCCCCAGCCTCCAGAGTCTACACCGGCATCAGCCAGTGAGGTGTCCCCAACCCCGCCCTCCCCACTCAAGTCTCGCTGGCCCACACCTTCTTCACGGCACCTGGATCTGGAGCTGGGCTAGTGGAGACTACACATTCTTTCCCAGCATAGGTAGAACATTTCTAAAAATTGACTCTATTATTAGGCTGTAAAGAAAGCTTAGTAAATTTCATGGAATTGATATCATACATACCATCTTCTCTAAACATTATGTAATTAACTCAGAAGGTTTTCTTTTTTTAAACAGAGCTTTAGAATTCTAAGCTCTGTTAACAATTCTAAGAATATACAAGATAAAATAAAAATGTTTCCTTTGCATCTACTTTCTTGCCATTGTTCTGAGTTTCTTGGAGGCAGAGGAATGGAGCAGATGACATGCTGAGGTCCCGCCTAGCACTTAAAATGTTTAACTCTTGGTTGAGCACAGTGGCTCATGCCTGTAATCCCAACACTTTGGGAGGCTAAGGTGGGAGGATCACTTGAAGCCAGGAGTTTGAGACAAGTCTGGGCAACATCGCCAGACCTCATCTCTACAAAAAATACAAAAATTAGGTGGACATGGTGGCACCTGCCTGTAGTCCCAGCTACTTGGGAGGTCAAGGCAGGAGGATTGCTTGAGTCCAGGAGGTCAAGGCTGCAGTGAATCACGATCATACCGCTCACTGTACTCCAGCCTCGGCGACAGAGTGAGACCCTGTCTCAAAAAAAGGAAAAGCTTGACCCTCTGATTTAAATCCTTAAATCATTCGCTTGGAGGATCTGTTCTTTGGTGGCGCTGAGAGCTGTCCCCTCTCATGTCTACCCACGTTTCTCCTGCTGTCTCAGCAGGACCCTTCTCCCGTGTAGCCCCATTACTGCAGCCCACATGGAGCTGTCAACTTTGTCAACTTTTGTCTGGCTAATTTCACCGGAGGCGCCTCTTTCTTTGGAATTTTTATAAACTTGTTTTGTTCATAGCTTCCGACTCACCACGTATTCCATCCTCCCCCAGAGGTCAAATGGAAATGGAGCCTTTTATGAAGAAGTTTCCCTCTTTTTAAGCTGGAAAGTTGGCAGCAATGTGGTTTAGGAGTGAGTCGGAAAGTCTGGGTTGGGCTGGCAACATCACCCCTAAGATGAGAGACGTTTACAACTTTGTTTATCCAAAAGTGGGGGAGCCAGAGCTGTGTCTTCTTGGCGCTGTGTTGGAATTCTGACCTCTCGAAGATAAAATCTCATCCCCGGGGGCACTTGCTAGTGCATCCTTCAGGGACCAACACCCGGTCAAGTGGGAAGGTGCGAAGTTTCAGCACTCCCAGGGGCAGGCCAGCTCACCTCCTGTCATGATCCGGCTTCTTTACTTTCTTCCTGACACTTTACCTCTGAAGTAAATGTTCCCCAGCACCATCCCTTTCCAGAAAGACCTGGTATGAGAACCTTGTCTTTGCAGGGAGTGTGGAGACTGCTGTTAGGGCAGATGGGATGGAGCTGGCCAGTCCAGTCACAGACCAGTGATGATAGAGACAGGAATTCCGTGAGGCAGCTGGGACGCCGTGGGACAGAGGGAACCCGGCTCCTTACCTACAATGGCTTCTTGGAGCAAGAAATCTTGGACAAAAAAATAAAAGCACTGGACCAGTTCAAGGCTGGATTGTTTGTTCAGCTCTACATCTGACTCTGTTCTGGGTCCCAGAGACGCCAACATGCACTAGAGTCACTCCTTATGTCCCAAGAGCCCATGGTCTGCCCAGGAATACAGGGAGGGGAGAGAAGCCTGTTCTGTGGGGCTGAATAACTGTGGGGCTGAATAACTGAGCTGTGGGTAGGGACCTGAAGAGAGTGGAGCCAGGGCAGACCCCAAGGAGGGGAACTGAGCTGAGACTGGCAAGACGAACCCCAGCTTGCCCTTCTCCATGGAGCATGGTGAGGAGGCCCACAAAGGGCCTAGAAACGTTATCTGGAGTTTGGGGGGGGCACTCAAGCTGTGCAGGATGGTATCACCATTATAATTGCGTACACTTTACGAAAAGGCAAAACGGTCCATGAAACTGTCACATTCTGAATAGGAGACAGAATTCAGAGGTGGGGATTCCTCTCAATATGGTCAGGCAGAGCCGCTGATGAGAAGCCTCTCCAGAATGAATTTAAGGCCAGGGGCCTTGGATGCTGGGCAGACAGCAGAGACTGCTGGGCACCCCAATGCTGCTGGATGCAGGAAGTTTCTCCCCTCGCAGCCCCTCCCACGAACACCCTGGCACTTGCCCTGAGTGGTCCTGCTTCTGGGAGCTTTCTTTTTTTTTTTTTTTCTTGAGACAGAGTCTCACTCTTGTCGCCCAGGCTGGAGTGCATTGGCACTGTCTCAGCTCACTGCAACCTCCGCCTCCTGGATTCAAGTGATTCTCCTGCCTCAGCCTCCCAAGTAGCTGGGATTATAGGTACTTGCCACCATGTCTAACTAATTTTTGTATTTTTAATAGAGATGGGGTTTCACCATGTTGCCCAGTCTGGTCTCGAATTCCTGGCCGCAGGTGATCCACCGGCCTCGGCCTCCAAGAATGCTGGGATTACAGGCATGAGCTACTGTGCCGACTGCTTCTGGGGACTTTCATTGGTAACCATGACTCTGGGGCCTGGTTTTCAGAACGGGGTGGGTTGGTATGGGGGTCACCCTGGAATCATCTTTGAGCTGTCTTTGTACTCTGTAGACATGAGGCATGTAAAAGTACAACCACCACCCACCCAGCCTGGAGAATCATGCCCAATCCCATGGAGGCAGCTCAGACCCCATGAGACCCCAGCCACAGAAAGAACCCAGCCCCTCCCCGTCACTGCAGGGGCCCTGATATGGTTGAGCAGGAGTTGGAAGGAGATGAATCTTAACTCCATGTCCTGTGCACTTTTCACTCATTAGGGCCAGAAAATTGGGTTTCCAAGCAACTGATTCCTTTGATCTTTTGCTTGCAAGGAAATGTTATCTTTGCACTTTAGCGACTCCCCAGAAACGTGACGATGGGAAAAGGGTTTACTCTCAAATGGGAACTGCCTCAATACTGCAGGCTGGTATCTCCGTGTTGTCATCTAATGTTGGTGCAAGGCCTCTGATCAGCTATATTGAAATAGTACATTACATTACATATAATCACTTGTCTTCCTAATCAAGGGTTTAAAGTCCTTTTGGAATTATCTTAATAAGCATTCTTTTTACCCATTTCAGTGTCTTTTAGAGACCAAATCTACAGCAGCTCTGGGGCTCCTCCAGGAGAGCAGCGATGGGTATTTTGGGCGGGGCCTCATAGTGGCCCCACAGGCTGAGGAGTGGGGTCTCTGATTAGGGCATTTGGAGAAGGGGTGGGCATTCTCAGCTGAGAGCCTCTTGCTTTTGGGGAGCTTTGTGATGAATTATTCACACTGTGATCAATAAATATCAGTCCTGATAGAAAGCAAGCTGTCCTTGTGTTCACGATTTGGAGTGAGGTAGCACTCTGATTCTCTTCCCTTTGTTACCAGAAAAGGGTCCCAATCCAGACCCCAAGAGAAGGTCCTTGGATATCACATGAAAAAGAATTTGGGGCGAGTCCATAAAGTGAACCCCAGTTTATTAGGAAAGTGAAGGAATAAGGAATGGCGACTTCACAGGCAGAGCAGGGGAGTGGGTTGCTCAACTACTTGTACTTATTGTTACTTCTTGATTATATGCTAAACAAGGGGTGGGTGATTTATGAGTTCTCCAGGAAAGAGGTAGGCAATTGACTGAGGGTTCCCACCCTTTTTAGACCATAGGGTAACTTCCTAACGTTGCCGTGGCATTTGTAAACTGTCAGGGGCTGGTGGGAGGGTCTGTTAGCATGCTAATGCATAAAAATTAGCATATAATGAGCAGTGAGGACAACCAGAAGTCACTATTGTCGCCATCTTGGTTTTGGTGGGATTTGGCCAGCTTCTTCACTGCATGCTGTTTTATCAGGAAGGTCTTTGCAACCCGTATCTTGTACCAGCCTTTCTCATCCTATAACCAAGGATGCCTTAACTTCCTGGGAATGCAGCCACTAGGTCTCAGCCTTATTTTACCCAGCCCCTGTTCAAGAAGGAGTTGCTCTAGTTCAAATGCCTCTGACACCTTGAATTCCTTTTCGGGTCTGAAATGGACACTGTGAGCTGGCCAAGGAGGGGTACTGGGTACCTACTTACTGATTGAGCTTCAAAGGAGAGCTCTTAACTTCATGAGAAATGCATCCTAAACTCCCACGTTAATGACATGCTTCCAAGAATGATTATTCTCCTTGGTTATTGATTAATAGGTTGATGACAGCTCAGAATGAGGTCTGTAGGGGCACAGTGCAGGGCTCAGGCATCTAAGGTCCCTTAACCCCTCTGAGAATATAGTGTCGTGGAAGTGTATTCTGTTAATCAGGGTGGGCCAAGGGCACAAGTAATCCCCAAAGCTCAGGGAGCAAACACAAAAAGAGGCCCCCTTGAGTCCAGTGAAGATCAGGTAGCTCTCTTCCAGCAGTGACTCAGGGATCCAGTCTGCTTCCCTCTCACAGATCTGCCACCTGGAAGTTCTTTGTTAACAGCCTCTGATGAGAGAGCAAGGATATGAAGAGCTCACACCTGCTCTAACACGCTGAACTGAAAGCAACCATCACTTCCACTCATATCCACATTGGCAAGAACTCAGTCACATGATCCCACTCTAGCCCAAGGGCTGCTGGGAAATGGAGTCTTCTTGTGCACCCAGAAAGAGGAAATGGCGTGATGAATGGGAAACAATCCCTAGGCCCCGTGTAAGTAGAAAGCAATTGTGTTTAATTGTACTAAGACCTATGGGGAGATTCACAAAACTTCATAAAATCAACTTTTTTTTTTGAGAAAGGGTCGCACTCTGTTGCTCAGTCTAGTGTGCAGTGGTGCAGTCATGGCTCACTGCAGCCTCAATCTCCCAGGCTCAGGTGATTCTCCCACCTCAGCCTCCCCGTGGCTGGGACTACGATGGGTGTGTGCCACTGTGACTGGCTAAGTTTTGTATTTCTTGTGGAGATGGGGTCTCACTATGTTGCCCAGGCTGGCCTTGGACTCCTGGGCTCAAGCAATCTACCAGCCTCAGCCTCTCAAAGTGCTGGGATTACAGGTGTGAGCCACTGCACCCAGCCAACTCTTTTTGTGTAAGACAAGAAACTTTGTTCAAGGTAAATCCTTAGTAGACAAAAATTTCCCTCTAGTCAGTTCTCTGCATATATAGTTGCTTTTTTGTCTCTCTTTCCTTTTTTTTTTTTGATATAGAGTCTCACTCTGTCGCCCAGGCTGGAGTGCAGTGGCATGTACTTTGCTCACTGCAAACTCCATCTCCCGGGTTCAAGCAACTCCTTGCCTCAGCCTCCCAAGTAGCTGAGATTACAGGCACCCACCACCACGCCCAGCTAATTTTTATATTTTTAGTAGAGATGGGATTTCACCATCTTGGCCAGGCTGGTCTTGAACTCCTGACCTTGTGATCCACCCGCCTCAGCCTCACAAAGTGCTGGGATTACAGGTGTGAGCCACCACACCCAGCCGAGTAGGTTATTTTAAAATGATTCAGTAGGAAGGGTGGTGAGAATGCATTTTTTGGTCTGCCCAATCATTTGAATTACGTCACAGAGTTGGCATATTTATGAGACCATGAGCTCATTGTTTGATCTCCAAGCATAGTTTATGGAGGAAATAAGCAGTAGCACATATAACAAGAGATTTGCATAAACCACTACAAAAATTATTGTTCAGCAAAAAAAAATTTTTTTGTTTTGAGATGGAGTCTTCCTCTGTCTCCCCGGCTAGAGTGCAGTGGCGCCATCTCAGCTCACTGCAACCACCACCTCCTGTGTTCAAGCTATTCTCCTGCGTCAACCTCCAGAGTAGCTGGGATTGCAGACAACCAGCACCACATCTGGCCGATTTTTGTATTTTTATAGAGACAGGGTTTCACCATGTTGGCCAAGCTGGTCTCGAACTCCTGATCTCAGGTGATCTGCCTGCCTTGGCCTCCCAAAGTGCTAGGATTACAGGCATGAGCCACTGCACCAGCAAAATATCTGTATAGTATATAAAGAACCAGGAGCTGCAGGTACTTACATTGGAGAGAATGAAAGTTGGAGATAAGATGTGGTCACACCAAAATGGGTGGCCATTAATCCTGAGGTCAGAATGCAGAAGTCAATTCATTGGGTTGTAAACCTGGTCCTAGTAATTATCTATTTAGAGAGCCATTTAGTTTTAGGAGAAAAATATAGCTGCATGCATGGTGCCCTGCACTCTTCCAAGAAGTGCCACTGCCTTTTGGGGATGTTCAGGGCAGTGTTGTGCAGAGGAGGAGTTCGTTGCCAGTACCCTATGGTAAAAACGCACAGGACTTACTGAAAGAAACTTTTTTTTTTGAGACGGAGTCTCACTCTTGTTGCGCAGGCTGGAGTGCGATGGCGCAATCTCGGCTCACTGAAACCTCCACCTCCCAGGTTCAAGGGATTCTCCTGCCTCAGCCTCCCAAGTAGCTGGGACTATAGGCGCAAGCCACCATGCCCAACTAATTTTGTACTTTTAGCAGAGACGGGGTTTCACCACATTGGCCAAGGTGGTCTCGAATTCCTGACTTCAAGTGATCCGCCCACTTCCATGTTGGGATTTACAGGCATGAGCCACCACGCCCAGCCTGAAAGAAACTTTTAAGCAGAGAAATGCTGGGAACACACACAATCCCCTGAGCTCTGCTTATCCCCTGGAGAGGTGAGTTTAGGGCAGGTGTAGTGGGTTTGGGAGCCTCAGAGGGTGAGACCTGTCCTACCCACTCCCAGACGTTCACAGGAAAGGGAGCAGTCTGTGACGCAGGACCTTCCTGGTTAAGTAAATGGCCTTGTTTTATTTCTTCTTTCTAAGACAATTAGGACATTATGCCAAGTGATTGAAATTTATTTGCATAGGAATATTATATTACCAGTGAATATCACCAGGAGAATGAAGGGGCAGTGGGTCTGTTTGGGTTGAGAAACAGACTCTTTGGTGTGATGGAACAAATACAGCATTCTGGAAGAAAAAGGAAACTCAGAGATCTTTTGCTGACATCTAATGTTGAGCAGCTGAGTGACCATGGGCAAGTGACTTCACCTCTCCACGCCTCCGTCTCCTTGTTTTTGGAGTGTTGAGGTTACATTACATCACCCTGTAGAGCCTTCTCATTTGGGACTTTGTAATCCATGACGGAAATTGTCTGCAAGCCCCGAAACCCTTAATCTTGACTGAAAGATGGTCAAAAATAGATCTGGAAATAATTTTAAAAAGCAATTTAAAATGTTAAATATGATGTATTAGGCTTCCTGAAAAATATGACCAACAACTTTATGTTCTCAATTTTTTACCAAACTCCTTGAACACTATTTGTTTTTACAAGACAGAAGTCTTATAATAAATGAGCAGAGCATCTGAAGACTAATTACACCTCTAGAACTACCTGGAGATGACAATTGCAATTGTTTTGGTAACAAAGGATCCTCTCTGCTCTCCTGCCCTAAACTATAACTCCATCTCAGTTCCTCACGGCGTTTAACAAAAGTCCTTACCACCTTCAGAGGACTCTCTCACCAGCCTTGGCATTTTCTCTGTCTGAAAAGAAGCCAGCAAATTGTTTTACAAACTCTGGAGATGGTGCTTCTTGGAGGAAGCAACATAGGGCAGCCCAGTCTCACTTGGTCAAACTTGCAGCATAGAAAAGCCTGGCCAGCAGGAGATATGGAACTTGTCAAAAGTTGGGCAGGATTTATCAATATTTTATAGCTGGGTGGGAGTCCTCATTATCCTGTAGCTGGCTGGGATTGATCAATATCTTAGAGCTGGGTGGGATTCACCAATATCCTATAGCTGGGCCGTATTCACCAATATCCTATAGCTTGGCGGGATTCACCAATATGCTATAGCTGGCTGAGATTCATCAATATCCTGTAGCTGGCCAGGATTCATCAATATACTGTAGCTGACTGAGATTCATCAGAATCCTATAGTTGGGTGGGATTCATCAATATTCTGTAGCTGGTTGAGATTCATCAATATCCTATAGCTGGCTGGGACGAATCAATATCCTGTAGTTGGCTGGGATTAATCAATATCCTGTAGCTGGCTGGGATTAATCAATATCCTGTAGCTAATCAGGATTCAACAATATCCTATAGCTGGCCGGGATTCATCAATATCCTATAGCTGGCCGGGATTCGTCTATATCCTGTAGCTGGCTGGGATCCATCAATATCCTGTAGCTGATCGGGATTCAACAAAGGATTCGTCAATATCCTGTAGTTGGGTGAGATTAATCAATATTCTATAGCTGACCAGGATTCATCTATATCCTGTAGCTGGCTGAGATTCATCAATATCCTATAGCTGATTGGGATTCATCAATATCCCGTAGCTGGGTGGCGTTCATCAATGTCCTACAGCTGTCTGGGATTCATCAATATCATGTAGCTGACTAGGATTCATTCGTATCCTATAGCTGGGTGGGATTCTTCAATATCCTACAGCTGGCCAGAGGAAAACCTCAAGGTTTTTGGGTTGGCTGCTTCCAAAATGTAGGCCCTCGTGTAAAGAACCTAATTTTACATGAAAGAGACAACCGCTGCTGTCCAGGTGGCTGCTGAATAGATATGTCTGATCCATGCAGCTTAGCTGAAAAACAAGTTAAATGGAGTAAAAAAAAATCTCTTTAGGAGCAAGAACAACGTAGGCTGTGTTGGGGCCCTAAGCAGAATTTCACTCAGCAGGAGCGACTGTTTTCATCAGAGAAAGGATTATGGAGCTCTTGAGAGAGGTTTCCAAGAAACAGAAAAATAGTCTCAATTCAAGTTCGGTAAAGAATGAGGTGTCTGTCTGTTGGCCACTGAAATATCGAGCCCAAGTGAAGCCGAAAAGTGAGGGAGGATTGAATGCGCTGTAAGAAGCGGATTCATGGGAAGAGAAAATAAAGCAGTGTAATTAACCCCAAAGGACGCAAGGACAGAAGGAACATCACGGTGGGAGGGCAGAGTGGAGATTTGTGGAGCTGGGAGGGTCCCCAGCTTACCCTTCCTGGTCAAGTTTAAATGAAGGCAAAGTTCTTCCCATTCAAACTCTTGAGTGTGCATACAATGCCACAGTAACGCTGGGAGAATTCTGACTTCTGTTCCGTTTAAGTTCAAAAAGAGTCTCACCAACGTTGGGAAACTTACAAGTCAGGAAACAATGCTTTAAAATGCACAGAAGTAAAGAAAGAGCCTAGAGTCGCTGAGAAATCTTTCACTTGTATAACCCTGTAAATTACTGAGGAAGCCCCTCCTTGGACAACAAAAACCATGTGATAGGATCCTTTCACGCTCATAATTACCTCAGACATCCTTCTTTAGTCAGGGGACTTGGGATTCGGTTATCCATCACAACTCCATGTTTTAAAACATTGCAGTAATTTCTGAACGCAATAATCCAAGATAATTTCATACTGGGCTTCAGCAGTCTCATTACATAGAACGTTGAGTTCTTGCGTTAAATATTTTAAAAGACTGTGATTTTTTTTGTTTTGCTGTTTAACTTTTTTTTTTCTCTGAAAGTAGCACATGCTCATTGTAAATAACCACACCCTCGCAGAAAGCGCAGAAGTGCCCCATTTAAAAGGTTGCTGTCACAGGGCTCAGTGTGGGCCATTCCAGACCATTTATTTGCATACATAAGCCACATAAACGTGGAGCTCTTTTCCCCCTAAGCTTTGAGATACAAAGTTAAAACCAACATTTATGCATTCCTTTGTGTTGAGCCATATTTGATAACTAAGTGCTTGTTTGACCCATGATCTAAACCAGAAAGCTTTCCCTCAGGGAAAACTGCCCCATTGAATGCCTCGTGCAGGAGCCAAGGCTGTTTTCGCATCCTTCCAACCCCACAGCTGTCGTCATCGTAGTTGGAGTCACATAGCTCAATCACTCATGGAAGAAAACGTAGATGGTGTCGGGCTCAGGATACCCCGATACCCTGAAATATAGCACACGGGCAGGCAAAATGCTTTGAATTAAAGAAAAATGGAAAAGCCTCAAAAATAAGGCTCAGAGGCCGGGCATCATGGCTCACACCTGTAATCCCAGCACTTTGGCAGGCCGAGGCAGGTCGATCACCTGAGGTCAGGAGTTCATGACCAGCCTGGCCAACGTAGTGAAACCCCATCTCTACTAACGATACAGAAAATTAGCCGGGCATGGTGGTTCGTGCCTGTAGTCCCAGCCACTCGGGAGGCTGAGGCAGGAGAATCTCTTGGACCCAGAAGGCAGAGGTTGCAATGCACTGAGATACCGCCACTGCACTCCAGCCTGGGCAAAAAAGTGAGACTCCATTTCAAACAAACAAACAAAAAGAATTGGTAGGGACTGAATAATCACCAGAAAGGGTGCAGAGGCAATAAAAAGCACAGTTAGTATATAATATATTCACAGATAAGGGTGGGTGCAGATTTATGGCAGTGGACTGTTCATACCAAGGAGAGAAATGAATCTGAGTGGACAGAGGAAAGCAGGTGATGGAAGCCCCAGAAGAATCCGACAGACAGTGGATGCTTTGTGATGCGGGAAATGCCACGGAGCATTCTCAAGCAGATATTTAGGAAGTATTCGTGTATCTGTGCAATGGACGAAGGATCACCTTCTGACTTACGAATACACACGCAGGAGAAAGCAATTCATACAGCTCACATTTCTGTAGGTTCCTTTTTTTTCTGAGACAGAGTCTCACTCTGTTGCCCAGGCTGGAATGCAATGTCTCAATCTCAGCTCACTGCAACCTCTGTCTCCAGGGTTCAAGCAATTCTCCAGCCTCAGCCTCCCAAGTAGCTGGGATTACAAACATGCACCACCATACCTTGCTAATTTTTGTATTTTTAGTAGGGACAGGTTTCACCATGTTGGCCAGGTTGGTCTCAAGCTCCTGCCCTCAAGTGATCTGCCCGCCTCAGCCTCCCAAAGTGCTGGGATTACAGGTATGAGCCACCGCACCCAGCCTTGTGGGTTCTTAAACATCCTCTAAGTTTCATTTGGTGATTACGCAGGGAGCAGATGGGAAAGAGGACGTCAAAGGTTTGGTTTTGTTCTTTCATTTTTTTTCTCAGCCTCCCAAGTAGCTGGGACTGCGGGCACACACCACCATGCCCAGCTTTTGTGTGTTTCTTTTTTCGAGATGGGGTTTTGCTTTGTTGCCCAGGCTCCCGGCCTCAAGCAATTCTCCTGCCTTGGGCTCCCAAAGTGCTGGAATTACAGGCATGAGCCAACACACCTGTCAAGGGTTTGGTTTTAGACATGATAAATCTGAGGTGCCTGTAAGCTATCTAAGTGCATTAAACAAGGGAGTGATTGGTTATACAAGTCTAAAGAACAGAAAGAGGTCAAGGCAGGAGAGAACAGGGCACAGAGAGTACTTAAATGGAAGTCAGTGAGTCAAGGGATCCTCTCAGTTTGGCCTGTTCTATCTAAAATGGTTAGCAGCAGAGTGGAATCTCAAAATGTCTGTTCCCTCGACCAAAATCCATCTCTCAATATCCAAATCCATGTCTCTAAATGCAGCTAAGCCCCAGGCCCACAACGCTACCTCTCAATTTTACTTTTTACTTGTATGTCTTGCTGAAATGTTGAACTCAATGATAATGAAAACTCTATGTATCAGAATTTGTAGGATACATCTAAAGTCATGCTCAGGAGAAAATGTGTGACTTGAAGTGCTTATATTAGAAAAGAGGCCGGGAGCGGTGGCTCACGCCTGTAATCCCAGCACCTTGGAAGGCCAAGGTGGGTGGATCGCCTGAGGCCAGGAGTTCGAGACCACCTTAGCCAACATGGTGAAACCCCGTCTGTACTAAAAATACAAAAATTAGCCAGCTGTATCGGTGTGCACCTGTAATCCCAGCTACTCAGGAGGCTGAGAGGGGAGAATCACTTGAATCTGGGAGGTGGAGGTTGCAGTGAGCCCAGATCATGTCACTGCACTCCAGCCTGGGTGACAGTGAGACTCTGTCTCAAAAAAAAAAAAAAAAAAAAAAAAAAAAAAAAAAAGAAAGAAAGAGAAGAAAAGAGGAAGTAGGCCAGGTGCAATGGCTCACGCCTGTAATCCCTTAATCACGGTACTTTGAGAGACCTAGGAGGGAGGATCGCTTGAGCCCAGGAGTTCAAGACCAGCCTCGACAACATGGCAAAATCCTGCCTCTACTAAAAACACAAACAAATTAGCCGAGCATGCTGGCTCTCGCCTGTAGTCCCAGCTACTCAGGAGGCTGAGGTGAGGAGGATCACCTGAACCTGGGAGGTTGAGGCTGCAATGAGCTGAGATCGAACCACTACACTCCAGCATAGTCAACAGAGTAATACCCTGTCTCAAAAAAAGGAAAACAAGAAAAGAGGAAGGGCTGGAATGTCAGCAACCTAAACTTTCAACTCAAGAAATTAGTAAGCAAACAGCAAATTGAACCCAAAAGAAAGCTGAAGGAGAAAATAACACAGATAAAAGCAGAAATTAATGAAGTAGAAAATAAGTGTAAAATAGAGATGATGAGCGAGTTATCTGTATTATGATTATTTCTGGGTTTTTTGTGGGGGGAGGGTCAAGTAGTGATTTATTGGGCAAATGAGAGAGTTCAGGGATCCGAGCTCCCCTAACAGCCAGAGGAGAGTTTGTGTGGGCCTGGCAGGAAAGTGTTGCCAAGGAGGAGTCATATCTGATCCTTCCCCGTTTCCCAGGACAATCAGACTCAGCCCCCTGGGTCTGGGGAAGCAGGTGTCCTGAGCTCCCACATAGTGGTGGGAGGGGCCCTGAGCACCACGACCGGAAGCTGCCTTCGTGGACCTTTCCAAATCAGATTTGGTGGAAGGGAGAGTTTAGAGTTGGGGGAATCTGGAGACGGTAGATTGGGCATATTTGCCCTGGTAATAGAGGGTGCTGCCCACAGGCACAGAGAAAAAGCTGATGGCATAGAATCCAGCCCGAAGGAGGAGGACTGTGCCAGCCCTAGTTGAGGATGTTCTCCTTCCCTGCAACCACCTCTTCTCAGAACCATTTGACAGAGGCAATGGCCAGTCTCCCTGGGGTGGCATTTAAGGAGCAGGGCAGGAAGGCAGAGGATCCTTCCTGGGTATGAATTTCAAGGGCCTGGAACACTCAGAGAGCACAGGATCCTTTATTTTCCATAGAAATGGAGTCTTGCTTTATTGCCCAGGCTCTTCATGAACTACTGGCCTCAGTTGATCCTCCCACCTCGACCCCCCAAAGTGCTGGGATTACAGGCATGATCGCCGATCCCAGTCCCTTCAAGCAGTTTCTAAAACGTTCTTCCTCTAGTTTTCCCCATAGTACTTTTTTTTTTTTTGAGACAGAATCTCACTGTGTCCCCCAGGCTGGAGTGCAGTGGTGCAATCTCAGCTCACTGCAACCTCTGCCTCCTGGGTTCAAGCGATTCTCATGCCTCAGTCTCCTGAGTAGCTGGAACTACAGGCATCCACCACCACGCCCGGATACTTTTTGTATTTTTGGTAGAGACAGGGTTTCACCATATTGGCCAGGCTGGTCTCGAACTCATGACCTCAGGTGATTCGCCTGCGTCAGCCTCCCAAAGTGCTGGGATTACAGGCGTGAGCCACTGAGCCCAGCCTGTTTCTGGTTCTTTGAAGAGACATTAATGATAAACCCCTGGCAAGATTGATCGAGAAAAAAGAGAGCCTAAATAAATTTCACTCCTAAATAATAAATATTAGGAGCGAAAAATGAAACTGCACTAGTTTGCGAGGGCTGCCATAACAAAGTACCCCAGGCCAAATGGCTTAAACAACTGAAGTTTATTTCACTTTTTTTTCCACTTTTTCTTTTTTCTTTCTTTCTTTCCTTTTCTTTTTCTTTTTCTTTTTCTTTTTTTTTTTTTTTTTTTTTTTTTTTTTTTTGAGACAGGGTTTCAACATGTGGCCCAGGATGATCTTGATCTTCTGAGCTCAAGTGATCTGCCCACCTCAGTCTCCCAAAGTACCAAGGCATGAGCCATCGTGCCCGACCAGAAACTTATTTCTCATAGTCCTGAAAGCTGGAAATCTGAGGTCAAGGTATGGACAGGTGTATTAGTCTGTTCCCACAGTACTATAAAGACATATCTGAGACTGGGTAGTTTATTAAGAAAAGAGGTTTCATCAGCTCACAGTTCTGCGGGCTGTACAGGCTTCTGCTTCTGGGGAGGCCTCGGGAAACTTAAAATCATGGCAGAAGGCAAAGGGGAGGCAGGCACGGTCTTCACTTGCTCAGTGCAGGAGCGGGAGAGAGCAAAGGGGAAGTGCTAGACACTTCAAACAACCAGCTTTCCTGAGAACCAGGGACAGAGTTTCTCAGGAGAGCAAGGGGGACATCTGCCCCCATGATCCAGTCACCTCCCGGCAGGCCCCTCCTCCAACACTGGGAATTACAATCAGACATCAGATGGGTGGGAACCTGTAGCCAAACTATATCAGCAGGGTTTGGCTGAGGCCTCTCTCCTTGGCTGGTAGATGCTATCTTCTCCCAGTGTCCTCACATGGTCCCCCTCTGTGTTTGTCTGTGTCCCAACCTCCCCTTCTTATAAAGGTACCTTAATTCTCTCTTTGAAGATCCTTATTTCCAAATGAAAGGCTAGGACTTCTTCGTGTGAATTTTGTGGGATCGCAACTCAGCCCATTTTATAAACAACCATGCAGCTCTCGTAGACATTTAAAAGGTCAAAAATTTGTGCCAAAATCAAAATTAAGAGGAAGTAGACAGTTTCCTTGGAAAACACATATCATCAATCTGCCACAAAAAGAAATACAAAATCTGGCCAAGTACGGTGGCTCACGCCTATAATCCCAGCACTTTGGGAGGCCAAGGCGGGTGGATCACTTGAGGTCAGGAGTTTGAGACCAGCCTGGCCAATGTGGTGAAACCGTGTCTCTACCAAAAAATACAAAATTTAGCTGGGCATGGTGGCACACAACTGTAGTCCCTGCTACTCAAGAGGTTGAGGTGGAAGAATCGCTTGAATCTAGAAGGCAGAGGTTGCAGTGAGCCGAGATTGAGCCACTGTACTCCAGCCTGGGCAATAGAGTGAGACTCTGTCTCAAAAGAAAAAACAGCAATACAAAATCTGAATAACCTATGGCTATTAAATAAATCCAATTCACAACTTTAAATTTTTCCACAAAGAAAACTCTAATGCCAGCTGTCTGACTGATGAGTTCTTCTAAACAGTTGACAAAAATATAATGCCAATCTTACCCGAATTCTTCCTGGAAAGAGAAGAAAATCAAGAGAGGGGAGGGGAGGCATTCTGATTTGTTTTATGAGACCAGCATGACCTTGAAACCAAAACCTGAGAGGACCATTTTTAAAAGGAAAATTACAACAGGGCCAGTCTCTGAAAAATGACCACAAAGCAACTCCTCCAATAAGTAAAAGAATTGGCGGGGCATGGTGGTGCACGCCTGTAATCCCAGCACTTTGGGAGGCTGAGGTGGGCGGATCACCTGAGGTCAGGAGTTCGAGACCAGCCTGACCAACATGGACAAACCCTGTCTCTACTAAAAATACAAAATTAGCTGGGCGTGGTGGCAGGTGCCTGTAATCCCGGCTACTCGGGAGACTGAGGCAGGAGAATCGCTTGAACCCAGGAGGCAGAGCTTGCGCCATTGCACTCCAGACTAGGCAACAAAAGGGAAACTCTGTCTCAAAAAAAAAAACTCAATAATTAATTAATAGAAGAAATTACCACAATGAAATTGTGGGTTTTATATTGTTTTAATTTTTTTTTTTTTTTTTTTTTTTTTTTTTTTTTTTTTTTTTTTTTTTTTTTTTTTTTTTTTTTTTTTTTTTTAGATGGAGTCTGGCTCTGTCGTCCAGGCTGGAGTGCAGTGGCGCGATCTCGGCTCACTGCAACATCTGCCTCCTGGGTTCAAGCCATCCTCCCACCTCAGCCTCCTGAGTAGCTGGAACTACAGACACATACCACCAGACCTGACTAATTTTTTTGTACCTACGTCCTGTATACTATAAAATATTATTGGAAGAAAATTTAAAAGACTACAGTAGATGGAGATCTGTATATAATGCTCATAGATTCAAAATATGCAAAAATGCCAGTTCTTCTCAAATCAATGTATTGCTCTAAAATGCTTAAAGTTTGTTTTTTCTTTTTTTGAGATAGGCTTTCACTTTGTCAGGCAGGCTGGAGTGCAGTGGTACAGTCTCGGCTCCCTGCGGCTTTGATCTCCCAGGTTCAAGCAACCTTCCTGCCTCAGCCCTCTGAGTAGCTGGGACTACAGTCATGCGCCACCATGCCTGATGTAGTTTTTGTATTTTTTGTAGAGATGGAATTTCACCATGTTGCCCAGACTGGTCTCAAACTCCTAAGCTCAAATGATCTGCCCACCTCGGCCTCCCAAAGGGTTTGGATCACAGGTGTAAGCCACTGCTCCTGGTACCTTTCTAAGTTCTTAACTTTAATGTAGTACAGTTAATCAATTTCATGTGTTTTTTGTTTGTTGGTTGGTTGGTTGGTTTTGGTTTTGTTTTGTTTTGTTTTTTGAGATGGAATTTCGTTCTTGTTTCCCAGGCTGGAGCGCAATGGCGCGATCTTGGTTCACCACAACCTCTGCTTCCTGGGTTCAAGTGATTCTCCTGCCTCAGCCTTCCCAGTAGCTGGGATTACAGGCACCTGCCACCATGCCTGGCTGATTTTTGTATTTTTAGCAGAGACAAGGTTTCACCACGTTGGCCAGGCTGGTGGGGGGAAGTCCTGACCTCAGGTGATCCACCCACCTCGGACTCCCAAAATGCTAGGATTACCGATGTGAGCCACCATGCCCGGCAATTTTATGTTTTTGTTTTTGTTTTTGTTTTTGTTTTGCCCTACTTAAAAAATCTTTTCTTGTTTCAAGGTTATAAATATATTGTCCTATATTAACTTCTAGAAATTTTATTGATTTACTTTTCATGTTTAGATCTGCTATTTATCTATTATTTGAGTGAGACCATGTCTCAAAAAATAAAAAAAAAAGAACTTGCAAAGGACTTGTATCCAGATACACAACATATCAACATATGCTTATAAATCAATAAAGAAGGCAGACAACCAAATAGAAATATGGGCAAAAGGGTTGGCCAGGCCCTCTACAGAGGAGATACTGAGGTAGTTGATAAACACATGAAGAGGTGCTTAACCTCATTACTCATCGGGAAATGTAAATTATAACTGTCATCGTCTGCCAGTGTACATCTACCAGATGGCTGAAAGTAAAAGACAAGGCCAGGTGTGGTGGCTCACGCTTGTAATCCCGGCACTTTGGTGGAAGGCAGGAGGATCACTTGAGGTCAGGAGTTCACAACCAGCCTGCCCAACAGGGTAAAACCCCGTCTCTACTAAAAATACAAAAATTAACCAGGCATGGTGGCGTACACCTGTAATCCCAGCTACTCAGGAGGCTGAGGCAGGAGAATAGCTCAATTCAAGGAGGCGGAGGTTGCAGTGAGCTGAGATTGTGCCACTGCACTCCAGCTTGGGTGACAAAGCAAAACCTTGTCTCAAAAGAAAGAAAGAAGGTAAAAGACAAACAGTGTCAGGTTGTCGTGAGTAAGCTATACTCACTACTGAGAGTATAAATTAGTACAACCCTTTGGGAAACTGACATTACCTGCTAAAGGCGAATTATATTTACCCCAAAATGCCACTTCTGGGTATATGCCCAACAGAGATGCCTACATCTATATACCAAAAATGTGTATGACAATGTCCATAGCAGCATTATCTATAACAACCTTAAAGAGTATTAAGCCTCAAGCCCGAATGTCTGTCACTAGGAGGATGGATAAATATCGGACGGTATAGTCATGCAATGGAGCACACACAGTTCCAAAAATGAGCTAGAGCTACATGCAGCCGCACGGAAGACTCTCAAGGTCAAGATGAGCAAAAGAAACTAGACGCAGGAGAATGCGTACTTCTGATTCCATTTACATACAGTTTTTTTTTTGTTTTGTTTTGTCTTTTAAGGCTAAACCTTATAGTTCAGGGATGGACACTGTAGCTTTCAGGGTCGCTGTGTGAATGGCACAGTTTCCAGCCCGCCAGGAAACATGGAGCTCGCATCAGAGTTGTTCAGCTGCACTGAATACACTGCTTAGTTCCGTTGCCTCGACAACAGAGTGAGGCTCCATCTCAAAAAAAATAAAAAGAAAAAAAGAAGAGGCACCAGAAAGTGTGTTCTCTCTTCTCTCTCTTTCTTTCTCCCTCTGTGGCATGTGAGGACGCAGCAAGAAGGCAGCCATCCACAAACTAAGAAGAGAGGCCTCACCAGAATCTGTCCATGCTGACATCCTGATCTTGGACTTCCAGACTTCAGAACTGTCAGAAAATAAATTCGCTTGTTTAAATCACCTTGTTCATGGTATTTTGTTTTAGCAGCTGAGCTAATACGGTTGCCAACAAATACGACTAGTGCAGGGCAGTTAGCACTCCCAGGGGCGGTTCTCCACCAGAATTTGGTAAATACGTGCCCCAGCTCCCTTATCCTCCAGCAGGACAATGAAAAGTTGCTATAGACTTGAATGTGTCCCCCTAAAATTCATGGGTTGAAACATAATTCCCAATGTGATGGTATTTGGAGAGGTGAGATCTTTTGCAAGTGATTAGGTCATGAGGGTGGGGCCCTGATGAATGGGATTAGCGCCCTTATCATAGAGACCCCAGAGAATTCCCTCATCCCTTCCACCAGGTGAGAACATCCCTTCCCAGCTACTCAGGAGATGGCCATCTATGGACTAAGAATTCAGCCCTCACCAGACACTGAATCTGTCATGCTTTGATCTTGGACTTCTCAGCCTCTAGGACTGAGAAATAGATTCTGAGCTAGACTGAGCCCCAGTCACTCACATGGAAGACTTGGTCGTTCATAAGTTTATTAGCTTTTCCCTCTTCCCTATCTCACTTTCTTCCTGGTTCCTGGGATCATTTTCCCAGTAAACTAACAGCTTTTGGGGGAATCCAAACTAAGACACATGCTACAGAAAAAAGCCATAAAGCAATGAATGCAAAAGCCAGAATAGTGATGAGCTCTTGACAGAGATTGAGAGGAGAAAGGCTTAGCACTACGGACGGTGTGAAGGGGGCTTCTAGGGACATTCTATGGTATTCTATTCTAGGCCTGGCTGGTGGCTGCACATGTGTGATAAATCATTGAGTGTTCATTTTGTTTTGTACACTTTTCTGCATTATATTTTATCACGTAAAAGTTTAATAACTCATGATGTTATTAAGGTCAAAGATTAAAATAATTTGAAATTTTCATGCTTTTATTAGTTACATAACGAGTGGTTAAGTGTTTAGAAAGTTCTGCTTAGTCGATTCCGAATTTTAATAAATTGAACAAATAAATAAAGCACAAAAGCCGCTTGAACTTTAAAGCTCCCAACCACACATTGTCTGGTAGTTGCCTCTTTCCAGCCCCACGCAGAAGTTGGCCGGGGCTTCTCTGTGGAGGGTGGGTGTGTGCATATGTGTGCATGTGTATGTGTGCATGAGTCTAGATCATGTCAGAGCCACAGAAGCTATCTGAAGAGTGGAAAGCAATCGCAAATCAAAGCGGGCTTGGAGCAGCAGGCTGAGCCTCAGAGGGCCTTGGGCTCCCTGGGTGGCTGCTTCTGCCTGGTTCCAGGAGCTGTCCTGATAAGGTTGCCAAGTCGAGCAAATCAGAATACAGGATGCCAAACGTTGCCTGGAACATACTGAGCATAAAAATCACTCTCTGTTTATCTGAAATTCAAATTTAACTGGGTGTTTGTATTTTATTTGGCAACTGTGTGACCCAGTGAGGCTTTACCCAGTCCACAAACGGGAGGCTGTAGCTGCCTGGGTGCCAATCATGCCTGGATTCCACCGCCTTATTTCTAGAACCTCAGCGGCCCAACGCCCTTTGGCTCCAGCATCCCAACATCTAGACCCTGAGTTCATGCTCTGGTTCAGCTCAGATTCCTCATGCCCCTGTAGGTTCTAATTTCCCCCTGTCCCAGTTCTTTTAGAAGACCTGAAGTCCAGCGTTTGCTTCCACAGGTGCTTTATAAGAAGGACATACATTTGGAAATCAGAATTCATTTTCCTGCAGAAATGGTTCAATGGAGTTTCATTGGCATGCCCAGGGCAGCGAAGGACAATCTGTTTTATCCTAATGTGGCCACGTGTGCACAAGTAAACCATGCGTCTTCAAGCAGTCCTATTCCATGCAGGGTAAATAGGCATTTGGGTGTCAGTGCTTGGCTTCTGCGACATGTTGCAGGAGGCTACAAAAAGAATTGGGGCCGGGAGAAGTGGTTCATGTCTGTAATCCCAGCACTGGGAGGCCAAGGAGGACAGATCACAAGGTTAGGAGTTCAAGACAAGCCTGGCCAACATGGCAAAGCCCCGTCTCTACAAAAAATACACAAAGTTAGCCGGGCGTGGTGGTGCATGCCTATAATCCCAGCTACTCGGGAGTCTGAGGCAGGAGAATTGCTTGAACCCAAGAAGCGGAGGTTGCAGTGAGCCGAGATCGCACCATTGCGCTCCAGCCTGGGAAACAAGAGCGAAACTGTCTCAAAAAA
>NW_016107555.1:2120333-2141633 GCF_001604975.1 Cebus imitator
AAAAAAAAAAAAAAAAAAGAAGAATTGGATGGCCCTGTCCTCTGGAGTTTGCAGTGTGATGTCATTACAGGACTGTAATTTTGTGACTTTTTTCACATGGACACAAAATGTCTGGATTCTAACTCAGAGTTTCAGGTGGCTGCTGAGCTCCCAGCAGGAGGAGGCGTGGCAATAGGAATAGCCTGTGTGTAGGTGTGGCACATATCTGAGAGCATGACAGCATGTATGTGCACATATCTGAGAGCGTGTGTGTGCATATGTGTGCATGCTTATGTGTGTATGAGTCTAGATCATGTCAGAGCCACAGAAGCTATCTGAAGAGTGGAAAGCAATATTGTCTGCAGGTCGCCAATGATTCATTAGCTCCACACAGTGTAAGAGAATGCACTTTTTTTTTTTTTTTTGACAAGGTCTCCTGCCCAGGCTGGAGTGCAGTGTCATAGTCTCAGTCCACGGCAGCCTCAACTTCCCAGGCTCAGACAATCCTCCCACCTCAGCCCCCTGAGTAGCTGGGACTACCTACAGGTACACACCACCACGCCTGGCTAATTCTTTGTGTTTTTGGCAGAGACAGGGTTTCACGGTGTTGCTCAGGCTGGTCTTGAACTCCTGGTCTCAAGCGATCTGCCTGCCTCACCCTCCCCAAGTGCTGGGATTCCAGGTGAGAGCCACCGTGCCCGGCTGAGAATTCACCTTTGTCTATGTTTACACTGCACACACTTTGTACACACAGCTGCACACACACTCATGTCTGTCACTGCTCAGATCTGGATTGAGAGCCACAAGCTGACAATGTTGTAGGTCAGGGAATGGAATGGGGAGGGGTGGTAGAGACCACAGGACGGCATGGTCCCTTGAGGAGGCTGAGGCTGAGAACAGAGCCAAGGGAATTCAGACGCCGTCTTGAATCCCACCTCCCGCCAGGCACCCGAGGACAGCAGATGCTCCATTAATAACCGCTGCACAGATGGAGGAATGACCCCCAGGCCTGGAAACAGGCTGGGAGGCTCTCCCACCACCTCTGCTGGAGGGTGTGAACTTCAGTCCTGGGTTCAAATCCCCCCTCTAACCCTGCCCATGTCAGGCCTGACTCCATCCAAGCCTCAGGCTTCTGGATTGAAAAGAAATGGTGGAGATCACGCCCAGTCCTAAAGCTATCGTGACGACCGGAAGTTCAAATACATAAAAACCTTAGCACAGTGACTAGCACGAGATCTGTTATTACAGATAACGTTATTCATAAAAATCCACTTGGCTTCATGCTTTGCAGAAAAAGTGTGTTCACAAAGTAGGAAGAAAAATCCAGCCTTAGAACCAAGAATCTTTACAAGGTCAGGAAAAGGGGCTTCCTTTCCCCGCTCCCGCTCTGAGGTTTTCCCGCTGCCTTCCAGGAAAGTGGGACTCTTCTACCACCTTGTGGACACCCAGGGATGGCAGATGAGCCCGCGCCCACCTCCTCGCCCAGCTCTGCTCTGCACTGTTGGAGCCTGTTGTTTTGGGTCTGACTGGGTATCTCTAGGCTAACACTGTACGCGTCCGGTCTCCATCCTCTGTTCCTCTCTGGGCTGGGGCAGTTGGACGGGGCTCCGGTGCCCTCCTGTCTACAGGTGCACACCACCACACCTGGCTGATTATTTGCATTTTTAGTAGAGACAGGGTTTCACTGTGTTGCCTGAGCTGGTCTTGAACTCCTGGGCTCAAGCGATCTGCCTGCATCAGCCTCCAGGTGGGATTCCAGGTGTGAGCCGCCATGCCCGGCCAAGAATGCCCCGCCAAGAATGCCCCAAAATGTTTGTACAGCACACACTTTGTACATGCAGGGGCACACACACACCCATGGCTGTCACTGCTCAGATCTGAATTGGTCCCCGTATGCGCTGCAGGGCTGCAGCAGTGCCCTACTTTCCTGGGTCCTGCTGAGGACTTGGTGGGGCTCCTGCCACCCTGTGGCCCTGGCTGGCCCCGTACACCCCTCCAGGTCTCTCTGCCAAAGTCCTTCCACCCAGCCTCCTGGCCCGACTGTCCCCACACTGAGGCTGAGGGTCCCCCCACCCCATGGGGCCACTGCAGCTTCAGCTCCGCATCCAGGCACTGAATGGGAGCCCCGGGGGCCTCACAGGGCAGCTTAGAGCCCCCAGTGTTCTGATCCCCAAGCCAGGCTGCGGCCTCTGTGCTGATCTGGGGTGGCTCTGCCCAGAACACACTCTGCCAGGTCAGGGCCAAGGCGCAGGGAGAAAGGAGCCGGATGCACCCCAACCACCTTCCTCCCCCCTCGCTCTCCCTGCTCGCTCTGCCGTCCTCCCCACACGCCAAGGACCAGAGGGGTGAGGACACTGGTGTTTCCTGCATGTTCTGCCAGCCCTTCCACTCTGGCCCCCTGTCTAGACCTACTGACAAGACAGAAGAATTCTGTCTACCCAAAGGGAGAAGCACCACACTCTGACCTGACCTATCAGCGGCTAAAAAGCCAAAGCTCCAGCCTCAGAAGGTTCTCACTTTGGAGACTTAAAAAAGGTCAAAGGACTTTTCGAAACCCCTTTCTTTCTCAGCAATGCTTAGAAATCAAACCTCTTCTCTTGCTGCAGAACCTCCAGATGATCTTTTTGTTTTCTCAGCGTTCCCTGTCTTCCCTCCCTCCACCAACAGCTAAAAGTCACAGCAGCAGGCGAAGCCGGCGACTCCCCACCCCATCCCCTCCTCTCCTGGGGACAGGGGCCCCAGTTCCCAGCCCTGTTGCGGGTTGGGTGTGGCCGATGTGGCTGTGTCACAGGGTCCTCCAGCACACCTGGCTCCACCGGCAGGCACCGTCTGTGCTCCTCCCCCAGGGCACTGGGACAGAGCAAGATGGAGGGAACCCGGACCCCTGGAAGACTTCGCAGAGGTTCCCACCCACCCGACACACTTCTGCCAGCCTCAGGTGGAAGGAAGCTTCTACTTCGTTATGTCCCTGAGGTGTTAAAAGTCATCAGTTCGCGGTAGGCCACTTGCATGCAAAACAGAAAAGCACATCGGTATTTTTTTCAAACAATGACCCCGTTATAGAGATCAAATGAGTAGAACCAGTCCTCCAATGCTCCTTCTGTTCGGCCTGACCAGGACCTGTTGAAATTCCCTCTGTGTCCTCTGGGGCCCCTGTGCCTCTCCCTGACAGTGCAAGGTCCGCAGTCCGCCTGCAGTTAGCTCCCAGTTAGCAAAGGAGCATCTTCAGCTTCAGACCCCCGTCTCTCTCTCTCTTTTTTTAAATTTTCTTTTCTTTTCTTTTCTTTTCCCACCAGGCTGGAGTGCAGTGGCTCCATCTCTGCCCATTGCAACCCCTGCCTCCAGGTTGAAGGGATTCTCCTGCCTCAGCCTCCCGAGTAGCTGGGATTACAGGCACGCACCACCACGCCCAGCTAATTTTTGTATTTTTGTAGAGACGGGGTTTCACCACGTTGGCCAGGATGGTCTTGATCTCTTGACCTTGTGATCCGCCCGCCTCGGCCTCCCAAAGTGTTGGGATTACAGGCCTGAGCCACCCAGGTCTCTAACGGCCTAGAGGCTGCAAAGGCCTTCAAGCTCAGGTGTCCTAAAGCAAGCCCATGGCACTCACTCCAGCCCACACCTGCTTTGGCCTTCCTGACTCCACCCTCTTCCCTCACTGCTCAAATTAGAAACTTCTTAGTGCCACCCTCCTCCTTCAATCAGGCACGGAGTCCTAAGTCCTTGGGCAATCCATCACCTCAGTCCCGCCGCCAACATCTGACTCTCCCACCTGGGCCACCCGGCAAGCCCACCTGGTCCCCAGGTTCCCTCCAATCCATTTCACTCTGAACTTTATGATCTTTGCTAACTATGAATATGATCCATGTCACCTGGTCCCCTACATAAAACCTTTCTAGGCTTCTCTTTGCTATTGGAAAATAGCAACTGCCCAGGAGGCCACAGCTGGCCAGTCCTGCCTCCCCAGGCCCCTGCATCCTCCCCCTCCACTTCCTCCCCAGGCCCCTGTATCCTCCCCCTCCACTTCCTCCCCAGGCCCCTGTATCCTCCCCCTCCACTTCCTCCCCAGGCCCCTGCATCCTCCCCCTCCACTTCCTCCCCAGGGCTCTGCATCCTCCCCCTCCACTTTCTCCCCAGGCCCCTGTATCCTCCCCCTCCACTCCCTCCCCAGGCCCCTGTATCCTCCCCCTCCACTTCCTCCCCAGGCCCCTGCATTCTCCCCCTCCACTTCCTCCCCAGGCCCCTGCATCCTCCCCCTCCACTTCCTTCCCAGGCCTCTGCATTCTGCCCCCTCCACTTCCTCCCCAGGCCCCTGAATCCTCCCCACTCCACCTCCTTCCCAGGCCTCTGATCCTGCCCCTCCACTTCTTTTGCTGTGTGCCTCCAGGGCCTCTCCCCTCCCCAAGCTCTGCCGGTGCTGAGCCCCCAGCCCCCTGCATGGGAAATGCTGTTCTGCTAGTGCACTTGAGGAGCCCTCAACCCTCCCAATGGGGTGGAGTCTGCCGCTGTAGATTTCCACAGGGCCCGTGCCCGCTCTGTGACACCTCACCGGGGTTGGAATTCCACTCTTGGCTGCATGATCATTTGATCCGTAATGATTTGACTCTGCCCAGTTCACTTCTGCCCCCTCCCCTGGCCTTCGCACTGGCCCTTCCCAGTGCCTGGCGTGACTTTCCCCTCACGGCAGCCTGGCTGGCCCCTTTAGCTCCTCAAATCCTCCTTTTCTTTTTGAGATGGAGTCTCACTCTGTGGCCCAGGCTGGAGTGCTGTGGCACCGCCTCAGCTCACTGCAACCCCTGCCTCCCGATTCAAGAGATTCTCCTGCCTCAGACTCTCGAGTAGCTGGGATTACAGGCACCCACCACCATGCCTGGCTAACTTTTGTGTTTTAAGTAGAGACGGGTTTCTCCATGTTGGCGAGGCTGGTCTCGAACTCCTGACATCAGGTGATCTGCCCGCCTTGGCCTGCCAGAGAGTAAGAATTACAGGCGTGAGCCACTGCGACCGGCCTGCTCCTCAAGTCCTTCTTCTAATGTCACCTGTGAGGTGAGGGCTCCCAACAATCTGATGGAAGCCTGCAAGGCCAGCCCCTCCCCAGCCCCACACTCCCTAACCCCTTCTTTAGGGCGTGTCCGTCTTCCAACATACAATTTATGTCTTGTGTAATGTATATGTGTCTCTCTCAAATGTCATGCAGCCTGTGCGGTGGCTCACGGCTGTACTTTGGGAGGCCGAGGCAGAAGAATCACTTGAGCCCAGGAGTGGAGACCAGCCTGGGCAACATAGGGAGACCCCTATTTTGCACTTGAGGAGAAAAAAGTCTACAGCGGCAGACTCCACCCCATTGGGAGGGTTGAGGGCTCCTCAAGTGCAAGTCTCTCTGTATTTTAAAAAAGGAAATAAATAATAAATAAATAAAATGTCCCTTCCCGGAGCCGCGAACGTTGCCTGGTTCCCTGCCGCATCCCCAGCGCCTTGGACAGCGCCAGAGTCGCGAGGCCTCCCGCCGGCCCGGCTCCTCGGCTGCGCACGTGGGCACAGGCTTAGCGCACGCACTGCGGCATCCGCGAATGGCGAACACATGGGCGTCTATTTATACCTGAAGACACCAAAATGCATTCACTTCTTTTAGAATCAGAAGAAATCAGGGAGAACGGTGCGGCCAGCGGGCCGTTCTCCCCTGGGATACTGGCGGGTCCCGGAGACCGCGCCGTCGTGCGCGAAGCCCCGGGTCGGGTCCCCAGCGGGAAGGGCCAGGGAGGGCGGCGGGCTCGGGCTCCCCTCCCGCCGCGAGGCCCCGGGCGCGGCGCCGCTTTAAGGCTCGGGGCCGGCGCGGATGCGGAGGCTGCGGCCGTGACGTCAGCGCCCCGCCCCGGGTGATGCTGCAGCAGCGGGGACCGCGGCCGGGCAGGCAGCAGCCAGCGGGGACAGGGATGCCCGCCGTCTCCACCCACAGGTACCGCCGTCTCCCCCGCGCCCTCCGCCCGCTCCCCGGCCCGGTGCCTGCCGGAGCGCCGCGCCCTGGGCCCCGGGGTAGTCAGGGCGCCGGGTTCGGGACCCGAGGCCGGCACGGAGACCTTTGTTCCTCGTGGAAGTCTCGTGAATGGCAGAGTCCACGGAGCCCCCCGTCTCGCCCCTCCGAGGGCAGGAGCCTCGGGCCTGGGGGTTGGGTGCCGGCCAGGTGGCAGGTGCTCTGGTCCTTGCTGGCGAGGGGAGGAGACCCTGGCCTCAGCCCTGGCACGGGGTGCGCTCCTCGAGCCCGAGGCCTGGTCCCTGGTCACCTGGGCAGGTGTCATCCGCTTCCGGCTCACCTTCTGCGTGGAGCTGACCCCTCTCCCTGACCAGGGCCCTGGCAGCGCCCTCAGCATCCCAGGGTTACTCAGCGAGGCCACCCAGGGCTCTCCTTTCCCGAGTCAGCGCCAAGGGGAATGCGCTGAGGTGGAAGCCGGTCAGCTCCTTCTGTCCTCGACAACAAGCAACTTCTGAAATTATTTCTAGAGTTACCGCCGTGCATGCTTCTCAGCTCTTCTAGAGAAGCAGAGTTAGGGGCGGAGGACAGCCAAATTCAGACTGCACCTGGCCTGGGTTTTAGGGTAAAGGTGGCCATGGAGTAGCGGTCAAGCTGCCAGAGATGGAAAGTGGGGAACGGCCACGATTCAGAAACTAGCCTATTCCAGGCACTCTCCCAAGTCCCTAGAGCCCCTTCCTGGTCCGGGAGGACCTCCCTGAAGAATTTTGAGGGTCGGTGGAAAGAAGCATGAGGGGCCGGCACGGTGGCTCATGGCTGTAATCCCAGTACTTTGGGAGGCCCAGTCAGGTGGATCACCTGAGGTCAGGAGTTCGAGGCCAGCCTAGAAAACATGGCGAATCCCCATCTCTACTAAAAATACAAAATTAGCCGGGCGTGGTGGTGGGCACCTGTAATCCCAGCTACTTGGGAGGTCGAGGCAGGATAATTGCTTGGGAGGTGGAGGTTGCAGTGAGCTGAGATCGTGCCACGGCACTCCAGCCTGGGCGATAGAGTAAGACTCCATCTCAAATCAATAACAAGTAAATAAGTGTGAGGAAGGGAGGTGGCCCCAGGTGAAAATGGGTGGGAGCCCATTTTCATAAAGAGAAGAAAGAAATGAGGAAATCGTTTCCACTCATAGTAGAATCGTTGTAAGCATTCAAACTACATGAACATGATTACTTTTATTAATCATTTCTCACTTAAACTTCCCATAATACAGTTTGAGGGATCTGTTACTTTAAACAGCCTGTGTACTCTGGAAGCACAGTGGGCCCCTGTATAACCTTTGGGGGGTCCAGAGAGATGAGTGCATTTCCTTTTGACTGAAAAAATGGTCAGATGGTGCCGTAAAGACAGTCTGGTGAATGTTTGTATTTGTGTATTAAAATTAGATTTCACGATCTTAAACTCCACTCTCACCCATTTTTATGGGAACATTCAAAAATGAATTTTTTTTTTTTTATTAAACAGAGTCTTGCTCTGTCACCCAGGCTGGAGTGCAGTGGCACAATCTAGGCTCAGTGCAGCCTCTGCCTCCCAGATTCAGGTGATTCTCCTGCCTCAGCCTCCTGAGTAGCTGGGATTACAGGTATGTGCCACCATACCCAGATAATTTTTATATTTTTAAAAGAGACGGGGTTTCTCCATGTTGGCCAGGCTGGTCTCAAACTCCTGATCTCAGGTAAGCCACCCGCCTCGACCTCCACTCCCAGCCAGAAGAATTTTAGAAATTAATTTTTGAGGCTGGGCACAGTGGCTCACATCTGTAATCCCAGCACTTTGGGAGGCTAAGGCAGGCAGATCACCTGAGGTCGGGAGTTCAAGACCAGCCTGACCAACATGGAGAAAACTGTCTCTACTAAAAATACAAAATTAGCTGGGCGTGGTAGCAGATGTCTATAATCCCAGCTACTGGGAAGGCTGAGGCAGGAGAATCACTTGAACCTGTGGGGCAGAGGTTGCAGTGAGTCGAGACTGTGCCATTGCACTCCAGCCTGGGTAACGAGTGAAACTCTGTCTCAAATAAATAAATAAGTAAATTAAATAAATAAATAAAATTCTTCTTAGAATAAACATTTGTGAACAGCTTTTACTAAATGTAGTTTTAATAAAAATGATAGTGCTCATCCCCAGATTTGAAGATGAATCCTTAGTAAAGACTTTTTCCGAGCCAGGATTAAACTAGGTTTAATTCTGGTTCCGATACTAGAAAGAAGTTCATTGATGTGTGAGGCCCTCACTTCTGCCAGGACAGGCTGCAGTGGGGCTGGCGGAGGTGATGGGAGAGCTGTCCCACTACATAGTCCACTTTAAATAAGATCTAAGAAGCTCCTCTTTTCAAAAATACAGCTCAGGGGCTACGTGCGGTGGCTCACACCTGTAATTCTAACACTTCGGGAAGCCAATGCAGGTGGATTGCTTGAGCCCAGGAGTTTGAGACCAGCCTGGGCAACATGGCAAAACCCAATCTCTACAAAAAAAATACAAAAATACAAAAATTAGCCTGGTGTGGTGAGGTGCACCTGTAGTTCCAGCTATTTGGTAGGCTGAGATGAGAGGATCACCTGACCTCTCAGGGAGGTGGAGGCTGCACTGAGCCATGATGGCTGCACTCCAGCCTGGGCTAGACGGAGGGAGACTCTGTCTGTCTGTCTGTCTCTCTCTCTGTCTGTTTCTTTCTCTCTTTTTCTCTCTCTACACACAGAAACATACACACACACTCTCTCTCTTCCATATGCTGTTTAAAGCTGAAATTTTTTCAAACTGGGTCACAGTTCTTCATTCCAAATTTATTTATTTGTTTATTTATTTTGAGATGGAGTCTCACTCTGTCACCAGGTGGCACGATCTTGGCTCACTGCAACCTCCATCCCCCGAGCTCAAGCAACTTTCCTGCCTCAGCCTCCCGAGTGGCTGGGACTATAGGTATGCACCACAACACTTGGCTAATTTTTGTATTTTTAATAGAGATGGGGTTTCACCATGTTGGCCAGGATGGTCTCAATCTCTTGACCTTGTGATCTGCCCTCCTCAGCCTCCCGGAGTGCTGGGACTCCAGGCGTGAGCCACCACACCTGGCTCATTCCAAATTTAAAGAGAAGGTTTCTAATGCATTTAAATTCACATTATGGGTTAAAATGCTGCTTAGAAAGAGCAGGAGATATCCCTGTGTGCCTGAAGGTGGGGAGAGGCTGGGCAGAGGGACAGAAAGGGACTTGGCCACTGGGACAAACATGGGACTGTGACCTTCAGGTAGAGTCCAATCCAACTCTCCATGTCACCTGTGTGGGGTCTCACCTCTGACTCTGAAGGAGACTGTCTTACACGGTGCTGGAACTGGTGCTCTGTTTCTGTGCTTTCAATGAATGAAGCTCCAGGAGATACTAACTCCTACTTGGGTTTTTGGAAGGAAGACTCGCCAATCAGCAGATTTTACCATGCAGAAGTGCTTGAGCTAGGCCAGTGAGGAACATACATAAGCTTAGCTTTTTAAACATGTTAATCTTGATTTACTCCTCATCGATGAATTCTATTCATCGAAGTATTACTTGTCTACATAGTTCTTAGGTTCATCTGTTCTCTTCCTATGGGAAAGCATGGTATTTTCCAAGGCCACAGGACAAGTCATTTATAGAACTGGCAGGAGACCGTCTCTGCTGTGTCACTCCCTGTCACCTTGGAATAAAATCCACCTCTTAACAAGGCTTCCAGGCCCCCCATGATTAGCTAAGACCTTTCTGAGGACCTCATCTCTCACCCTGCCCCCACTGTGTCCGACGACTGTTACTCATATCTCTTTTACCCAATGATTCCACCAACCAGGAAGGGTCTTTCCTCACTTTTTCACCTAACTCAAGGGCAAGAATGGTGTCTTTCTTTTGTCTCTATTACCTCAGTGTCTTGGTACTCAATACTCAGCTGAATTGGAGGCTGGGTAGCTGGGTGGGTGGATGAGTGCATGTTTGGAAGGGTGGGTAGGTAGATGGGTGAATGGAAGGATGGATAGAGGAGTGGGTGGAAAATAAGCAGGTGGATGTGCAGATGCTTGTTTGGATAGACAGATGAATAGATGAATGGAAGAGAGGATGTGTGGAAGGATGGATGGGCAGATGACTGAGTGGAAGAATAGGTGAATGGATGGGTGGGTGGATAGGTGAATGGGTGGGAAAATGGATACATCGATGGGTGGGCAAGTGGATGGGTGGATGCGTGGATAGGTGGGTGAGTGGATGGATGGATGGTGGATGGAAGGATGGATGGATGGATGGGTGAGTGGGTGGGTAGATGGATGCATGGATGAATGGATAGGTGGGTCGATAGGTGCATGGATGGATGGGTGGGTGGGTGGATGGGTGAGTGGGTGGGTGGATGGATGGATGGAGAAGGTGGATGGATGGATGGAGAAGGTGGATGGATGGGTGAGTGGGTGGGTGGATAGATGCATGGATGAATGGATGGGTAGGTCGATAGGTGCATGGATGGACGGGTGGGTGGGTGGGTGGATGGATGGATGGGTAGGTGAGTGGATGGATACATGGATGGCTGGGCGAGTGGATGGGTGGATGAGTGGATAGGTGGGTGAGTGGATGGATGGATGGATGGATGGATGAGTGAGTGAGTGGATGGATGGGTGGGTGGGTGGGTGGGTGAATGGACGCATGGAAGGATGGCTGGGTGGGTCGATGGATACATGGATGGCTGGGCAAGCGAATGAGTGGGTGAGTGGATAGGTGGGTGAGTGGATGGATGGATGAATGGATGGGTGGATGTGTGGGTGGATGGATGGATGGATGGATGGTGGCTGGATGGATGCATGGATGGATGGGTGAATGGGTGGGTAAGTGGATACATGGATGGCTGGGCAAGTGGAGGAGTGGATAGGTGGATGAGTGGATGGATGGATGAGTGAGTGGATAGGTGGGTGAGTGGACGGATGGGTGAATGGATGAATGGATGGGTGGATGGGTGGGTGGATGGGAGAGTGGGTGGGTGGGCAGACGGATGGATGGATGGGTGAATGGGTGGGTAAGTGGATACATGGATGGCTGAGCAAGTGGAGGAGTGAATAGGTGGGTGAGTGGATGGATGGATGGCTGGATGGATGGATGGATGGATGAGTGAGTGGATGGATGGGTGGGTGGATGGATGGGTGAGTGAGTGGATGGATGGATGGATGGATGGATGAGTGGGTGGGTGGATGGATGGGTGAGTGGGTGGGTGGATGAATGCATGGGTGAGTGGGTGGGTGGATGAATGCATGGATGAATGGGTGGGTGGGTCGATAGGTGCATGGATGGATGGGTGGGTGAGTGGATGGATACATGGATGGATACATGGCTGAGCGAGTGGATGGGTGGATGAGTGGATAGATGGGTGAGTGGGTGGATAAATGGATAGATGGATAGATGAGTGGGTGGATGGATGAGTGGGTTGATGGATGGGTGGGTGGGTGGATGGGTGAGTGGGTGGGTAGATGGATGGGTGGATGGATAGGTAAGTGGGTGAGTTGATAGGTACATGGATGAGTGAGTGGGTGGGTGGATGGGTGGGTTTGTTCTTCATCCTACTGGAATGTCTCTAAATCCAATCATTTTCACCATCAGTGCCTTCCAAAGAGAAGAAAGACAATCTCTGAGTGGGAAGAGGGGTGGAAGAATTTTTGGATACAAATCTGGAGTCAGGAATTTCAGAGTGATCTATAAATAATTTATCGTCTAGTGATAGTGTGATGGAAAGTGGTATAAGTTAATGTCAGAAAGAGCCTCACTTCTGAAGCTTAAAACTAATTTTGAGAGAAAGTCTATGATATTTATCTTGGTCAATGACAAGTGTCATCATCAGAAATCAATGTTGGGAAAGTTGTCCCAATTTTGGGGCCTATGTCTCAGGAAGGACTTCAAAGGGAATTTATTCTGTTGCTTTTTTGTGGAGTGGGTGGGGTGGGCTGTGTCTGAGAGAATCCTGAAGACTCCCTCTGTTATTTTGGTATCTGTTTATTTCCCTCTGATCTGAGCAGTTTTCCTCTCCCTGTGTTTAGAAAAGTGGACATTGGCTAAAACACACACGCTAACATACTAGAATCCATTCTATTAATATTAATAATCTAGATTGCCAGGCGTGGTGGCTCAAGTCTGTAATCCCAGCACTTTGGGAGGCTGAGGCTGGTAATCAGGAGGTCAGGAGTTCGAGACCAGCCTGGCCAACATGGTGAAACCCTGTCTCTACTAAAAATACAAAAAATTAGCTGGGCGTGGTGGCAGGCACCTGTAATCCCAGCTACTCAGAGACTGAGGCAGGAGAATCGCTTGAAACTAGGAGGCAGAGGTTGCAGTGAGCTGAGATCGCACCACTGCACTCCAGCCGGGGTGACAGAGCAAGACTCTGTCTCAATAATAATAACAATCTAGGTTAATTTCAAAGCAGTGAAAAACAGTTGGAGGCTTTGGAGCTGGTGCCTAAGTGGTACAGATTGCAAACCCCAGTGGGGCAGAGTACAGGAGAGGAGGGGAATAGAGGGATGTCTATCTGTGAAGGTCTTGAACTTGCTCATTCCCTACCTAGGTCATAGACATTGTGAAAATGCTTAAAAAGTAAGTTGAAGCTGGGGAGTGGGGATCTGTTTTTCAGCTCTCCCTGGTTCTGTCCCTCTGCATTCCCGTGTTGTCTGTGACTACAGGATTCCAGAGTTTGGCTTATTTCTTTAAAGAGAGCATTTTCGAACACTGTCAAAGTCTCAGTTCTCCCGACTGGACTAAAACTCACTCGTCAGTGGGTACTGAAGAGAAGGGGCTCATGTTAAGCCCATTCAGCTGCCTTAGGGGAGGATCCCCTGGCCTGCCACGAAGGAGGAACATAAGCTTTAGGAAGGGGAGGGGGCTGGCTGTGACTCTATCTAGTGACACAGGAGCTGTCTGTCAACCACGAGGGAGCACTCAGGGTGCTGGGGGTGGTTCCTAGCAATGCCGGGTCTCTCGTCCTCTCTGATCCCCTGAGACTTTCAGGGATGGGCAAAATTAGCCCTGAAAATGGGCCGCAGGTCCTAAAATAGCCTGGTGTCCTTGGAGGCCTGAGAGGAGCTGAGAGGCACTCACTTCCTCAGGACAGTCCTGACCAAGCCTCTGTCTGGGAGACGGTCCCCTTGAGTTTGGGGTGGGGACCTGCAGGGCGGGGTCCTCTCTCTCAGTAGGGAAGGCGCTGGGCTTTGGCCTCCCGGGGCAGAGGAACTGCAGATGGGCAGAGGCCCAGAGCATCACCCATGAGCAGTGGGCTCTGCTTTGGGGGCCGGTGTTTGGCTGTAAATTCTGCACTCACGTGTTCCCACGGAAAAGGGTGAGGGCTGCCTAGAGCCGGGGGAGGACTGTCCCGGAGAAAGTAACTGTGGCCACCGGGGCTTTCCTCGCAGGGACGCCCACCAGCCCTCCCCACGATGATCCCCGCAGCCAGCAGCACCCCGCCGGGAGACGCCCTCTTCCCCAGCGTGGCCCCACAGGACTTCTGGAGGTCCCAGGTCACAGGCTACTCGGGGTCTGTGACGCGACACCTCAGTCACCGGGCCAACAACTTCAAACGACACCCCAAGAGGAGGAAGTGCGTTCGGCCCTCCCCACCCCCACCCCCCAACACCCCGTGCCCGCTTGAGCTGGTGGACTTCGGGGACCTGCACCCCCAGAGGTCCTTCCGGGAGCTGCTCTTCAACGGCTGCATCCTCTTCGGCATCGAGTTCAGCTACGCCATGGAGACCGCGTACGTGACCCCGGTGCTCCTGCAGATGGGCCTGCCCGACCAGCTCTACAGCCTGGTGTGGTTCATCAGCCCTATCCTCGGTGAGCCCCAGCTCCACCCTGATGATGGTGGAGGGCCTCTGGAAACCTCTGGAAGCTCATTGCAGCAGCTTGAGTGTCCTAATAGGACCAGGGAGGATCAGGAGTTAAGTTCCCCTGATTAGTCTGGGGCTGTGGGGAACACAGGGAGGGCCGGTCATATCCCAGATTTTAAGTTTCTCATCGAAACCAGACAATCAAGCAGGGACTTAGCAGCCCCCGGGGGCTGGCACCGTCTCATGCCAGGCTCTCCTCATCGGAGGATCCAAGCCATGATGCTGGTGTCCTGTGGGCCTAGGAGTTCCGGAAATTTCTTGGATTCCCAAGGAAAGCTGTGGCCGCTTAGGGCCTTAGGGTCGAAAGTGGAGGATTTAAGGAGACACCGAGCGATTCCAAGAGTCTGCTCAGCTTCGGTTTTCGAGTTCAGGGTTTTGTCGCTGACTTTGTCGTCTTATTCTTTTGATGCACTGGGGGCGTTTGAGAGCTGCCACTTCAGGAATATGGAGGCTGATTCAATGTCCCCATGCGCCATGGGGACCCTGGCAATGACCGCTGGCCTGCTCTGTTTCAGGATTCCTACTGCAGCCTCTGTTGGGTGCTTGGAGTGACCGGTGTACCTCAAGGTTTGGAAGGAGACGCCCTTTCATTCTTGTCCTGGCTATAGGTCTGTTGTTTTGGCATGGAAATAAAATGGAGAGGAAAATAAAAAGGTCCCAACTGCTTCCTTTTAGGAACATTTAAAAGAATGTTGACCAGGCCAGGCGTGGTGGCTCACACCTGTAATCCCAGCACTTGGGGAGGCTGAGGCAGGTGGATCACCTGAGGTCAGGAGTTTGAGACCAGCGTAACATGGAGAAACCCCGTCTCTACTAAAGATACAAAATTAGCTGGGTATGGTGGCGAATACCTGTAATCCCAGATACTCGGGGGCCTAAAGCAGGAGAATCACTTGAACCTGGGAGGTGGAGGTTGTAGTGAGCCGAGATTGCGCCACCGCACTCCAGCCTGGGCGACAAGAGCAAAACTCCATCTCACACACACACGAAAAGTAAAGAATGTTGACCAAAGCAGTTACCCAGATAGCTCTGGGCCCCGCACTGGTGTGTCCCACAACCTGGCCTGAGTTAACTGTAAGAATAGATCACTTTGATTATTTTTTAAAAATGAGTTGATAAAGTTAATCTCATTTCTTCTCTGCTTGATGAAATAAAAACCCCCATCCAAGTGCAAAACACGTGGCGAGTCTGCAGGCGCCTTTTCCACTGGGCTCTGCTTGGGGTTTAAGTTCTAAAAATTATTGGGTCCTAAAGATTCTAGACGTAAGCCGTGAGCTGTGGGGGACAGAGCTGGTCTGCGTTTCCTTGGCATGACTTTGTGTCTCTGTGTCCAGGGGCACTGCTGGGCCTTTCGCTTTTGCTGAATGGCCGGGACATCGGCATCGCCCTGGCCGATGTGACTGGCAACCACAAATGGGGCCTGCTGCTGACCGTGTGCGGGGTGGTGCTCATGGACTTCAGTGCCGACTCAGCGGACAACCCCAGCCACGCCTACATGATGGACGTGTGCAGCCCTGCGGACCAGGACCGAGGCCTCAACATCCACGCCCTCCTGGCAGGTGAGTCTGCAGGGCTGCAGGCCTCAGACGTGTGGCTTTCAGGGCCCTTCCTCACTCCCTGATTTGATAAAGAACCTGGCAGAATTCCAATATACAGAGAAACACTGATTGAAAACACATATCTCACATAACGCATATCAACCTTAACCTATGCTGTTGACACATCATCAGCAAGTATAGGTCTACACAATTGTAGTTCTATAAATCCAATTATTTTTTGAGACGGAGTCTCTGTCTGTAGCCCAGCCTGGAGTGCAGTGGTGCGATCTCAACTCACTGCAACCTCTGCCTCCCGAGTTCAAGCAATTCTCCTGCCTTAGCCTCCCGAGTAGCTGGGACTACAGGCATGTGCCACCACGCCATGGCTAATTTTTTTGTGTTTTTAGTAGAGACGGGGTTTCACCATGTTAGCCAGGATGGTCTCGATCTCCTGACCTTGTGATCTGCCCACCTCAGCCTCCCAAAGTGCTGGGAATACAGGTGTGAGACACCGGGCTCGGCCATCCAAATGTTTATATACATGGATTCTCATTGTTTGAGGTTGTTATGTTCTACGAAGTCACCACAAACACTGAATTAGCAAACGCTGAATTCCGCTCCTAGGAAAATTACAGCGTTAGGTTCCTGTGAGCCTCCAATCACAATGTTTTCATCAACTCATCAACACATAACCTTGCTGTATGCATTTCTGTTTGAAACCCCTTATTTCATCTATGCCTTTGGCTGATTGACATTGAATTGACGGCCGACAGCGCTGCAACTCAAGCCTGAACGAAGCTTCACTGTCACACACATTTTCTGTGCAAGGCACGTCTGGCCTTCTTACGCTTGGGAACATCAGACAGCTTGGGGGCCATTTAAACAGTGAAACACCAACAGAAAACGCAAAAATGTAAAAAAAGGTGACACTAAATAGACCATACAAAAAACTCTTGTTTCAGCTGGGCGCGGTGGCTCACGCCTATAATCCCAGCCCTTTGGCAGGCCGAAGCAGGTGGATCACCTGAGTTTGGGAGTTCCAGACCAGCCTGACCAACATGGAGAAACCCCATCTCTACTAAAAATACAAAAAAATTAGCCAGGCATGGTGGTGGGAGCCTGTAATCCCAGCTACTCAAGAGGCTGAGGCAGGAGAATCACTTGAATACGGGAGGCAGAAGTTGCAGTGAGCCAAGACTGTGCCATTGCACTCTAACTTGGGCAACAAGAGCAAAACTCTTGTCTCAAAAAGGAAAAGAAAAGAAAACTTGTTTTTGGTATGAGCGCAGAGACGAGAAAGCAGAGCTCAGCGCTGCGGGGCCTCAGCTGGACCACCCGCCCTTAGAAAGTGCAGGTGTTGTGCTGTTCTGTGCAAATCCTTGAATGATTGTGAGAGCAGCGTGAGGAGGATTGGTTCTGCGTTTAACAAATAAGTGGTAGTAAGGAGGTGAGTTCACAAATACAGAACATGCAGATAATGAGGATTCAGCCCCGCTTGTCTCTGGGGCTGGATGTATGAAAACTTCAAGGGAATTAGCTGCAAAGCAGTGCAGGAATTCAGTACATGCTTAGTTATGAAGGTATTATCTGCAAATCAATACTGGTCGGGTGCGGTGGTTCGTGCCTATAATTGCTACACGTTGGGAGGCAAAGCTGGGAGGATTGCTTGAGTTCAGAAGGTTGAAACCAGCCTGGGTGAGCAGTTAGACCCCATCTCTAAAATAAATAAATAAATAAATGTAGCTTTTTAAATATAAAATATTTGCTTTGTCACAGAATAAAATGGAAGAAAAAAATCCATTTCAAATAGCAATTGGGGCCAGGCGTGGTGGCTCACACGTGTAATCCCAGCACTTTGGGAGGCTGAGGTAGGTGGATCACTTGAGGTCAGGAGTTCGAGACCAGCCTAGTCAACATGGCGAAACCCCATCTCTACTAAAAATACAAAAATTAGCCAGGCATGTGGCGTGCACCTGTAATCCCAGCTACTCGGGAGGCTGAGGCAGGAGAATTGCTTGAACCCAAGAGGTGGAGGTTGCAGTGAGCCAGGATCGAGCCACTGCACTCCAGCGTGAGCGACAGAGTGAGACTCCATCTCAAGATAAATGACTTTAAAAATAAAATAAAATAACAAATAAAATAGCAGTTGGCTGGGCTGAAGGTAGTGAGTTATCTCAACTGATCTCTCACAGTCAGTTACAGATGGAATTCCTTCCTCTACTCTTTCTCCAGCTCTCACTGCTGCACTTGACTTGTCTTGAAAAAGACATGCATATATCAATTGAAACAATGTTTAAAAATCAAGGGGAAAGGGCCAGGCGCGGTGGCTCATGCCTGCAATCCCAGCACTTTGGGAGACCAACCTGGACAGATCACGAGGTCAGGCGATCAAGACCATCCTGGCCAACATGGTGAAATCCCGTCTCTACTAAAAACACAAAAGTTAGCTGGGCATGGTGTCATACCCGTGTAATCCCAGCTACTCAGGAGGCTGAGGCAGGAGAATTGCTTGAACCTGGGAGGCGGAGGTTGCAGTAAGCCAAGATCACGCCACTACACTCTAGCCTGGAGACAGAGTGAGACTCTGTCTCAAAAAAATTAAAATAAAGGGAAAGTCTTCATGAGACACACACATAGGGCCTGAATGAAGAGGCTGAGTCTCGGGTGGCTGGGAGCTCAGGAGCTGAAATTCCATGTTACACAAACTACTTGGCCTCCCCAAGCCTCCCTTGCAGCTCCCGGAAAATGCTACCACTTCTCTCTCTGTTTCCACCCGTGAGCTGCTGGGGGCAAGGGGACTTCCAAAGGCGCCGGGTGAGTGCTGGGTTTGGTACAGAGGAAGAGGGACATCGGTTTTTACCTTACACCTGTCAGTGAGAAGGCACCACTTTGATCATTCAAGAAAATTAGTTAATAAAGTTCATCTGAAATCTGACCTTGACTAAGCAATGGTATCTTTCAGGAGGGGAGGAGGGAAGGTAATCAGGATCGTGAGCATGGGAAGTCAAGAATAATAAAATGCACCAGGGGTAGTGGGGAGGCAGAAAGACTCCTAAGTCTAGAAGAACAGAGGCAGAGAAGGACGGGACTGGGGCTTCTTCTTTTTTCTTTTTTTAGACAGTTTTGCTCTTGTCACCCAAGCTGGAGTGCAGTGGCGTGATCTCAGTTCACTGCAACCTCCGCCTCCCAGGCTCAAGTGAGTCTCCTGCCTCAGCCTCCTGAGTAGCTGGAATTACAAGCACGTGCCACCAAGCCCGACTACATTTTTTTGTATTTTTAGTAGAGGCAGGGTTTCACCATATTGGCCAGGCTGGTCTCGAACTCCTGACCTCAGGTGATCCACACCCCCTCGTCCTCCCAAAGTGCTGGGATTACAGGCGCGAGCCACTGTGCCTGGCCTAGGACTGGGGCTTTTAAATGGACATGCATGTGAAAGGAAAAGGCCCATCTGGGTCTAATGAAGGAAGTTCTACAGTAAAACCACGACATAATTAGATCCGGGGTCATGCTGTCCTTAGGTATGCGTCGAAGGCTGAGCTGGGCATGTCTGAAGCCCAGGCCTGCCCATAGAAGTTCTTATTTGGAAAGTAAACCCCTAATGTGGTCAAGTCTTCCCCAGACCAAAAATCTCATGCTGGTAACAGGCAGGTTCCTCCTCAGCAGCAGCGGTAAACCAAGAGAACCCTCCTCTCCTCCCAATACTGGACTAACTCCAAATGTAGCTGAACTCACAATAATATGAGATAAAACAGCGGATCCCTGATGGAGTGTGTGTCGTGAACGTGCAGCTGGCTGGGGTGGTGCCCCTGCGGTTTCCCTGGCTCTTACCATCGAAGCATAGAGCTGGGCTGGAGGAAGCCGCACCGTTCGGAGGTAAATCTGCCCACTGCTGTGAGCTGGGCCCCCGTGGCATCGCTCACAGTTTCCTGCCATGCTTCAAGGCCGGGCTGGGCTGGCCGGTGCCCTGAAGCGTGGGGTGAGAACAGAGCAGCAGCAGCAGTGATCGGGCCCCTGCTTTTCTGCTGTCGGCCAACGGCTCAGGTGTCGGAGAGAGCTGCCCGCCAGGGTTGGGGGAGGTCGGCTCCATCTAGCCCCCACAAGGGGTGACTCTCCTCATAGTGTCCCAGGCACGGGACAAACAGCCACAGGCACTTGTGCAGTCGTCTGTGTGTGAGCAGTGGGGTTGGCCCTGAGCTAGAGGGGGCCTCGGAAGGAGGATGTACCCAGCTGTCAACATTTGCTCCAGGGACTTGAAAGGTTATGGGGAGTGGAACAGGTAGGAAGTGGAAGGGGCTGTAGGCAGGTAGGTGGTCACTGCGCTGCTGCCGGGGGTCCTGCCAGGAAGGGCCTTGCAGGTGGCCGTGTAGGACAGGACTGGGATGTCCCCAAGGGGCCTGCCCTGGGAATCCCATCCCATCTTGTTGGGGTTTAGGTGGGACAGACTGTGCCCAGGTCCCTGGAATGGCCTTGGCTATGTTCATATCCTTCTAAGAAACGGGGCTGCTGCGTTTGGGGCTTCTCCTCCGGCAGATGGGAACTCACACCCCATCTCTCCCCCCAGGTCTCGGAGGAGGCTTCGGCTACGTGGTTGGTGGAATCCACTGGGATAAAACCGGCTTCGGGAGGGCCCTGGGGGGGCAGCTCCGTGTCATTTACCTCTTCACTGCGGTCACCCTGAGCGTCACCACCGTCCTGACCCTGGTCAGCATTCCCGAGAGGCCACTGCGACCACTGGGCGAGAAGCGGGCAGCTATGAAGAGCCCTAGCCTCCCGCTACCTCCTTCCCCACCTGTCCTGCCAGAGGAAGGCCCCAGCGACACCCTCCCAGTGCACGAGGCCACCAACTTCTCCAGCCCCATCTCCCCGCCCAGTCCCCTCACGCCCAAGTATGGCAGCTTCATCAGCAGGGACAGCTCCCTGACGGGCATCAGCGAGTTCGCCTCGTCCTTCGGCACGGCCAACATAGACAGCGTCCTCATTGACTGCTTCACGGGTGGCCACGACAGCTACCTGGCCATCCCTGGCAGCGTCCCCAGGCCGCCCATCAGCGTCAGCTTCCCCCGAGTCCCCGACAGCTTCTACCGCCAGGACCGTGGACTTCTGGAGGGCAGAGAGTGTGCCCTGACCTCTGGCTCCGACGGGGACATTCTGAGGGTAGGCTCCTTGGACACTTCCAAGCCGAGGTCATCAGGGATTCTGAAGAGACCCCAGACCTTAGCCATCCCGGACGCAGCCGGAGGAGGGGGTCCCGAAACCAGCAGGAGAAGGAACGTGACCTTCAGTCAGCAGGTAACAGCAAACGTCGAGGGAGGGGCAAGGATCAAGGGCAGCATACGGGGGTCCCCCTGGTCAGGTACATGACGAAGAGGAAGAGTCCACCCAGGAAGAAGTTCCCGGCCATCATGGGGGTGTTGTCAAGTGCTTTGGCCTAAAGAGCAAAGCCTTAGAGACCAGGAGTGGTGGCTCATACCCAGAGTCCCAGCACTTTAGGAGGCTGAGGTGGGAGGAGCGATTGAGCTCAGGACTTTGAAACCAGCCTGGGCAACATGGTGAAACTCTGTCTCTACTAAAAATACAAAAATTAGCTGGGCATGGTGGTGCATATGAGTGGTCCCAACTACTCTGGAGGCTGAGGCAGGAGGATGGCTTGAGCCCAGGAGGTTGAAGCTGTAGGGAGCCTTGATTGTACCACTGCAGTCAGCCTGGGCGACAGGGCAAGACCCTGTCTCCAAAAAAAAAAGACAAGCCTCAGAGACATTGCGTCTTCCCTTGCACATCGGCAAACAAGTTCTGGGCCTGAGACCACAATGAGTGGGTGAGTTCAGGGCATCTGTTAGGTATCAGCTGGTTTAACACCCTGGCCGGGAGTGACAGTGACTTTTTTTTTTTTTTTT
>NW_016107555.1:2142605-2152864 GCF_001604975.1 Cebus imitator
TTTTTGTCTTGTTTTAGTTTTTACTTTTTAAAAAATATACAGATGTGCTCTTACCATGTTGCCCAGGCTGGTCTTGAGCGCCTGGGCTCAAGTGATCCACCTGCCTCGGCCTCCCAAAGTGCTGGAATTACAGGTGTGAGCCACTGCGCCCGGCCTTGTTTGGTTTTGTTTTGAGACAGTCTCACTCTGTCGCCCAGGCTGGAGTGCGGGGGTGCGATCACGGCTCAATCCAGCCTCAGTCTCCCAGGCCCAAGTGATCCTTCCATCTCAGCCTCCTGAGTAGTTTGGACTACAGGTGTGTGCCACCACACCCAGCTAATTTTTTACTTTGTGTAGAGATGAGGTCTCACTATGTGGCCCAAGTTGGTTTTGACCTCCTGAGCTCAAATGATCCTCCCACCTCTGCCTCCCAAAGTGCTGGGATTCCAGACACGAGTCACTGCGCTCAGCCCCAGCCCGTTTTCTCCTTGGAGTGAGCAGGATGGTGCCTCCTGTTTGCTTTTTTCTGGTGTGTGTGGCCAGGGTGTCTTCATGGCTGCGTGCTGTCTCAGTGTGAGGAGGGATGCTGCCCGGTGTTTGCAGGCCTCACAGGGACATCTGCTGAGGCTCCTGGTGGCACCAAGGACAGCGAGCTCCTGTCTGGGAAGGGCTTGAGGAACTGAGACTCACTGGAGAGCCAGGAAAGCCTGTCATCCTCAAGGAAAGAGATGTTCTAATTGCTTGGGTTGAGGGCACTGTCACCCTCACTGTGGATGATGTTGGGGTCATTGATCTGGCCTTCATCAACACTGGGTCATCTCAGACTGTTTAAAAAAGTTCAGACTGGCTTTAGATCCTGTTCTTTAGGTGTGGTTGAAAAATCTCGCCTTCATCCCCCTTTTCTGTTTCCTTTCTCCAGAGAATGTAATTTACACATCAGTTTTTTGAGGAAAGTAAAAATCATGAGCTAAATACAAACATGTCCGCGCTCAGCGGACAGAGAGGCGTAGCTGCAGCGCTGTTCCTCCGGCAGGCGTGGGTGACGCACCCTGCTGACGGGGGTGTCTTGGGAGCCAGCACGGCGTCCTCTAAGCTTTCTTTCCCAGCGGGAGTACCCAGGGCCGACCGCACCACAGACTCCCCAGTGGAGCCAGCGCCTCTTTGCTCCCCAACATCTAAATTCAAAAACGATTAGTTTCCCAAGGTGGGAGGATCACTTGAGGCCAGGAGTTTGAGACCAGTCTGGGCAACGTAGTGAGACCTCATCTCTATAAAAATTCTTTAAAAATTAGCCAGGTGTGGTGGTGCATGCCTGTAGTCCCGGCTACTAGGGAGGCTGAGGTGGGAGGATCACTTGAACCCAGGAGATTGAGACTGCAGTAAACCATGACCACACCACTGCACTCCAGCCCAGGTGATGAAGCGAGACTCTGTCTCTAAAAAAATGACAAAAGGTCAGGTGCGGTGGCTCACACCTGTAATCCCAGCACTTTGGGAGGCCGAGGCGGGCAGATCACGAGGTCAAGAGATCAAGACCATCGTGGCCAACATGGTAAAACCTGTCTCTACTAAAAACACAAAAATCAGCTGGACGTGATGGTGCACACCTGTAGTACCAGCTACTCAGGAGACTGAGGCAGGAGAATCGCTTGAACCTGGGAGGTGGAGGTTGCAGTGAGCAGAGATGGTGCCATTGCAGTTAGCCTGGCGACAGAGTGAGACTCCATCTCAAAAAAAGAAAGAAGAAAAAGAAAGAAAGAGAGAGAGAGAGAGAGAGAGGGAGGGAGGGAGGGAAAGGAAAGGAAAGGGAAGGAAGGAAGGAAGGAAGGAAGGAAGGAAGGAAGGAAGGAAGGAAGGAAGGAAGGAAGGAAAGGGGAGGGAGGGAAGGAAGGAAGGAAGGAAAGAAGGAAGGAAGGAAGGAAGGAAGGAAGGAAGGAAGGAGAAAAAGGAAAAACAGTTGACAAGTTCTCCTGTCCCCTAACTGGAGTCGGTACCCCAAACCCAACCAGGGCTACTTGGAATGAAACCTTCTCCTTCCAGGAGGAGCTTGCAGACCCAGTGCGGATGTCCGTGCAATGTTGCTCTTGAGCCCCAGAAAGAAATCTCTAAGCCCCTTTGCTCTAAGCCCCCTGGCTCCAGTTTCCATCCTGTTGACCATGGGGTGTGTCATGTGCTCTGTGAGCCCCTGTTGAGAGCTGGGGCACTTGTGGGGACAGGGCCACCCTGTCTTCTGGGCAGGGGTGTGGGGGAGCGTGGAGGGGTAATCTGTGCAGAGAGAATTTTGAATGCATGTTCCTGGTGGCCACCTTGAAATAAGTCTTTCCCAGCCTTTTCTTATGGAAAAGAAAGGACTTCCCAAGTTTCTGGATCTGAACTGACCCCCTCCCTAGCTCTTTATTTTGAGACGGAGTCTCGTTCTGTCGCCCAGGCTGGAGTGCAGTGGCGCAATCTTGCTCACTGCCACCTCCACTTCCTGGGTTCAAGCAGTTCTCCTGTCTTAGCCTCCTGAGTAGCTGGGATTACAGGCGCCCGCCACCATGCCTGGCTAATTTTTGTGTTTTCTTAGTAGAGACAGGGTTTCACTATGTTGGCCAAGCTGGTTCTGAACTCCTGGCCTCAGGTGATCCATCTACCTTGGCCTCTTAAAGGGCTGGGATTACAGACGTGAGCCGCCACACCTGCCTGACCCATGTTTTTTAAAATTTCAAATGTATTTTGCACTTTGCAAAGCCTTATCTCACTCCCTGTGGCATAGATCTTGCGTCCTGTGGCCAAATTGTGGGCACGCCCGAAATGAAATTCTAGTCTTAGCTGCTGGGGCCTCAAAAGCGATGCCCTGAGGTGGCTCTCTGAGGCTGGTCTCGGTGGGGGCTCCTGCCGTCTGATAAGAAGACAGACCGAGCCTCCGCGCGGGCGTTTCCGAGAGCACCTACCCTCTGAGCACCAGTGTCCATGCTGTGTGATGGGGTGCGGCGCTCTGAGGAAGGATTTGTGGGCTCTTCCCAGGTCGCCAACATCCTGCTCAACGGCGTGAAGTACGAGAGCGAGCTGACGGGCTCCAGCGAGCGCGCTGAGCAGCCTCTGTCCGTGGGCCGCCTCTGCGCCACCATCTGCAACATGCCCAAGGCGCTGCGCACCCTCTGCGTCAACCACTTCCTGGGTAAGCTCTCGACCAAGCCTCCCTGTGCGTCCGGGTCCTGCCCAGGGCTCTTGCCCCACAGGCCTCCTGGGAAACTTTCCATTCTACTAGCCTCCCACGACAGCACCAAGGCCAGGCCTGGGAGGTGGTGGCTGCCCTGGGGGGATTCTTTTCAGGTGCCTGCCCTGGACACCTCCAAGCTAAACCTGGTGTCACCATTGAGAGCCACAGAGCTCATTCTGGGCCCAACACCTGGGGCTTCCCAGAGACAAGATTCTCCTTACCGAGAACCTTGTCAGAGACAAGAAGCTCTTTGGACAACACAGTGAAACGATGGACCCACACATTCCCACCTTCCCACATTCCCACCTTCCCACATTCCCACATTCCCACCTTCCCACTTTCACACATTCCCACCTTCCCACATTCCCACATTCCCACCTTCCCACCTTCCCACTTTCACACATTCCCACCTTCCCACATTCCCACATTCCCACCTTCCCACTTTGTCTTGCTCTGTCTTGGAGCACAGACCCCACACCTGCCCGCCAATGTCTATTGCACTTTGTAAATTCACCTGGCTCAGCCTTCCAATGACCACTGATAAGCACCAATTTGCATTTCATTCCATTTGGTCTCTTTTTGCTGTGGAGTTGTCAAACATTTGAGCATGATTAAGAATTTGAGGCCAGGCGCAGCAGCTCACACCTGCAATCCCAGCACTTTGGGAGGCTGAGGCAGGTGGATCACAAGGTCAGGAGATTGGGACCATCCTGGCCAACATGGTGGAACCCCATCTCTACTAAAAATACAAAAACTAGCCAGAGGTGGTGGCGCATGCCTGTAATCCCAGCTACTTGGGAGGCTGAGGCAGGAGAATTGCTTGACCCAGGGAGTCTGAGGTTGCGGTGAGCCAAGATGGCACCACTGCACTCCAGCCTGGGGGACAGAGTGAAAACTCTGTCTCAAAAAAAAAAAAAAAAAAAAAAAAAAAAAAAAAAAAAAAAAAAAAAGAATTTGAGATACCCATACATTGTGGGACATAAATCAACATAACCTAGAATGCAATGTCATAATGAGTGAGAATCTCAAAAATATTCCTACCTTTTATCCCCGTGACCTTACTCAGTATTTCCTGCAAGCCCATAATCAAAGACTGTATTCAGAATATATGTGCAAGGCATTTATCACAGCATGGTTTAGGACAGCCACAGACTCAACGGGGGATAGAGATGTCCAACAGTTGGGGAAGGGTTAAATATATTCGGTGCATCCACACTGTGAAATATTTTGCTGCCATCCAAACAAGTCTGTTTAATTCTTGATGGCATAGAACATTGTAGGTGATAATTCACAATGGTTCAAGAGGGCCTATAAATACCACCTTCCTCTACCAAAGAGGGGACTGCTGAGGTTCAGGGAACAGAGCACTAAGGTCCATGGCATCATATTCATTTCCGTGCTCCCCAATGGATTTTTCCCAATTAAACGGCCCCCTGCCCCTGCATCGTCCAGGGAGCTGGAGCACCTTCACCACTACCCTTGCCTCGTGTTTATAGAAATATGTAGTGGCTTAAAATAAAAGACTGCAAGGAAACTGTGTTAGTCTGTTCTCATGCTGCTAATAAAAACATACCCAAAACTGGGTAATTTATAAGGAAACAGAGGTTTAATGGACTCCAGTTCCACATGGCTGGGGAGGACTCACAATCATGGCAGAAGGTGAAGGAGAAGGAAAGGCACTTCTTACATGGCAGCAGGCAAGAGAGTGTGCGCAGGGGAACTGCCCTTTATAAAACCATTAGATCTCATGAGACTTACTCACTCTCATGAGAACAGCATGATAAAGACCTGCCTCCGTGATTCAATTACCTGCCACTGGCTTCCTCCCATGATACGTGGGGATTATGGGGGCTACAATTTGAGATGAGATTTGGGTGGGGACACAGCCAAACCCCCCAGTTTTGGGGGGTTTGTTTTTATTTTTGTTTTGAGATGGAGTCTTGCTCTGTTGCCCAAGCTGGAGTGCAGTGGCACAGTCTTGGCTCACTGCAACCTCTGCCTCCCAAGTTCCAGCAATTCTCCTGCCTCAGCCTCCGGAGTAGCTGGGACTACAGGCACACTTGGCTAAGTTTTGTATTTTTTAGTAGAGACAGGGTTTCATCGTATTGGCCAGGCTGGTCTCAAACTCCTGACCTTGCAATCCGACTGCCTTGGCCTCCCAAAGTGCTGGGATTACAGGCACGAGCCATTGTGCTTGGCCTGAACACAGTTTTAACAGAGGTTATTCTGGATGGTGAAGCTAGAGATATTTCTTCTTTTACGTTTGAATCCATACAAAGCACTCGTAACTTTTATAAGCAATAACTGCGTGATGGTTAGGGAAAGGGCAGAGTGCTGCCTTTGCCCTGAGGTCATGAACCCCTTTCTTTTTTCCAGGGTGGCTCTCCTTCGAGGGGATGCTGCTCTTCTACACGGACTTCATGGGCGAGGTGGTGTTTCAGGGCGACCCCAAGGCCCCGCACACATCAGAGGCGTATCAGAAGTACAACAGCGGCGTGACCATGGGCTGCTGGGGCATGTGCATCTACGCCTTCAGCGCCGCCTTCTACTCAGGTACCTGTGCCAGGCCAGGCTGGCAGGCAGTGAGGGCTTCAGTTGGGTCTGTGGAGCTTGTGAAATGAAGGCAGGTCCTTGGCCTTACGATTGCAGACACTACATCCCAATTCGGGAGATGCTACGTCTTTCCCGGCTGCAGGGACCTGGGCTTGGGGGAGCCGGGCTGAAGAGGCTGAGCCTGGGGGCCTCAGGCCTCTGAGACCTGGTGACCCTCGGGGGCATGGGTGTGGTGTGTCAGGACCTGACTACACCCGCAGGCCATAGTGAGGGCGAAGCAGGGGCCTGGGGGGAACTCCAAGGCCACTCCCAGGCAGCATGTCCGCCAGCCCCCAGCTTCTTCCCACTTTGTTTCAAGGAGCCGGTTCCCAGGGAGGTGGGGGCAGGGCTGTGTGATCGTGGAGGATAGGGGTGGGCAGGGGCTGTGGCCCAGATGACTTTGAGATTCTGTGTCTGGGGGACCCTTGGAGTGCAGTACTGAGTTCACACCAGGGTGAAGCCGAGCTGCCATCCCCACTGGGCCTGGTGGGAAGTATGCGCTGGGGAAATTTTATCCCAGAGGGCTGCACACTTTTTCTGTAACAGGCTGGAGAGTTGGTATTTCCAGCTTTACCAGCCCAGCAGTCTCTGTTGCAGCCCCTCACTGAAAGCCACAGACATGGGAAACCGAGTGGGCGCTGCGTGCCAGTAAAACTGCACCGTGTTCACTGAAATAAGAATTTCACGGGATTTTCACATGTCACGAAATGTTCATCGCTTTTTGATTTTTTTTTTTTTTTGAGAGGAAGTCTCACTCTGTCACCAGGCTGGAATGCAGTGGCATGATCTTAGTTCACTGCAACCGCCACCTTCCTGGTTTAAGTGATTCTCCTGCTTCAGCCTCCTGAGTAGCTGGGACCACAAGCTCACGCCACCATGCCCAGCTAGTTTTGTATTTTTCGTAGAGACGGGGTTTCACCATGTTGGCCAGAATGGTCTCCATCTCTTGACCTCGTGATCCACCTGCCTTGACCTCCCAAAGTGCTGGGATTATAGGCGTGAGCCACTATGTCCTGCCGCTTTAAAAAAAAAATTTTTTTTTAATTTACAAAACTAGGCTGCAGGCTGGACTTTGCCTTTGAGCCATAATCTGCCAATTGCTTTATTTTAGTTGCCCCTATCTTCGTGGGTTCGAGTCCCAAAGTAGAGGGTCCCTGAGGGGCTGCAGCAAGAAGAAATCAGTCAGATCTCACTTGCGAGTCTATGGGGCGGCTCCTTGGGTGCCGGGTTCCCCCATAGCCGGGTGCCTCATGGTGTGGGGAAGTGGCCCCGTTTTATGAGATTCTAGGGAGCCCGGTCGCTGACATCTATGCTGTCATGTCTTCTTGGGGGTGTAACGATGGTGGCTGGCTATGGGACGGGCTGATGTTGTTTCCATAATTGCACAAGAACACAGAGGTTTAGCTGGAGACCTTAAGTCCCTGAGCCTCTTTGGTGTCACAGCCCGAAGGCCCCTCTACCTGCAGAAGCTCTGGGGGACCTTGCCCAGGCCAGTGTGAACAGGACACCCTGGTCCTGCCATCCATCCAGACAGCCCTGTCCTGGGCGCCCACCAGAGTTACTGGGGCGGGCTCTCAGCTCCCTTGGGTCCCCTAGGAAGTACTTTCTGCTCTGGGGCAAGTGGCTTGCCACGCCAGTTCCCACCACTGCTGGTGTCAGGGGAGGTGGCGCTGGAAGCTGAGTTCCTGGAGGCTCTGGCCGCATGGCACGGCTGACCCTCTCTGCGGCCCACAGCTATCCTGGAGAAGCTGGAGGAGTTCCTCAGCGTCCGCACCCTCTACTTCATCGCCTATCTCGCCTTCGGCCTGGGGACAGGGCTCGCCACCCTCTCCAGGAACCTGTACGTGGTTCTGTCACTCTGTATAACCTACGGGGTTCTGTTTTCCACGCTGTGCACCTTGCCCTACTCGCTGCTCTGCGATTACTACCAAAGTAAGAAGGTAAGTGGTCTCCCTGGTCTTGCTTTGGGTTTGCTCCTTAGAGAGAGAAATCCCACTGAGACCTGTCCCCCAGGACACAATCTGCAGAGCCTGGTGCAGAATGACGACTGTCAAGACAGCAACAGCAGAGCGTTAAACCCAGGGGGCCCTTCTGAGCATGGGGTGCGCCCCCTGCCTGCCTCCCCCTCATTGCTTCCCTAGCAGAAGCCTCCAGCCCACCCAGGCTCTGGGCCGGGCTCTGTGTCCTTCGCAGGGATGTGGGGGATGGGAGGCCGCCCCCCCCCACTCCTTTGTCAGGCAGCCGGGTCTCCTGGTGATGCTTATCCCAACCATTCACAGTGGGACTTATGGGGAGGCAGTGAAGCTCAGAACCCTCAGCAATCCAGATCAATAAGATGTTAATGAATTATTTTTAAAAATCAGAATTCATTAATCCCAGCACTTTGGGAGGCCAAGGCGGGCGGATCACAAGGTTAAGAGATTGAGACCATCCTGGACAACATGTTGAAACCCCGTCTCTACTAAAAATACAAAAATTAGCTGTGTGTGTTGGTGCGCACCTGTAGTCCCAGCTACTCGGGAGGCTGAAGCAGAGAATTGCTTGAACCTGGGTGGCAGAGGTTGCAGTGAGCCAAGATCGGGCCATTGCACTCCAGCCTGACAACAGAGCGAGACTCCATCTCAAAGAAAAAAACAATCAGAATTTATGCCAAAAATCCATGCAGAACAATATCATAAACATTTAAAATAAAGAAGGGATCAGTTCGCCACGTACTGGGGTGCTGATAGCCAGCTCAGCTGCTGGTCCTTGAGGCGGGATCCTTTTTCCATTTGAACTTCAGTTCTGTCCTTGAATCCTGACTAGAATGGTCCTTGCCCTCTGGTCTCGGAATTGTCTTGGTTTTATTCCCTGATCCACTTGCCGGTTTTATCACTTTGCTCTTGTTCTTCTTGGCTTCCCATCAAGCCGTGGGTATGAGGTGACAGCGTAATTTATCAGATCTGGTTTTGCCCAAATACTGGGCATGTTTTAATAACAGCCAAACCATTTCATTATTTGGATAGGCGTGGGTGCCTATCAAGCAGATTAAAAGGATGCAGTATCAGTCCTTTAGAAAAGAACAGCTAAACCTTGTTATGGATTATGGATTTAGCATAAAGAAAAATAATCAGGCATCATAAGATTAATAGAAATTTCACTTCATGTAACGTAAAACATGGCTGCTTCAACAAATGAAATTAGAGGTCATCCTGGATCCCAGAATTCAACCCCTGTTTATAAATGTATAATGCATTTAGCTACTCTTTGGCTTAAATGAACTTGTTGAGCTAGCTTGGTATGTTTTATAATTTTTACTATTTTCTACAGAGAAAGTATTTTCTTTCTTTCTTTTTTTGAGACAGAGTTTTGCTCTTGTCACCCAAGTTGGAGTGCAATGGTGTGATCTCGGCTCACTGCAACCTCCACCTCCTGGGTTCAAGCGATTTTCCTGCCTCAGCCTCCCAAGTAGCTAGGATTACAGGCACCCACCACCATGTCGAGCTAATTTTGTATATTTCTTTAGTAGAGACAGGGTTTCACTATGTTGGCCAGGCTGGACTCAAACTCCTGACCTCAAGTGATCCACCTGCCTCGGCCCCGCAAAGGGCTGGGATTATAGGCGTAAGACACTGTGCCCAGCCAGTATTTTCTAATTCAAGTTGGAGCTATCTGTGCAGTGGTTTCTCTACTGTGGTATATAAATGTTTTTAGTATAAAATGAGCCAATGTATAAAATACTACTCTATACCGTAATATAGTTACACTTTGAAAAAAAAAATAAGAAAAGATCAGTAACAGTGCTGAGCCACCCCATACTGGAGTCTGAGGCAGTGGCTAACACCTGTAATCCCAGCATTTGGGAGGCCGAGGCAGGTGGATCACAAGGTCAGGGGTTCAGGACCGGCCTGGTCAAGATGGTGAAACCCCATTTCCACTAAAAATAGAAAAATTAGCCAGGCTTGGTGGGGGGCACCTGTAATCCCAGCTACTCAGGAGGCTGAGGCAGGGAACTGCTTGAACCTGGGGAAGCAGAGGTTGCAGTGAGCCGAGATGGTGCCACTGCATTCCAGCCTGGGTGACAGAGCGAGACTCCATCTCAAAAAAAAAAAAAAAAAAAAAAAAAAAAATGCTTTAAAAGGCCGAGCACAGTGGCTCACGCCTATAATCCCAACACTTTGGAAGGCTGAGGTGGGTGGATCACTCACTTGAGGTCAGGAGTTCAAGACTAGCCTGGCTAACATGACGAAACCCTGTCTCTACTAAAAATACAAAAATTATCCGGGTGTGGTGGCCTGAACCCATAATCCCAGCTACTCAGGAGGCTGAAGCAGGAGAACTGCTTGAACCTGGGAGGCGGAGGCTGCAGTGAGCTGAAGTTGTGCCACTACACTCCAGCCTGGGTGACAGAGACTCTGACTCTAAATAAATAAATAAATAAATAAAGTGCCTTAAACTTTCTTTTGATATTTTCTCAGCATGCGTTTTTTTTTTTTTCCTTTTCTCT
>NW_016107555.1:2153884-2170148 GCF_001604975.1 Cebus imitator
TGTGACTTGGAGTCTTGCTTGCCACCCAGGCTGGAGTGCAGTGGTGTGATCTCAGCTCACTGCAACCTTCGGCTCCCGGGTTCCAGTGATCATTGTGCCTCAGCATCCTGAGTAGCTGGGATTACAGGTGCCTACCACTACACCTGGCTAACTTTTTTGAATTTTAGTGTAGACGGGGCCAGGCTGGTCTTGAACTCACAACGTCAGGTGATCTGCCCACCTTGGCCTCCCAAAGTGCTGGGAATACAGGCATAAGCCACCGCGCCCGGTCTTTTCTCCCTTTTAATCTCATGCCTCAGTTGCCTCCCCCAGGCCTAGCCCTGGTTTGTTTTAGAGAGTTTGGAGTCTGACAGGTTCAGCTGGGCCAGCCCTGAACACAGCCCTTCTGATGGGGGTAGAATTGGTACAGGGAAGCCAGAGGGGAGGCCCAGGCCCCCAGGTCACAGGGATGTCCACTCACCCAGTGCCTGACAGGCTGGCTGGTGCTAGGGGAGCCAAGTGAGGGGAGCCCATGCCACCCCTCCCCGCCGTCACTCTGCACAGACCACGCTCTCAGCCACTGTCCCCCAGCGTGGCTGGCAGGGGAGGGAGAGTGAGTGACGTGTCCAAGCTGAAGGCCATGAAGACCTTGGAGCCTCAGGCACAGGAGCAGAGGCCATCACGTGTGGAGGACTTCAGGGTGTGGGGCAGGCCCCATCCTGGACGAAGGTGACCGAGAGGAAGACAGGAGTGGAGTGGCCACCTGGCTGGGCAGATTGGTTTCGTTTGGGTGAGAGGATGGGGACAAGCTCACGTGCTGAGTGGGGAAAGTGTCTCCGGCCACCTCGGCCCGTGGGAGCTCAGCCCTCCGCCCCATTAGTCACAGATTCTTTTCACTGTCGTCATCTCTCCGAACACAAATATTGTTCAACTCTTGGCTGAACTCCCTGTGCACGTCGGTGCTGGAAAACATGAGCTGCTGTGCGTGGGCCGCTCGGGCCTCCTGGCCTCGCAGGCCACGCGGGGCTCAGTCACCTCGTACTGGCCGCGGCACGTCTCGCTGACACGTCTCTTCCTCTGGGTCAGTTTGCAGGGTCCAGTGCAGACGGCACCCGGCGGGGCATGGGCGTCGACATCTCCCTGCTCAGCTGCCAGTACTTCCTGGCCCAGATTCTGGTCTCCCTGGTCCTGGGGCCCCTGACCTCGGCCGTGGGCAGCGCCAACGGGGTGATGTACTTCTCCAGCCTCGTGTCCTTCCTGGGCTGCTTGTACTCCTCCCTGTTTGTCATTTATGAAATTCCTCCCAGCGACACTGCCGACGAGGAGCACCGGCCCCTCCTGCTGAACGTCTGACATCGAGGAGCCTCAAGTCTGGACTTGCACCAGCACCTGGGGGTCTGGAGCAGGCCGACCAGTGAGGACCAAAGGGCCTTGGTGGACAGGGGGACAGGCTGCCTACTGGAATGTAAATATGTGATAAAATAATAAATGACAGCGGCAAAGCCTACAGTTTCTAGCTGTTGCTCTCCGGTGGCTGAGAGATGCTCTGGGGACCGAGTTATTCTCCTGAGAACTTGGGCAGGGGGAGGTTTGTAAGAATCTTTTTTGGAAAGTAAAGATGTAATTCAATGGCTCTCAACCAGGGGCAATATCGTCACCCCACCCCCAGGAAGACATCTGGCAATGTCTGGAGATAGTTTTGATTGTCACAACTCAGGGATGCTGTGAACCTCCCTCGGTGCACAGGAGCACCCCAACAGCAAGGAGCTAGCAAGACCCAGATGTCAACTGTGCTGAGGGAGAGAGCCTGGTCTAACTGGACCGTACTTCTGTACATTGCATCCCAGGGTAGAGTCAGAGCTCTTTTGGATCAGAAGGCCTCATATTCCTTCACTTGTCTATTCGTCCATTCATTCTTCATCCATTCATTCATCTATCCATCCATATAACCACCCGTCCACATAACCATCCATCCACTCATCCAAATATCTACCCATCTGAATATCCACTCATCCACACATCCATCCATCCACATATCACCCATCTACCCAAATATCCACCCATCTGAATATCCACCCATCCGAATATCCACTTATCCATATATCCATCCATCCATCCATCCACCCATCCACACTCCAGATATCCACTTCCCCATCCATCCATCCATCCGTCCATCCATCCATCCATCCGTCCATCCGTCCATCCGTCCATCCATCCACTCATCCACACTCCAGATATCTGACAAGTGCCCGCATGTGGCAGGCAGTGGTTGGCCTGGGGATCCATCTGTGAGTGTCCACTCTTCCCTGGTGGAACTGATGTGAGAGGAAGGGAGACACATGGCTGGCTGAGGTTCCGTGCAGCGCAAGAGCAGGGAAGGAGGACAGGGCGGCAGGGGTGTCCTCATTAGTGAGGTGCTGTTTGAGCAGGGGACTGATGGAGTGAGGGAGGGATCTCTGAGGTAAGCATTTACTTGGCAGGTTCGAGGGAGCACAGGCACCAAGGTGCATGGATTGTAAAATGTCCTCCAAGTTGGAATTTTAAGGAGGTCAGTGCCTATCCTGCCCTTTGACTCCACAGGCAGGGGAGTACCTAGCAGGGAGGCCTACTAGGGGCTGGAGGGTGAAGTTCGGGCCATTCTTCCCTGTCCATCTGCTGAGCGTTCATTCCTCAGGTGGACACCATGTGCCTGCTATGTGTGGGCACTGCTGGGCCTGGGTCTGCCTGGGCTGTGCCCACTGCCTCCCAGTGTCCCTTTATGGACCTGGCAAAGCTCTCGAGAGTGTGGCCGTCCCTTGCCATCTGGCCTCTAACCATCTTCCATCACTTGACACCGAGAGCTCACTGAGGCCCCTTCCCAGAGGCCTGGGAGGGCTCCTCCCCGCATGCTAATTACTGGCCGCGAGTGGTCATGGCCGGGTCCCCGTTGTTACCGCGCTGGGCCTGGCATGGGGTTGTATAGCCCCCAGATCCCTCACTGCATGCTGTGTTCTGGGGACATATGAGACATCCTTGACCACAAATCCAAAACAAACGACAGGGGTTCCAGGGCCTGTTGCCAGCCGGGGGAAGTCTGGGGTTCATGACAGTGTCCTATCATCTTGCTGTGACCAGTTAGAAAGGCCACCTCCCCACCTGGGCCACAGCCTCCCTCCCAACCACGGCCTCCCCACCTTGGTTATGACCTTCCCACCAGAGCCCCAATCCCCACCCTGGGCCACAGCCTTCCTCAGTGCCACTGCCCACTGCTGCCTGGAGCCCCAGTGGCCTGTGTGGGCTCACAGGGGGTCAGGCCGCTCCTCTCTGTGCCCCTGCCTGACTCCTGGCCTCCCATCTACCGTCACGCCCATCCTCCATCCTGAAGCTGGGGGCCTATAAACACAGGCCTGAGCCCATCTTGTCTTCCAGTCTTCCATGACACCTACCCCGGCTCCCTGGAGCCTAAGGAATCAGGCGGAAACTCCTCCCACCAAACAGCCCAGCCCATCTTCCTGAGCTGGCCACCTGCTGCATTGCCAGCCCCCTGGACTGTAGCCACAGAACCCTCAAGGGCCACAGTCTGTGCCTGTGTTTAGGCTCTTCCTGCAGGCCAAGGCCACCTCTTCTCTGCCCATCAATATCTGATTCATCCATGTAGAAATGTCTGAAATGCCACTTCCCCCGTGCAGTCCACCCTGCTTGGAGCCGGTGATTATTTCCCTGTGCCTTCATGTGATGCTGCTTTACCCTTCATGGTCATGAGCTCAGTGAGGTGGGTCTCGTGGTCCCTGATGCACGCATAGCTGAAGCACAGAGAGGTTTAGTGGCTTTTCAAGGTCACACAGCTCCTTTGGGCCTCCATGGACATAGGCCCTGCGGTTCTCCTGGAACTGCAGACTTATCCTGTTGACATTGATGTTGCTTGGAAGAGCTTCAGACTTTCTAGAAAATGTGGGGTTGGGTGATTGTCCTCTAGTCTGGGCTGTTTTTGCCCAGAACTGGTCAAAATGAAGAATAGGGGGCTTCCCCCTTACTCTTGGCTTGTCAAATCCTAGGCCCTCTTTCTTCCTGGAACTTTCTAACAAAACAAAGATTGATTCTACACTTGGGAATTGTTGCTGTCAGGCTCTTTTCTGAGCACCTGCCCTGCCTCCCAAACTGTGGGGGTACTGCCCTCGGAACAGGTCCAAAAAGCTGCCTTGACCTTCAGGTCTGTTCCCAGCAGATGGCAGTGGCAGCAGCCACTGGCTCCAAACCAGGAGGTCCGGGACTCACCGAGAGCCACACTCATTTGCCTTCCACGTCTCGGAGAGGACTGCTGTCTACTTGAAACTCAAGCAGTAATGATGTCAGTAGTCACCGCCGCTTGCTGTTTGCCAAGTCCTCACTACGCATGCGGCCACGTGCATCTTAATCCATCCTCCCACCTTTCTGGGAAGGAGGTATCATTCCCCCATTGGACAGACCTCGACGCTGAGACAAGCATACCCAGCACGTGGCCCAGGTCACAACAGGGTGGGGTTTGAGCCCAGGGAGTGTGACTCCAGCCTCATGCCGCTGAGTACCTCGGGAGTGCTGTGACAGCTCACAGGGCAGGCAGCTTCCTTCCCTGTCTGCCTCCTGAACACTGCGCTGCTGCAGGGAGGCCTTGGGCTCGCTCTCCAGGGAGCTCAGCTTGGAGGGAGCTTCTCATTCCATTCAGAGGTGAGGGGACAGCAGGAGAAGGCCACTTGCTTTACAGGCCAGCGCTCCGCAAGACTCACACTTCTCAGGCCACTCAAAAGCAACTGCGCCACCAAGATCTGAAGCCACTCCCGACTTTCCCGCCAGCAAACTTGGAAAGTGGCTCCCATTCCTTGATACTACTCGGATGAGACACACCTAACTGCCTTCAAGCACTGCCCATGACCCTTAGCGTGGAAACCCAGCATCAAAGCAAAGGAATTATACTTGAGATCGTCACCTCCCTGGGTTTTGTTTCTACCTCCCTAGGCTGTTGGGCTCACCCTGGACCATCCCTTGGGGGACCAGGACAGTGTAAGATGGCATTCCCACACTTGCCAGGCTGGGCTACAGGTTTCTGGCAGAACAGAGGTGATTTCCCTGGAATATGCAAGAACTGACCATCGCTTGGGTCCCCAGCAGTCGGGGGGTCCCGGCCCTCCCTGCACTCGCTGGGAGCATCTGCAGAATCCACGCAACATGTGGGGCATGACATACCATCCCCCGCTGGGAGCGGGTGTCTGGAACGGGGGGTGGGTACTTTCGTGGCACATAAGGACTCCCAGCAGCTTCTCAGGGCGCTTTTCAGGGCGTGAGGGCACAGTTATCAGAGTCTGATTCTTGGAAGTCATTCACGGCTGATGCCCATTCTGGGATCCCTTCCATAAAAGCATGTTGACTGAGTTCCCACCACGTACCCGCCCAAGCCCTGGGGATGCAGCGGAGAACAGAAGAAACCTCCTGGTCTCTAGGCAAGGCCTTTGCCCTCGTTCTCACAGTCGCGCCTACCTTGCCTACCTGCCCAAGCCGCCAGTCTCCCCTGCCCCACTCAGCCCCCTCCTCCCAGCCATCTCCACACCCTGTTGTGCTGGGGCCTGTTCCAGTCGCCCCTTGATCTCTGACCCGCCTGTCCAGCCACCTGCTTCTGGGAAACATTGGATCTTTTAGACAGTGCTCACTGCCAAACCCTCCAGCTTTCCCCATCTTTGCCGCTGGAGCCTTGACTTGCCGGTCGCCACCCGGGGCCACAGGTCTCCTGGCGGCCTCGGGACCAGGGCGGGCACTTGGGCCTTGTAACTACTGCCACCTGGTGGCTAGGATGGGGATGGACTCTGTTCAACCGCTGCCCAGCAGCAGGGTCCAAGGGGACAGAGAGGGCTGGGTGGTCAGTTGCCCAGAAAACAATGGGATAGACAAGAAATGGCCTCAGGAATCCTCTCTGGGCCAACTAAAAGGTGCCCTAAAAGCCTGCTTTTAATTACATTTACTCCAATGGTTGCTCATACCCTAGGGGTTCACCAAAGGCCGATCCCCCAAGCCCCACTCCCCACTTCTAAGATGGTGTTAACCAGGGCTGGGGTCAGAGGAGCTGCAGGGCCCACACAGTCAGGAGAATGTGAAGGGAGGGTCACCAGGTGCCCAGCAGAGGAGTCGGGAAATCCCTGGAAAGCCTTCCCGACTTAACTGGAAAGGTCCTTCTATCCCGCCCTTCACACCGCCTTCCCAACAGCACATCTGTACTGCAGCAAGGAACCTTGCCCTGCAGGGCCCACTCATTCATTCATTCGTTCATTCATTCCTGCATGCATCCATCCATCCATTCAGCAAATAACTACAGAGCAAGTGCCTTCTACACAGAACTTGCCTGTTTCAGTAACAAGGGCCCGGGTGCCTGTGCACACACACAGCTGGGCTGCGGGAGTTACAGGGGGCCTTCTGCAGCCTGGATCCCTGAGGTGTCAAAAGGAAACAATGACCTCTCCTGGCAAAGGCAGACACTAGAGAAGCCACCTTGAGTTAGAGGAACAGAGAACCAGGGCTTGAGCTGCCAGGGCTCTCAGGGCAGCTAAGAACCCAGTGGAGACTCAGGGAAAGGACCTCAGATACCGAGACCTCCAAAGGCTGACCATGCCGCCTCTGAGAGGACTCAGTGAGGCATCTGCAGCTGGACCTCATTCACAATGGATCCCAGCTCCAGCCAGCCCCTGCCTTCCAATGGGAGATCCAGGAACCTCATGAACGAGAAAGGGCTGGCTTTATGCTGCAGCCCACGTCAGTCAACCTGGATGGCCAAGTGCGCGGCAGCCTCCCGTGGCTGGCTCATCTGGCAGATCCTCCCTAGGAGGGGGTAGGGAGGCCAAGGACTCCACTGTTTCCGGGTCTCCACCAGGCAGCAGGAAGGTCCCCAGGAGTCTAGGGCAGGATAGATTTTTCCACTGGTCTTGGGGCCTGGCAGCTTCATCCCATGTCTCTGGGTAGCTGGTTCTGATGTCAAAGCTCTGAGTTCAGGTATGTGCCTGGACCTTCGGGGCTGGTCAGGTGAGGCTGATGGTGGTCACTGAAGTCTGTGTTCGTGCCCAGCCACACTGCCCTGGGTCTCACCGCATGGTCAGGATGGGGCCAGTGAGGGTTCTTAGCTCAGATGAGGGGTCCCCATGTCTCCTCAGCTTCCACACAGAAGGGCTCTGGCCCTGACCATCCACTGCCCCCTGCCCCGCCACTGCTCATCAGCCGATCATATCTACAATTGTACAGCTCACGAGTGCTGAATTCTGAGGGCCTATGTGGGAGGCCATTGACCTTCAGATACATGATCTTGACTCACCCAGGTGAGGCCTAAGTGAGGCCTCCCGTCCCTGGACTTACCATGCGTACTTAGCAACAGCCACATACCCAGCTGCGCACCTACACTGTGCTGAGACCCTGGGACTTACACCATGCCCTGCAAAGTGCCATCTTCCTAGCCCACCTGCAGCGGAACCAGTGGGGCTTTTGAGCCACCGTGCCCAAGCTGGGGATGCATTTCCAGGAACCAGGGGCAGAGGGCACAAAGGACGTTACTGGGGCAGCAAGAGGCAAGGGCCTGGCTTCAGCGGGCTGCTGGAGGATGGCCCCATTGCCCTCCTCCTCCTCCCCGTCCACCCAGCAGATGTCTGGTTAGCGTTTTCTGGCCCTCTTCCTCACGAGTGTGTGGCAGAGTGGTGACAATGGCCACAGCTGTCCACGCCGGAGAAGCTGCCCAGCTCTGATGAGAGCCTTGTTGCACCACTCTGAAATCTGTACTTCACAGACCTGTACCCATGATACGCTGCAGCTTCCTAAGGAGCACAGTCCGGGTGAGACCCGTGAAAATGGCGCCTGGATTCCGGCCTCTCCCAGCCACCCCAATGCCATCCTCTCACTCAGGACCTCGACTGACAGCCACCTGGACCTCCGTGACCCTGTGCCCTGGTCAGCTGTGGAGCAGGACCCTGCCGTTCGCCTCAAGTCCCGCGTGGACAATCGAGTCCCGGCATGGCGACGTTTTCTCAGGTCCTGAGTGAGGCAGTGCCTGGCGTCTGCTGCTCCCCAAATCTCTATCACGTGGCGGACCCTGCCTGGTTTGGGGGCAGTTTACCAACAGTGAGCTTTCTGGGCTGTTCTTGCCTCATGTCCCGAAACATCTAGAAACTCACAGCCCTATCCCAGATGACAAGGGGTGCAAACACATTTCCGGGGACAATCTGAGGCTTCAGGAAAATGCCCTTGACAGGTTCTGAAGCCATAGTGCAAATTCTAACAACACCTGTCCCTCTGTGGCCGTGTCCACACCCTGCAGGCCACCTGCTGCCCCTTAGGAAGGTTAGACCTCCTTAGGCCTGAGACGCATCCTCTACCTAGAGGGCTACTCTAGAGCTGGATGGGGGGTGGGGGGTGAACGGAGGCACTGACAGGCTTTGAGAAGAGACTGATGGGGTCCAGACAGGTAGCCTCTAGGCTGCGGGGCGGTTGCGATGTCTCTTCCTAAGCAGGAAGTGTGCCATATGCCCTTACACGCCGGCGACACCCACAGATTATAGAGGCGTGGGATGAATGGCGAGGGGTGGGGAGGATGCCCTTGGTCCAAATGCCCGCTTAGGGCCCATCCGGCTGCTTGGGGAGCCTCCAAAGAAAGCAAGCACCCCCACCAGAGAAATCCTCTTCCCAGACAGAGCTAACAAGGATGTTTCTGGAAACCTCTCTGGGACGCAAACAGGATCCCCAGCAGCAGGGAAAAGCTGACTCTCCCTCTGCCTGTCCCCCACCTGGGTAACAGCCAGGATCCCCGCCCACCCTCCAGAATGAGACAGTGCACGGGAGACACCCAGGGGTTGTAGTGTAGCTTGGTTTTATTTATGTTCACAAATATTTCAAAAAAATTACAAAATACTCAAATGGAGAGAACACAGAAGTCACGATTTCTGGGTGTCTACTCTGTTTACACTGTGTTATCTCATGGCAAACTACTCATATATACATTTAGCTTCAAGATATATAGAAACGTAGCAAATCCGAATGTGCACTCTGGCTCTGCCGCAGTGGAGTGAAGCTCAACCTCGACAACACTCAACAAGATACGGGGACACACAGAGGAGCCAAACCAAACCCCAAACAAAGGGAGGAAAGTCCAGAGGAAACCGAGCGGCTGGGCTTCAAAGACACAGGGCCTCCCAGAGAAACTGCAATTGATCTGGTGAGGGTTTCGGGTCAAGGTTTTTAAATGGAAGAATCTCAGTGCTTCACCTTGGGATATGGGGAGAAATGCAAACCTAACAAGAGAACACCTTCGGACAGCTTTCAAGTACAGACCTCAGAGTACTCCACTCTTTCTCTTCTTTGGAAAAACAGATGACAGAGGAAGAGACAAAGAAGGTTTAACTGAATGGTAGATGTTGTGCTCCACCGAAAAGCAAGCAAGCAAGAAAACCCAAAAGGAGAGAAGGAGAGGGCATGGATGCAGGGGCCTGGGAGCCCAGCAGGAAGAGGCCCCAGTGGGAGCCTCCAACAAGCCTGCCACGAGGCCCCGTCCCACCCCACAAGGAAATAAATGCCTCCAAGCCAATGCGGCCTGAAGTCTGATGACAGAAGGTTAATGTGAGCTTGCCTCCCCACTAAGGAACTAAAGTTAAGGCAGAGATGGAATGAGAGAAAAATGGAAAGAAGAAAAATAAACTATAAACATTTTCAATAGATAGAACAATCCTTTCCCAACTGAAACCAAACATGGTTTTTCAGAGAAACTGGGAATGCCCTTATATGACTCCAGAACCTGGATTTGAGCTAATACCTGCTGGTTTCTAGATCAAACTATCAGCCTCTCTTCCTGCTTCCTCTGTGGCCTGGGTCCTAGATGGACTTTCTGTCTGCTGACCTACTGTGGTCTCTCTGCCCTACAATTCTTGGGATGGGACCAGCACAAACAATGGCAGAAAAGCCGTCAAATGTCTGAGATAAGAGGATGGGAAAAGGCCACATCCTGGCAGGAAGCAGAGCTGACAGAGGGCAGACACCCCAAAACACCCATCCTTGGCCTGGGAGAAAGTGCATTATGGCTGCGACCTAGAGAGGAGGGCAGGCTCTCTCCAGGACAGTTCTGCCCGGAGGGGCCTGGCCTCCTAAGCAGCTGTGCCGCAGGCGGAAGCCTGCTTTCTGACCTCACATTTGTGGAAGGGACTCCAGTTCCCACTTCCAGGATGAAGAGTGGGACTCCAGTGGTTTGCCAGTGCAACATGGGTCGCCACGCAGACCTACTCCTGGGGGAAAATGCAGGCCACCCCCAACACCTGTCTAACTCCAGGGTCTCCCTCGCTCAAAAGCAGCCTTGGTCTGTGGCAAGAATGGGCCATCCTCACCATAAGATCTAGATGACAATGTGCATGAAAGGGCAGCCTTCCAACAGATCCCTTTGGCAGGCATATGTCCTGGGTCGCTCATGTGCCGAGTTATTCGTATGGAATCATTTTCTTGAATTTCTTAGATTATGAAATTTTCAGAGTATTTAAAAAGGCATTCATCCAGAGCAATCAAGTATGCGTACATAGAAATCTAGAAGGAAATCTACAATGGACACAGGACCACATGCTTTCCATCCCGTGGAAACAGAACAGTGACACGGGGAACAGAAAGCGAGCATTCACTGCCTGCACTCCCTGTGCAAACTGGAAGAGGTCTGATGGACAGACGTCTGCAGAGCCGGCAGAGCACAGGCTAGGAGCAGACAGACGTGAAACACAAGGGGCAAAACTTCGCCCCCGCCAGCCCTGGATGCTTACTGCTGTGACCAGGCCTTGGCCAAGCCTCTGCCCACGGGCAACGCCCCTTTGCTCCCTTTAATTAAAGGGATAATTATATATAACTTTTTATTAAAAAATCAACTCTGTATTCTGTCAATAGTTGGTAGGAATTCACAATTAGTGACATGGCTGGAAAAAATAGATCACAATAGTAGTTTATGGAAGAAAAAAAAGGCTGTTCTAAAATTATTTATTTACAGACGTAAAAAGCCATGCTGCAGAACTTTCTCAAATTATGAAGATTTCCTACAATGTATTAAAATAAAAGATTTTTTTTAAAAATTATAGCTCTTGGATTCCAAATTCATATGCCGCCTATCTGCAAAGCTTGCGGGTTCTGGACACTCGTCACGGAGTGTGTCTGCGAGCGCACAGTGAAGGGTGGGAACTGGATTCTAGCACCTACGGAGAAATCAAGAAGAAACTAAAGCAAACCCCAAGATTGCAGGGAAGCTTTCTGAATGTTCAGTCCAGTCCAGGACTCACTAAGTTAAGCAAACCCCAAGATTGCAGGGAAGCTTTCTGAATGTTCAGTCCAGTCCAGGACTCACTAAGTTTCTGGGGGACTGTCATGCAGGGAGATCCAAACCAGTCTCAGGAAATCCTCTCGACAAACGAACACTATTATGTGGGTACATTTTTAGTTGTGGTTTTTAAATATATAAAGAAATCTTTAGAAGATATTCTTTTTGCTTTTGCAGCTCCTACTGTATGTAAAAAGTCCTGTTTTCCCCCCAAGAACTGGGGTTTCCACAGCCGGCGTTAAGAAATAAATAACTTATAACTGCTTGTCACCTTCTTTCTTCAGTCGACTGGGAAGACAAAACGGGAAAGTGTGTTTAGTCTCCGGCCTCGGCAGGTGGGCAGCAGCCCCAAAGGCAACAGCCAGGCAATCCAACCCCAGCCCGCAGCCTCTGGCGCAGCTGACCCATCCTCCCAACACCTCCCCCTTCCTCGTTTCTCCCAGTGCTGTGGTTTCACGGTGTCCCCTCTAGGGCCCAGCAGCTTGATGGGAAGAATCCGGCAGTGGGGACTATGGGAGAAACACCATGGGCACCTGTGGGTTGGTGGGAGGCTGGGCTCAGACACCCCTCCACTCCCGCCTAGCACCCCGCCTCACCTGTAGTAATCTTCCTGACTTGGTAGGTGGCCACCATGCATGTGGGGGTGTCCGTGCAGCCACTGCTGCTCCATGGCCAGTCTCTGCAGCTCGGCCGACTGGGCATGCATGGCCTGCAGCTGGTGGGCTGCTGACATGGGGGGTGGGATGGCCCCAGGCAGGTCTCGAGGGTAGGGGGTGCCTGCCAGACACAAAACAACCCGTGCTACAGAAACAGCCAGAGGACTGGCCAGGACCACAGTGGCACCAGCACAGCGAGCAGCAGGGAGCACAGGAGAGATGGCCAACATGGACACAGGAGCCAGCCCCTCCCAGACTCTGCAGACAGCGGGAGGGCAGAGCCTCCGGGGAAGTAGAAGATGCCCTTGGGTGCCTTAGCCTGGATCCGGCCTGGCTCCTCCTCAGAATGCTCCAGGCCTCAGCCCAAGTGCCTTGTGCCTTCAGAGGCCTGCCATGAGCCTCCTCTGCTCCTTTTACCGGCCCTGCAGTCCTGGCTCTCAGCAAGGCTGATGCATTTATGATCCCCAACCCCAGGCAGTCCCCAGAGGGCAGGAAGCTTGTTCCCCCAGGGACCCCTGGCATATAGGGTGCACAAACCCACCTGCTCAATACATGAATAAATGATTGAAGACAGCAGACGAGACCCCAGCCCAACTCTCACACAGTCCCCCGCCCCTCCCAGAGGGGAAGTCTTACCAAAAACTGGATGGCGAAGCATCTCGTGCTCGTGGGGGGGCTGTGCAAGCAGAGGGTTGGGGAGAGTGCCAGGGGGGTAGGGGAAGCGAGCCAGGTGAGGGCCGGCAGTCAGAGGGTCGACCAGTGGGTGGACGGGGCCCGCTGAACCTAAGAAAAGGACAAAACGCCAGATAGAGGTGGTGCATGGCTCTTCAATGCTTATCCCAGTGAGTGACTTCCTCCTCGCCCTGGCTGGCTCCTGGTCACCAGGGATGGATGGTACCACCTGACTGCAGGTGGACCTGCCCTAAAGTGGCTGCCTCCACCTTCAGTGAGAGCTATAGAGGCAGAGAGAAGTAACAAGCCCACTGCTGATGAAGGCACTTCCTCTCCCACTGTGAAGCACCCCTACCAGGCAACCCCAGGCCAGTTTTGTCAAGGACTTGGGATTGGCAGGGTCCCTCTCCCTGGCCACCTGGGCCTGCCCTCTGCCTGTCAGGTCACAGGAATACACCACCTTACCCCAGTCGGTGCTGGGCTGGCACCCGTTGCCCAGGGCTGTCTCCCTGCCCTTCACTCGCAGAACCCAAATGAGGCCAGCAGAGCAGGCACTGAACGGGGACCTGGCCTGACACTGCCCTCTCTTCTCTGCTGGCACCAAATCTTATGTCTTACCTTCAGAACGCTGCCTTGATCCGGCCCCACCATGCCCCTCCTGCCCTCATCTCCTATCCCCTGGCTCAAGCCGACACAGGTGCTGGCAGGAATTTCAGGGTCCCTGGCAGGTTGGAGCTCTCCCTCCGCCTCTGTGGCTGCTCTTGCACTGATTTCCCACAGCTTGCCCTTCACCTCCTCCGTGTCTCTGCTACCTCCTCATCGAGCCTCTCCTGACGGCCTTCCCAAAACTGCCACACTGCCCCTGCCCCCACCCCCAGCTCTCCTGATCTCCTCTTCTGGATTTATTTTCTACCAGAACATCCACTTCCCGCCTCTCACAACCTGGCAGATGTCTTTCAACCGTCTTTCCAAACTGGAACGTAAATATGGACGGGGGTTTTGTCAGCACCTACAACTATGCCTGGCACATCCCAGTTGTCCAGTAAACACTTGCTGAATGAACGGATGATGCATGAATGAACAAATGACACCCTGCCCTCATATACTGGCTCTACTGAGGCTTTTAAGGTCCACCCCAGGTGCGCACAGAACTTTAGGTCTGAGGGCAGCAATGCTGAGTGCACTCCCATGTCAGGACCTGGTGCAGAGGCAGGAGAGGTGGCTGCCTGCCTTCCCTCTGGGCCCTGCCCTATCAGCCATCCTCTTGCCCAACACTGGAGGGTGGCGGGTAAGGAAGCCCTGCATGGAGGCTGCACCACGGGACCTGGACCCCCGAGTCCCACGGGGCGGGTGCGCCTGCCTCCTCACAAGCACAGCAGCCGCCTTCCTGTGCTATCTCACCAGCTGCAGAGGGAGTAAGGATGCCAGCTGTGCCTGCCTCTGCCTCAGATCAGCCTCCCCACAGCTGGTCCGTGAGCAGCCTTAAGGAGCTCCTTCTCCCAGGGTGGAGAGGACCAGGCAGCCCTCGCCAGGTGGGTCGGCTAGGAGAACTCAGCTAAAGCCTGCAGGAGCCCTGCCCAGCCTTGCTTCTCAAGGGAAGAGGACTGTGCTTTGAATTCTTACTAAGTGACCTTTGAGTAGCCCAGTGCTTCACCTTATGCTCCTTGACTCCAAAGGCCACATGACCCTGCTTTGCTGCCCTTCCCTTGCCCCATGGGCCTAGGCCACGTCCCTCCATCCCAGGCACAGGGCCAAGAGCCCAGGCTTCACCTGTGCACTGCAGCTGTCTGAGGCCCTGCAGTTCTGGAGAGCTTCCGGGCCGAGGAGAGACTGTGACACAGCAAACCGGGATTGTAGGTGGGTGCTGAACTATTCTAAGATCTGCTAGGAATGAGGGGTCTGTTCAGAAAAGAACGTGCTCTGCGCCTGGATGGTGACTATTGCTGATCTGGCTCTGCACCCCTCCCCGTGCCTCTGTCCCACCTGCCACGCTGGGGCACGCACCTTGGTGGAGGGGGTCCTGCTGGTGGAGGTGGAGGTGGGAATGGATGTGTGAGTGCTGGTGATGATGCGGAGTCACGTTGAACATCTGTAGTCGGGCCAGGGGGTCGCTGGTCAGCGACGCCATGCGCTCTGCGTGGATGCGCTCAGCGGCCAGTCTGTCAGGGTAGCTCATCTCGGGCCGTAGCTGGGGGCCCGCCAGGGCCAGTCTCTCCCTCTCCAAGGGGTTCAGGCCCGGGTGGAAAGAAGCAAACGGGTGGGGCCCGGCGGTCGGGGGGATGGTGAGGGCGCTGTGCCGGGCAAAGTGCTCCATGGGGTTGGCGGCTGGGTGCAGGGGGTCCAGCTCTGGGGGCTTCACCTCGAAGCCCGGCTTCATCCTCTCCCTCAGCTCCCGCTCCCGGATCTCCCGCTCCCGGATCTCCCGCTCCCGGAGCTCGCGCTCGCGGATGGTGGGGTCGACGTTGTAGAGGCCGGGCATGTGGTAGGCCAGCAGGGGGTCCGTGGGGTTGAGGGGCATGTAGAAGGGGTGGTTGCGGTTGGTGGGTGACATGACATGGGGCCTGGCGTACTCGCTCAGAGTCCGAAGTGCCGGCGTGTCGGGCCCAATGTAGGGGGGCACAGCAGCAATGGTGGTTGGCGGTGGCTCAAAGGATGGCCGCATGTGGCCTGGACCACTGAGCTGGGGGTCACTGAGGCGGCCTTCGTGTGCTGAGCTGGACGCCTTCTGCCGAGGGAAAAGAAAGCATGAGGGGTCTGCCGAGTGCCAGGGGTCTCCGCTGGGCCCACGCTGCAGAGGTGGGCCTGGCCCAGCTCTGACAGGCCAACCTGGTCCCTCCACGGAGCCCGGCCTCGACCTTGGGCTGACACCAGCCCTAAGTCCAGGGCTCACCTGGGCCAGCAGCTCCTCTCAGGCTCAGGTAGGTGTTTCCCTGTGAGACAAAGCTCGTGTGGGGGGGTCTACGTGTGTGTCTGGGAGTGACAGCCGGGGTGCACGTGTGAATGAGCCCAGCAGGCCAGGAGCCTTGCCGGGAGCCCTCATGCCACTTCCTGGGCTGGCTGCCCTTTCCTCCCTGCGACAGCACAGAGCTGGCCACCATCACAGCACCCAGCCCATGAGGGGCCCACCAGACAGGGCGGCTAGAGAGGCCCCTCATGGCCTGGTTACCACCCAAGTGCTTGGGTCTTCTCCCAGGGGGCCCCTTGTGCTCCTCCCTGGCTCTTTCAAATTCCGTAAAAGAGACAAACCCACAGGCTGCAGGGGAAGGACAGGCCCTTTCCTCAAAGGCCCACAGGCAGGAGGACACCCAGTCACTGCTGTGAGTCAGCCCAGCCCTGCCAGGCACAGTCACCCCAGCAGCTGGGGGATGTGTAGCACCCGTCAGAAGCATGGAGAGAGGGTGTAAGTTGCACCCAACACTCTAGCTGCCAGGAGGCCGAGCCAGGCAGCCAAGGGCAGAACTGGGTGGCCTGGCGTGGCACCCAGGCCCCTCACACCTCACCGGCCCCGGACTTACGGCCGCCCGCTCCCGCGCCCCTCACACCTCACCACCCCGGACTTACGGCCGCCCGCTCCCGCGCCCCTCACACCTCACGACCCCGGACTTACGGCCGCCCGCTCCCGCGCCCCTCACACCTCACG